>NC_081430.1:57324374-57666476 GCF_949786415.1 Peromyscus eremicus | reverse complement strand
TATTACATCTCTAGGGGTCTTTGATGGAATTGAAGACTAGAGAGTTACAGTTGCAGTTTTTCTTAGTTTTACTTGAGAAAGTAACTTAGCTGTAAAACTTTGGATTCTGTAAGATATGACAGATAACGCATAATTCTCTTTGAATATGCTAAGTACAAATGGACAGAGTATTGTAAATGGAATTCCCGAATAGATCACTTTTTTGTTGTCTGTACTTTTACTATGTTAGAGTAAAAACCTTTGCTTTTATGACAACAAAAATGGGAAACGTTGTAGAGTATTCTTTTGTTTAAGGTGTGTTACTTTTGTTTAGGTTGCGTTTGTTGACCTCTGTGAAGCTGTGTTCTTGTGCCTGTCTAAAACACCTGATGGTCTAATAAACAACTGAACGGCCAATAGCAAGGCAGAAGAAAGCATAGGCAGAATTGGGGGTGGGGGCAGAGGGAAATAACAGAAGGAGAAGTCTGGGAGAGGCAGAAAGGAGGAGCCAGAGGAGGAAGAGGACATCAGGGGCCAGCCACCCAGCTGCATATCAAGACATGAAGTAAGAGTAAGATTTACAGAAGCAAGAGAACATGAGAAGCCCAGAGGCAAAAGGTAGATGGGATAATTTCAAGTTAAGGAAATCCGGCAAGAAATAAGCCAAGCTAAGGCCTGATATTTATAATTTGGAATAAGCCTCCATGTTTGCTTTATTTGGTAACTGGATGGGTGGGCCCCAGAAAAGACAAAAGCAAAAAAACAACACTTGACTAAGAGAGGAGTGTCTCATAAAGGCCACCCATAGCAAAACAAAAATCTTGACTCCACTTACATCAGTTCCCTTGATCCTCACACATGAGGCCTGGGCAACCGTGGACCTCCCAGCCAGGATACAAGGTGGCAACCATCATCCATCCAGGGATTACACAGCAGAGAAGATAATAAAAAGATTGAGAGTTTTCAAACGACTGCTACATTTCTCCTTTCTAACTATTTGCTATTTAGGATTCACATTGTTATGATAGTGTTAAGGTCTTGATCCTCACTGGGCCTTAATCCATTAATTATACTTCCTATGTGAACTTGGATGGAGTTTATATACATCTTTAAGCCAGTTCACTCTTAATAGATTTCGAGAGTATCTACGAGCAGTAGTAGTAGCATTTGTAGTAAAACATTTATCTACTCATGGATCAATGCCACCATATTTATTTACATTTGTATTTGTGTGTGAATATTTACAGCATGTCATTGATCCACTAAGAAAATTCACGAAAGTGCATGCGTCTAATGAACAGTATGTGCTCCACAAGCCTAATGGTTTTACCAGGCTAACAGGAGCAAATGAGATGTGTTAGGATGAGAAAGAACCTCAGACACCCATAATTGTAGTCATCGTCCATGACTTATAGCGCCGCAGGGTAATTGTCATCATTGGTCCGTGATAGCCTACCTCTTCTCTAGTAATATGTGCGTGTTTGTTATTTAACGCAGTAATTCATTAACAATAAAAGTGCCTCTGATTTCATTTTGTTTTTTGTTTTTGTTTTTGTTTTTTTCAGAATACCTAACCTCTGCTCTAAACTATAATAACACAGAGCAAAACAAGACAATAATTTTGAATATTACTCACACAGGATTTGGACTTCACGTAAGCACTGAGAATAAGTGTAGAGATTATGGGTGTGGCCCAGTGTTTAAGGCAGACTGAAGCCATTCCTTCAGTGGGACGAGCACTGTGGATGATGAAAATTTCATACTTTAACTATGTAAGTATGTAAATCGTTTTCTGTAGATGTTTGTGAATCTGTGGTAATAGCTATTTATTTTCACTTAAAAAATTTAAGTCTTTGGGTTTGGTTCATTTTAATGTGTAGTGATTTTGGCAACATTTTAATAATAAAGAGTTAAGAATTTAATAATGTCACCCTTTCCTCCCTGAAGTGTTAAAGCAAAGACCCACGATAAGCCATGAAGCCAGCAGCCATGAGAAGAGATTGAAGGATATAGAACTCAGAGATAAACACCTATTCCATGATAAACTGAGCATTCCAGGTATTGTGTGCCTAACTGAGTCCAGTGTGTCTACCAGTACAAAGAGAGAAATATTGAATGAATGGAGAGACGGGGAGGCACAGTCTAGAGTCAGATTTTTGTAGCCAAGTCCAGCTCAACAAACACTGAATGGGGACTAACCTCGTGTTTGCTGTAGACGAAGCTCACTGTCAAAGCCAAAGAGTCACTTACAGTGCGAGATGTATTAACTTTCCTACAAGTGAATACCAGATAAAACCATAAGAACCAAAACTGGTCCATGTGTCTGTCTAGCTACACATTCCCTACTCAACAGGAAGTGCTAAATCTTCTGAGTGAACCTAGGTAGAAGGCAAGGAGATCCTGACTCAGTCTCTGCAGCTGTCTGTCAAATGTAAATATGCAAAGAGCCATCTGGATGCACATGGGATTCTTTATTCCAGAAACTTCAAGGAGACAGCACAGAAGTGGTAGAATACTAGAGTGTGTCTTAATAAATAAATACAACCACCTTGTAAAAACATGAGTGGTTCAGTTGAATTGGTGTTCTAAAGAGTCTGGGACTGGAGGAACCATCCACCTCTTTGGCAACAGCAGGTCCTCACTAGCCTCCACTTTGGCTTCAAACCTTGAGATAACAATACCCTGTTTCTGCATTTATTATAGTGCCAATGCAGCTGGGATTCAACAGAAAAAGTACAATAAAAAAGACACATGTTATTATATATATATGATAGATGATGGATAGAGACAGAGGTAGATAGATAGAGAGATAGAGAGATAGAGAGATAGACAGAGATACATATATACATACATAGGTTAACGATGGATTTGTAGTTTGAAGATGGATAGACAGACAGACAGATCCATAGACAGAGAGATAAACAGATACAGATAAATACAAGGAATCAAATATGTTATTAAATATGCTTTAGAGCAGTTCTTAAGAATGCTTTAGATCAATTCTTTGATTCAGTGTGTCATCAGATTTATTTTAAAATTAATGATATTAAGAAACTGTGTCCATGATATTTGGTATCTGTCTTCAACTGGATGTGTCCTTCTTGAGCAGTGCGTAATTCATTAAAGAATAAGGAGAGGCAGTCAGAGTAACACAGGAAAATGAACTGTACTTACTTGGTCACTGTGCTCCCAAGACCCTAGGCTCGCCGTAGACATCGTGATCCACGTGGAAGGGCAACTCAGGAATATCCAGAGAGATGAAAAGAGGAACGGATTATAAACAAAATCACAAAACCATGTTCTATACAATGACCCTTGTGTGGTTTCTTTTTTATTTCACTCATCTACGAATATAAAAGGTTGCTACATTCTTCTTGAGAAAGTACACAGGAGACCCGGTTCTAACCTTAACAAGAATTTTGACCACCATTTTATCTTTTTATTTTTAGTTTTGTTTATTTAAGAGTTCTTTTTTCACATACCAACCACAGTTCCCTCTCCCACCCCCACCCCCCTCACCCCCCTCCTCCCGCTGCTCCCACCCACCCTCCATCTTTCCTCCACCCAGCCTCCTATCCAGTCCTCAGGGAGGGTAAGGCCTCCCACGGGGAGTCAAGGAAGCCCGCCATATCAAGGTGAGGCAGGACCAAGCCCCTCTCTGCTGCATCAAGGCTGAGCAAGGCATCCCTCCACGGGGAATGGGCTCCAAAAAGCCAGTTCGTGCACGAAGGATAAATCCTGGTGCCACTGCCAGTGGCCCCATAAATTGTCCAAGTCACACAACTGTCACCCACATTCAGAGGGCCTAGTTCGGTCCCATGCAGGTTCCCCAGTTGTCAGTCCAGAGTCAGTGAGCTCCCATTAGCTCAGGTCTCTGTGGGATTCCCCATCATGATCTTGTCCCCTTTGCTCATATAATCTCTCCTCCTTTGCTTCAACTGGACTCCGGGAGCTCCACAAAGTGCTTAGCTGTGGATCTCTGCATCTGCTTCCGTTAGTACTGGATGAAGGTTCTATGATGACAATTAGGGTAGTCATCAATCTGATTAGAGGGGAAGGCCAGTTGAGGCACCCCCTCCACTACGCCTTGGAGTATTAGCTGGGCTCATCCTTGTGGATTCCTGGGAATTTCCCTTCTACGAGGTTTCTTCCTTACCCCATCATGGCTCCCTCCATCAAGACATCTCTTTCATTTCTCTCCATCTCTGTCCCTCCCCCAAATCCACCATCTACTTCCCTCAGGTTCTCCTTCCACCTCCCCTTATCTCCACCCCTTCTCCCAGGTTGGCAGTTCACTCAGGAGTTCTTATTTACTTCCCCTTCCCAGGAGGATACATGTACATCTGTCACTCTTAAGGTCCTCCTTGATACCTACTATCTCTGGGGCTGTGCATTGTAGCCTGGTTATCCTTTGCTTTACTTGACTATCATTTCAAATGGCACAGAGCATCCTTAGCCAAGGGATTATACCTCTGGAAATTCACTACTAGTGGGTTCCTCAACTTTGATATATATATATATATATATATATATATATATATATATATATATATACTGTTACAATATTACTACATGGTACTATTTGAGAATCCGTTCCCCTCTCCTGTGTTTTAGTTGACTCTAATTATATGAATGTAATGAAAACTCTTGAACAAAAATACTATGATAATACACTATCACGTACTACACCTGACATCTATCACAGTTCCACACTACATGTGTTCTGGTGTGAAGCTCAGACTCCCAGACCTGTAGTCATGCTCCACGGATCAATCATCATGAGTGATCAAACCATCATTGATCCAACACCGCCTTTTCCTTTCTCTCACAATTTCTATATTTTTATCACCTAACTATTCGTGTCACTTGGAGTAGTCATATAACAAGTCACAAAATCCGGATGTTTTGAAATTATGCAACAGATTTTGTGCCACCCTGATTCTGTCTTTCTACTTAATTTTGGAAATCCCCAACCCTGCGCTCATGGTCAGGTTTAATTGAGCACACAGTCTCAGTTGGCCTAACAGGAGCCTATGCATGCCTTTACCAAGACAACCTAAATGTGTGATCAAGGCCACCCAAAGCGAAACAAGGACTTTGACTCCACTTACATCACTTCCCTTGATCCTTACACATGGGGACAGGGCAACCACGGACCTCCCAGCCAGGAAACACGGTGTCAATCATCATCCTTCCAGGAAGTACAAAGGAAGAATGATAATAAAAAGATTGATATTTATCAAATGATTTCTACATTTCTCCTTTCTAACTATCTGTTATTTAGGATTCACATTGTTATGATAGTGTCTTAAGAAATCAAGTAAGATTTAAAAGTCAAGGTCTTGACCCTCACTGGGGCTTAATCCATTAAGTATACTTCACATGTGAACTTGGATTAAGTTTATATACATCTTTATGCTAAGACCTGTTAGCAGACTTCCAGAGTTTCCACATGTAGTAGTACCATTTGTGGTAAAACATTTGTTTACTAGCTGATCTATGCCTCAAAAATTTATTTCCATTTATATTTGTGTGAATATTTATAAAATGTTTCACTGATCCACTAACACTCCAGAAAGTGCTTGATTAGAATGTCAGGATGGGCTCCACAGGCCTAACGTCTATTCGCCGGTTAACAGGGGCACATAGGATATATGATGATGAGAACCTCAGACACCCAGAATTGTAGTCATCGTCCGTGACTTATACTGCCACCCCAGACTTGGTCATCATCGGTCCATATTAGCCTTCCTCTTCCCTAGTAATGTATGTATGCGTGTAATTTAACACATGAATTCTTCGTTAATAATAAATGTGCCTCTCGTGTTATTTTGTTCTTCGGGATAACCAAATACCTTGGTCAGATACATTCTATACTCTATCACAACATAGGGCATATAACAATATGAGCAATACAATATAATAATTTTGAATATTACTCACATAGCTTTGGGTCTCCAGGTAAACACCGAGAGGACGTGTAGAGATTTGGGGTGTGGCCCAGTGTTTAAAGCAGACTGAAGCTATTCCTTGTGAGGGATGAGCACTGGGGATGATGAAAATTTCATGACTTAACTAACGCAAGCTTTGTGAAACTATTTCTGTAAACCGTGGTGACTCTGTGGTAATCGCTATGCATTTTCACTTAATAAAATTTAAGTCTGTCATCAACTGGATGTGCCATTCTTGAGTAATTTGTCATTCATTTAAGAATAAGGAGAAGCAGTCAGAGTAACACAAGAACATGAACTGTACTTACCCGGTCACTGGGCTCCAACGACCCTAGGCTAGCCGTGGACATCGTGATCCAGACGGAAGGGCAACACGGCATGGGGATAGCCGGAGAGATGAAAGGAAGAATGGATTATGAACACATTCAAGTTCTATGCAATGTTTCCTTGTCAAAGAACATACAATTGTGATACATTCTTCACTAGAAAATACACAGGAGAGCGGGTTCTAACCCTAACAAGAATTTTGACCACCATTTTTAAACAGTACACAGCATCCTGAGCCAAGGGATTATACCTCTGGAACTTCAATACTAGTGGGTCTCTGTACTTTGCTATATGTGTATTTGGTATTGTACTATCATAGTATATCGATACACATTTAAACCTATTTTTGTTACACTGTATGCGTGTTTCTACTCTTGTTTAAACCATTTTTTGTATATTGATAAAAATTTAAGGTTGTTTTGATTAAAACATATTGTATGTATGTTTCTATTTATGTTTGAGGTATTGCGCTTACGCAGTTCGGTCGGAAATGTAGGGTGCAGTTCTAGTTTTGGAAATTGATTACTATAAACTATATGGGAAAATCAGGAAACAAAGGATAGCGGTTAGTCACTTGTAACAATCAAATTTGTGGATATGTTCGGTTTGCTTTCCGGATCATATAGAGATATATTTTAGATGAAAAGAGAGTCTTCAAACTTTTCAAAGACTTACAGAATACGGCATTACAAATGTTTTGTTATCCTCAAGTTTTTCATGACCATGAGACACATCTACTCCTGGCAGCACCCATTTGCTTCAGAGGTGAGGGGCACTGAACGAACCCCTTATGGGGTTTACTTTCGTTGTGGCCAGATTTCTTTGTGGCCACTAGACAAAGAAACTGCTCTTGTCTTTGGCTGCTGACATTGTGCTGTGCAGGTTTGTCACGCAGGACACGCAGGAAAAAGGTTGTTGAACTGTGCCAGTACAAGGCAGGGCAGGCATTCAAAATACCTGCTTCACAAAAGAGACTGCCACACAGTCTATAGGACACAGAGCAGAGTGACTGACTAAGTGTCTCAAATCAAGGCAAGACAGGCCTTCAAATTTCTTGCTTCACAGCAAAGTCTGCCAGATACTATGGGCCTGTACGCTGAAGACGGATGGCCCAAGAT
This sequence comes from Peromyscus eremicus, assembly GCF_949786415.1. Taxonomy (NCBI): domain Eukaryota; kingdom Metazoa; phylum Chordata; class Mammalia; order Rodentia; family Cricetidae; genus Peromyscus; species Peromyscus eremicus. The sequence goes on along the minus strand of NC_081430.1, from coordinate 57,659,101 downwards.
CGTAGAGAAGCTTTGGGTGACTGTCCAGGCAGTCAGATGTCTCTGTCATGGCTAGAGTTTTTGGAAGTTGTGTGCGATGCATATTTTGTTTACTCAAATATATTACATCTCTAGGGGTCTTTGATGGAATTGAAGACTAGAGAGTTACAGTTGCAGTTTTTCTTAGTTTTACTTGAGAAAGTAACTTAGCTGTAAAACTTTGGATTCTGTAAGATATGACAGATAACGCATAATTCTCTTTGAATATGCTAAGTACAAATGGACAGAGTATTGTAAATGGAATTCCAGAATAGATCACTTTTTTGTTGTCTGTACTTTTACTATGTTAGAGTAAAAACCTTTGCTTTTATGACAACAAAAATGGGAAACGTTGTAGAGTATTCTTTTGTTTAAGGTGTGTTACTTTTGTTTAGGTTGCGTTTGTTGACCTCTGTGAAGCTGTGTTCTTGTGCCTGTCTAAAACACCTGATGGTCTAATAAACAACTGAACGGCCAATAGCAAGGCAGAAGAAAGCATAGGCAGAATTGGGGGTGGGGGCAGAGGGAAATAACAGAAGGAGAAGTCTGGGAGAGGCAGAAAGGAGGAGCCAGAGGAGGAAGAGGACATCAGGGGCCAGCCACCCAGCTGCATATCAAGACATGAAGTAAGAGTAAGATTTACAGAAGCAAGAGAACATGAGAAGCCCAGAGGCAAAAGGTAGATGGGATAATTTCAAGTTAAGGAAATCCGGCAAGAAATAAGCCAAGCTAAGGCCTGATATTTATAATTTGGAATAAGCCTCCATGTTTGCTTTATTTGGTAACTGGATGGGTGGGCCCCAGAAAAGACAAAAGCAAAAAAACAACACTTGACTAAGAGAGGAGTGTCTCATAAAGGCCACCCATAGCAAAACAAAAATCTTGACTCCACTTACATCAGTTCCCTTGATCCTCACACATGAGGCCTGGGCAACCGTGGACCTCCCAGCCAGGATACAAGGTGGCAACCATCATCCATCCAGGGATTACACAGCAGAGAAGATAATAAAAAGATTGAGAGTTTTCAAACGACTGCTACATTTCTCCTTTCTAACTATTTGCTATTTAGGATTCACATTGTTATGATAGTGTTAAGGTCTTGATCCTCACTGGGCCTTAATCCATTAATTATACTTCCTATGTGAACTTGGATGGAGTTTATATACATCTTTAAGCCAGTTCACTCTTAATAGATTTCGAGAGTATCTACGAGCAGTAGTAGTAGCATTTGTAGTAAAACATTTATCTACTCATGGATCAATGCCACCATATTTATTTACATTTGTATTTGTGTGTGAATATTTACAGCATGTCATTGATCCACTAAGAAAATTCACGAAAGTGCATGCGTCTAATGAACAGTATGTGCTCCACAAGCCTAATGGTTTTACCAGGCTAACAGGAGCAAATGAGATGTGTTAGGATGAGAAAGAACCTCAGACACCCATAATTGTAGTCATCGTCCATGACTTATAGCGCCGCAGGGTAATTGTCATCATTGGTCCGTGATAGCCTACCTCTTCTCTAGTAATATGTGCGTGTTTGTTATTTAACGCAGTAATTCATTAACAATAAAAGTGCCTCTGATTTCATTTTGTTTTTTGTTTTTGTTTTTGTTTTTTTCAGAATACCTAACCTCTGCTCTAAACTATAATAACACAGAGCAAAACAAGACAATAATTTTGAATATTACTCACACAGGATTTGGACTTCACGTAAGCACTGAGAATAAGTGTAGAGATTATGGGTGTGGCCCAGTGTTTAAGGCAGACTGAAGCCATTCCTTCAGTGGGACGAGCACTGTGGATGATGAAAATTTCATACTTTAACTATGTAAGTATGTAAATCGTTTTCTGTAGATGTTTGTGAATCTGTGGTAATAGCTATTTATTTTCACTTAAAAAATTTAAGTCTTTGGGTTTGGTTCATTTTAATGTGTAGTGATTTTGGCAACATTTTAATAATAAAGAGTTAAGAATTTAATAATGTCACCCTTTCCTCCCTGAAGTGTTAAAGCAAAGACCCACGATAAGCCATGAAGCCAGCAGCCATGAGAAGAGATTGAAGGATATAGAACTCAGAGATAAACACCTATTCCATGATAAACTGAGCATTCCAGGTATTGTGTGCCTAACTGAGTCCAGTGTGTCTACCAGTACAAAGAGAGAAATATTGAATGAATGGAGAGACGGGGAGGCACAGTCTAGAGTCAGATTTTTGTAGCCAAGTCCAGCTCAACAAACACTGAATGGGGACTAACCTCGTGTTTGCTGTAGACGAAGCTCACTGTCAAAGCCAAAGAGTCACTTACAGTGCGAGATGTATTAACTTTCCTACAAGTGAATACCAGATAAAACCATAAGAACCAAAACTGGTCCATGTGTCTGTCTAGCTACACATTCCCTACTCAACAGGAAGTGCTAAATCTTCTGAGTGAACCTAGGTAGAAGGCAAGGAGATCCTGACTCAGTCTCTGCAGCTGTCTGTCAAATGTAAATATGCAAAGAGCCATCTGGATGCACATGGGATTCTTTATTCCAGAAACTTCAAGGAGACAGCACAGAAGTGGTAGAATACTAGAGTGTGTCTTAATAAATAAATACAACCACCTTGTAAAAACATGAGTGGTTCAGTTGAATTGGTGTTCTAAAGAGTCTGGGACTGGAGGAACCATCCACCTCTTTGGCAACAGCAGGTCCTCACTAGCCTCCACTTTGGCTTCAAACCTTGAGATAACAATACCCTGTTTCTGCATTTATTATAGTGCCAATGCAGCTGGGATTCAACAGAAAAAGTACAATAAAAAAGACACATGTTATTATATATATATGATAGATGATGGATAGAGACAGAGGTAGATAGATAGAGAGATAGAGAGATAGAGAGATAGACAGAGATACATATATACATACATAGGTTAACGATGGATTTGTAGTTTGAAGATGGATAGACAGACAGACAGATCCATAGACAGAGAGATAAACAGATACAGATAAATACAAGGAATCAAATATGTTATTAAATATGCTTTAGAGCAGTTCTTAAGAATGCTTTAGATCAATTCTTTGATTCAGTGTGTCATCAGATTTATTTTAAAATTAATGATATTAAGAAACTGTGTCCATGATATTTGGTATCTGTCTTCAACTGGATGTGTCCTTCTTGAGCAGTGCGTAATTCATTAAAGAATAAGGAGAGGCAGTCAGAGTAACACAGGAAAATGAACTGTACTTACTTGGTCACTGTGCTCCCAAGACCCTAGGCTCGCCGTAGACATCGTGATCCACGTGGAAGGGCAACTCAGGAATATCCAGAGAGATGAAAAGAGGAACGGATTATAAACAAAATCACAAAACCATGTTCTATACAATGACCCTTGTGTGGTTTCTTTTTTATTTCACTCATCTACGAATATAAAAGGTTGCTACATTCTTCTTGAGAAAGTACACAGGAGACCCGGTTCTAACCTTAACAAGAATTTTGACCACCATTTTATCTTTTTATTTTTAGTTTTGTTTATTTAAGAGTTCTTTTTTCACATACCAACCACAGTTCCCTCTCCCACCCCCACCCCCCTCACCCCCCTCCTCCCGCTGCTCCCACCCACCCTCCATCTTTCCTCCACCCAGCCTCCTATCCAGTCCTCAGGGAGGGTAAGGCCTCCCACGGGGAGTCAAGGAAGCCCGCCATATCAAGGTGAGGCAGGACCAAGCCCCTCTCTGCTGCATCAAGGCTGAGCAAGGCATCCCTCCACGGGGAATGGGCTCCAAAAAGCCAGTTCGTGCACGAAGGATAAATCCTGGTGCCACTGCCAGTGGCCCCATAAATTGTCCAAGTCACACAACTGTCACCCACATTCAGAGGGCCTAGTTCGGTCCCATGCAGGTTCCCCAGTTGTCAGTCCAGAGTCAGTGAGCTCCCATTAGCTCAGGTCTCTGTGGGATTCCCCATCATGATCTTGTCCCCTTTGCTCATATAATCTCTCCTCCTTTGCTTCAACTGGACTCCGGGAGCTCCACAAAGTGCTTAGCTGTGGATCTCTGCATCTGCTTCCGTTAGTACTGGATGAAGGTTCTATGATGACAATTAGGGTAGTCATCAATCTGATTAGAGGGGAAGGCCAGTTGAGGCACCCCCTCCACTACGCCTTGGAGTATTAGCTGGGCTCATCCTTGTGGATTCCTGGGAATTTCCCTTCTACGAGGTTTCTTCCTTACCCCATCATGGCTCCCTCCATCAAGACATCTCTTTCATTTCTCTCCATCTCTGTCCCTCCCCCAAATCCACCATCTACTTCCCTCAGGTTCTCCTTCCACCTCCCCTTATCTCCACCCCTTCTCCCAGGTTGGCAGTTCACTCAGGAGTTCTTATTTACTTCCCCTTCCCAGGAGGATACATGTACATCTGTCACTCTTAAGGTCCTCCTTGATACCTACTATCTCTGGGGCTGTGCATTGTAGCCTGGTTATCCTTTGCTTTACTTGACTATCATTTCAAATGGCACAGAGCATCCTTAGCCAAGGGATTATACCTCTGGAAATTCACTACTAGTGGGTTCCTCAACTTTGATATATATATATATATATATATATATATATATATATATATATATATATACTGTTACAATATTACTACATGGTACTATTTGAGAATCCGTTCCCCTCTCCTGTGTTTTAGTTGACTCTAATTATATGAATGTAATGAAAACTCTTGAACAAAAATACTATGATAATACACTATCACGTACTACACCTGACATCTATCACAGTTCCACACTACATGTGTTCTGGTGTGAAGCTCAGACTCCCAGACCTGTAGTCATGCTCCACGGATCAATCATCATGAGTGATCAAACCATCATTGATCCAACACCGCCTTTTCCTTTCTCTCACAATTTCTATATTTTTATCACCTAACTATTCGTGTCACTTGGAGTAGTCATATAACAAGTCACAAAATCCGGATGTTTTGAAATTATGCAACAGATTTTGTGCCACCCTGATTCTGTCTTTCTACTTAATTTTGGAAATCCCCAACCCTGCGCTCATGGTCAGGTTTAATTGAGCACACAGTCTCAGTTGGCCTAACAGGAGCCTATGCATGCCTTTACCAAGACAACCTAAATGTGTGATCAAGGCCACCCAAAGCGAAACAAGGACTTTGACTCCACTTACATCACTTCCCTTGATCCTTACACATGGGGACAGGGCAACCACGGACCTCCCAGCCAGGAAACACGGTGTCAATCATCATCCTTCCAGGAAGTACAAAGGAAGAATGATAATAAAAAGATTGATATTTATCAAATGATTTCTACATTTCTCCTTTCTAACTATCTGTTATTTAGGATTCACATTGTTATGATAGTGTCTTAAGAAATCAAGTAAGATTTAAAAGTCAAGGTCTTGACCCTCACTGGGGCTTAATCCATTAAGTATACTTCACATGTGAACTTGGATTAAGTTTATATACATCTTTATGCTAAGACCTGTTAGCAGACTTCCAGAGTTTCCACATGTAGTAGTACCATTTGTGGTAAAACATTTGTTTACTAGCTGATCTATGCCTCAAAAATTTATTTCCATTTATATTTGTGTGAATATTTATAAAATGTTTCACTGATCCACTAACACTCCAGAAAGTGCTTGATTAGAATGTCAGGATGGGCTCCACAGGCCTAACGTCTATTCGCCGGTTAACAGGGGCACATAGGATATATGATGATGAGAACCTCAGACACCCAGAATTGTAGTCATCGTCCGTGACTTATACTGCCACCCCAGACTTGGTCATCATCGGTCCATATTAGCCTTCCTCTTCCCTAGTAATGTATGTATGCGTGTAATTTAACACATGAATTCTTCGTTAATAATAAATGTGCCTCTCGTGTTATTTTGTTCTTCGGGATAACCAAATACCTTGGTCAGATACATTCTATACTCTATCACAACATAGGGCATATAACAATATGAGCAATACAATATAATAATTTTGAATATTACTCACATAGCTTTGGGTCTCCAGGTAAACACCGAGAGGACGTGTAGAGATTTGGGGTGTGGCCCAGTGTTTAAAGCAGACTGAAGCTATTCCTTGTGAGGGATGAGCACTGGGGATGATGAAAATTTCATGACTTAACTAACGCAAGCTTTGTGAAACTATTTCTGTAAACCGTGGTGACTCTGTGGTAATCGCTATGCATTTTCACTTAATAAAATTTAAGTCTGTCATCAACTGGATGTGCCATTCTTGAGTAATTTGTCATTCATTTAAGAATAAGGAGAAGCAGTCAGAGTAACACAAGAACATGAACTGTACTTACCCGGTCACTGGGCTCCAACGACCCTAGGCTAGCCGTGGACATTGATCCAGACGGAAGGGCAACACGGCATGGGGATAGCCGGAGAGATGAAAGGAAGAATGGATTATGAACACATTCAAGTTCTATGCAATGTTTCCTTGTCAAAGAACATACAATTGTGATACATTCTTCACTAGAAAATACACAGGAGAGCGGGTTCTAACCCTAACAAGAATTTTGACCACCATTTTTAAACAGTACACAGCATCCTGAGCCAAGGGATTATACCTCTGGAACTTCAATACTAGTGGGTCTCTGTACTTTGCTATATGTGTATTTGGTATTGTACTATCATAGTATATCGATACACATTTAAACCTATTTTTGTTACACTGTATGCGTGTTTCTACTCTTGTTTAAACCATTTTTTGTATATTGATAAAAATTTAAGGTTGTTTTGATTAAAACATATTGTATGTATGTTTCTATTTATGTTTGAGGTATTGCGCTTACGCAGTTCGGTCGGAAATGTAGGGTGCAGTTCTAGTTTTGGAAATTGATTACTATAAACTATATGGGAAAATCAGGAAACAAAGGATAGCGGTTAGTCACTTGTAACAATCAAATTTGTGGATATGTTCGGTTTGCTTTCCGGATCATATAGAGATATATTTTAGATGAAAAGAGAGTCTTCAAACTTTTCAAAGACTTACAGAATACGGCATTACAAATGTTTTGTTATCCTCAAGTTTTTCATGACCATGAGACACATCTACTCCTGGCAGCACCCATTTGCTTCAGAGGTGAGGGGCACTGAACGAACCCCTTATGGGGTTTACTTTCGTTGTGGCCAGATTTCTTTGTGGCCACTAGACAAAGAAACTGCTCTTGTCTTTGGCTGCTGACATTGTGCTGTGCAGGTTTGTCACGCAGGACACGCAGGAAAAAGGTTGTTGAACTGTGCCAGTACAAGGCAGGGCAGGCATTCAAAATACCTGCTTCACAAAAGAGACTGCCACACAGTCTATAGGACACAGAGCAGAGTGACTGACTAAGTGTCTCAAATCAAGGCAAGACAGGCCTTCAAATTTCTTGCTTCACAGCAAAGTCTGCCAGATACTATGGGCCTGTACGCTGAAGACGGATGGCCCAAGATCGTAGAGAAGCTTTGGGTGACTGTCCAGGCAGTCAGATGTCTCTGTCATGGCTAGAGTTTTTGGAAGTTGTGTGCGATGCATATTTTGTTTACTCAAATATATTACATCTCTAGGGGTCTTTGATGGAATTGAAGACTAGAGAGTTACAGTTGCAGTTTTTCTTAGTTTTACTTGAGAAAGTAACTTAGCTGTAAAACTTTGGATTCTGTAAGATATGACAGATAACGCATAATTCTCTTTGAATATGCTAAGTACAAATGGACAGAGTATTGTAAATGGAATTCCCGAATAGATCACTTTTTTGTTGTCTGTACTTTTACTATGTTAGAGTAAAAACCTTTGCTTTTATGACAACAAAAATGGGAAACGTTGTAGAGTATTCTTTTGTTTAAGGTGTGTTACTTTTGTTTAGGTTGCGTTTGTTGACCTCTGTGAAGCTGTGTTCTTGTGCCTGTCTAAAACACCTGATGGTCTAATAAACAACTGAACGGCCAATAGCAAGGCAGAAGAAAGCATAGGCAGAATTGGGGGTGGGGGCAGAGGGAAATAACAGAAGGAGAAGTCTGGGAGAGGCAGAAAGGAGGAGCCAGAGGAGGAAGAGGACATCAGGGGCCAGCCACCCAGCTGCATATCAAGACATGAAGTAAGAGTAAGATTTACAGAAGCAAGAGAACATGAGAAGCCCAGAGGCAAAAGGTAGATGGGATAATTTCAAGTTAAGGAAATCCGGCAAGAAATAAGCCAAGCTAAGGCCTGATATTTATAATTTGGAATAAGCCTCCATGTTTGCTTTATTTGGTAACTGGATGGGTGGGCCCCAGAAAAGACAAAAGCAAAAAAACAACACTTGACTAAGAGAGGAGTGTCTCATAAAGGCCACCCATAGCAAAACAAAAATCTTGACTCCACTTACATCAGTTCCCTTGATCCTCACACATGAGGCCTGGGCAACCGTGGACCTCCCAGCCAGGATACAAGGTGGCAACCATCATCCATCCAGGGATTACACAGCAGAGAAGATAATAAAAAGATTGAGAGTTTTCAAACGACTGCTACATTTCTCCTTTCTAACTATTTGCTATTTAGGATTCACATTGTTATGATAGTGTTAAGGTCTTGATCCTCACTGGGCCTTAATCCATTAATTATACTTCCTATGTGAACTTGGATGGAGTTTATATACATCTTTAAGCCAGTTCACTCTTAATAGATTTCGAGAGTATCTACGAGCAGTAGTAGTAGCATTTGTAGTAAAACATTTATCTACTCATGGATCAATGCCACCATATTTATTTACATTTGTATTTGTGTGTGAATATTTACAGCATGTCATTGATCCACTAAGAAAATTCACGAAAGTGCATGCGTCTAATGAACAGTATGTGCTCCACAAGCCTAATGGTTTTACCAGGCTAACAGGAGCAAATGAGATGTGTTAGGATGAGAAAGAACCTCAGACACCCATAATTGTAGTCATCGTCCATGACTTATAGCGCCGCAGGGTAATTGTCATCATTGGTCCGTGATAGCCTACCTCTTCTCTAGTAATATGTGCGTGTTTGTTATTTAACGCAGTAATTCATTAACAATAAAAGTGCCTCTGATTTCATTTTGTTTTTTGTTTTTGTTTTTGTTTTTTTCAGAATACCTAACCTCTGCTCTAAACTATAATAACACAGAGCAAAACAAGACAATAATTTTGAATATTACTCACACAGGATTTGGACTTCACGTAAGCACTGAGAATAAGTGTAGAGATTATGGGTGTGGCCCAGTGTTTAAGGCAGACTGAAGCCATTCCTTCAGTGGGACGAGCACTGTGGATGATGAAAATTTCATACTTTAACTATGTAAGTATGTAAATCGTTTTCTGTAGATGTTTGTGAATCTGTGGTAATAGCTATTTATTTTCACTTAAAAAATTTAAGTCTTTGGGTTTGGTTCATTTTAATGTGTAGTGATTTTGGCAACATTTTAATAATAAAGAGTTAAGAATTTAATAATGTCACCCTTTCCTCCCTGAAGTGTTAAAGCAAAGACCCACGATAAGCCATGAAGCCAGCAGCCATGAGAAGAGATTGAAGGATATAGAACTCAGAGATAAACACCTATTCCATGATAAACTGAGCATTCCAGGTATTGTGTGCCTAACTGAGTCCAGTGTGTCTACCAGTACAAAGAGAGAAATATTGAATGAATGGAGAGACGGGGAGGCACAGTCTAGAGTCAGATTTTTGTAGCCAAGTCCAGCTCAACAAACACTGAATGGGGACTAACCTCGTGTTTGCTGTAGACGAAGCTCACTGTCAAAGCCAAAGAGTCACTTACAGTGCGAGATGTATTAACTTTCCTACAAGTGAATACCAGATAAAACCATAAGAACCAAAACTGGTCCATGTGTCTGTCTAGCTACACATTCCCTACTCAACAGGAAGTGCTAAATCTTCTGAGTGAACCTAGGTAGAAGGCAAGGAGATCCTGACTCAGTCTCTGCAGCTGTCTGTCAAATGTAAATATGCAAAGAGCCATCTGGATGCACATGGGATTCTTTATTCCAGAAACTTCAAGGAGACAGCACAGAAGTGGTAGAATACTAGAGTGTGTCTTAATAAATAAATACAACCACCTTGTAAAAACATGAGTGGTTCAGTTGAATTGGTGTTCTAAAGAGTCTGGGACTGGAGGAACCATCCACCTCTTTGGCAACAGCAGGTCCTCACTAGCCTCCACTTTGGCTTCAAACCTTGAGATAACAATACCCTGTTTCTGCATTTATTATAGTGCCAATGCAGCTGGGATTCAACAGAAAAAGTACAATAAAAAAGACACATGTTATTATATATATATGATAGATGATGGATAGAGACAGAGGTAGATAGATAGAGAGATAGAGAGATAGAGAGATAGACAGAGATACATATATACATACATAGGTTAACGATGGATTTGTAGTTTGAAGATGGATAGACAGACAGACAGATCCATAGACAGAGAGATAAACAGATACAGATAAATACAAGGAATCAAATATGTTATTAAATATGCTTTAGAGCAGTTCTTAAGAATGCTTTAGATCAATTCTTTGATTCAGTGTGTCATCAGATTTATTTTAAAATTAATGATATTAAGAAACTGTGTCCATGATATTTGGTATCTGTCTTCAACTGGATGTGTCCTTCTTGAGCAGTGCGTAATTCATTAAAGAATAAGGAGAGGCAGTCAGAGTAACACAGGAAAATGAACTGTACTTACTTGGTCACTGTGCTCCCAAGACCCTAGGCTCGCCGTAGACATCGTGATCCACGTGGAAGGGCAACTCAGGAATATCCAGAGAGATGAAAAGAGGAACGGATTATAAACAAAATCACAAAACCATGTTCTATACAATGACCCTTGTGTGGTTTCTTTTTTATTTCACTCATCTACGAATATAAAAGGTTGCTACATTCTTCTTGAGAAAGTACACAGGAGACCCGGTTCTAACCTTAACAAGAATTTTGACCACCATTTTATCTTTTTATTTTTAGTTTTGTTTATTTAAGAGTTCTTTTTTCACATACCAACCACAGTTCCCTCTCCCACCCCCACCCCCCTCACCCCCCTCCTCCCGCTGCTCCCACCCACCCTCCATCTTTCCTCCACCCAGCCTCCTATCCAGTCCTCAGGGAGGGTAAGGCCTCCCACGGGGAGTCAAGGAAGCCCGCCATATCAAGGTGAGGCAGGACCAAGCCCCTCTCTGCTGCATCAAGGCTGAGCAAGGCATCCCTCCACGGGGAATGGGCTCCAAAAAGCCAGTTCGTGCACGAAGGATAAATCCTGGTGCCACTGCCAGTGGCCCCATAAATTGTCCAAGTCACACAACTGTCACCCACATTCAGAGGGCCTAGTTCGGTCCCATGCAGGTTCCCCAGTTGTCAGTCCAGAGTCAGTGAGCTCCCATTAGCTCAGGTCTCTGTGGGATTCCCCATCATGATCTTGTCCCCTTTGCTCATATAATCTCTCCTCCTTTGCTTCAACTGGACTCCGGGAGCTCCACAAAGTGCTTAGCTGTGGATCTCTGCATCTGCTTCCGTTAGTACTGGATGAAGGTTCTATGATGACAATTAGGGTAGTCATCAATCTGATTAGAGGGGAAGGCCAGTTGAGGCACCCCCTCCACTGCGCCTTGGAGTATTAGCTGGGCTCATCCTTGTGGATTCCTGGTAATTTCCCTTCTAGGAGGTTTCTTCCTTACCCCATCATGGCTCCCTCCATCAAGACATCTCTTTCATTTCTCTCCATCTCTGTCCCTCCCCCAAATCCACCATCTACTTCCCTCAGGTTCTCCTTCCACCTCCCCTTATCTCCACCCCTTCTCCCAGGTTGGCAGTTCACTCAGGAGTTCTTATTTACTTCCCCTTCCCAGGAGGATACATGTACATCTGTCACTCTTAAGGTCCTCCTTGATACCTACTATCTCTGGGGCTGTGCATTGTAGCCTGGTTATCCTTTGCTTTACTTGACTATCATTTCAAATGGCACAGAGCATCCTTAGCCAAGGGATTATTCCTCTGGAAATTCACTACTAGTGGGTTCCTCAACTTTGATATATATATATATATATATATATATATATATATATATATATATATATATATATATATACTGTTACAATATTACTACATGGTACTATTTGAGAATCCGTTCCCCTCTCCTGTGTTTTAGTTGACTCTAATTATATGAATGTAATGAAAACTCTTGAACAAAAATACTATGATAATACACTATCACGTACTACACCTGACATCTATCACAGTTCCACACTACATGTGTTCTGTTGTGAAGCTCAGACTCCCAGACCTGTAGTCATGCTCCACGGATCAATCATCATGAGTGATCAAACCATCATTGATCCAACACCGCCTTTTCCTTTCTCTCACAATTTCTATATTTTTATCACCTAACTATTCGTGTCACTTGGAGTAGTCATATAACAAGTCACAAAATCCGGATGTTTTGAAATTATGCAACAGATTTTGTGCCACCCTGATTCTGTCTTTCTACTTAATTTTGGAAATCCCCAACCCTGCGCTCATGGTCAGGTTTAATTGAGCACACAGTCTCAGTTGGCCTAACAGGAGCCTATGCATGCCTTTACCAAGACAACCTAAATGTGTGATCAAGGCCACCCAAAGCGAAACAAGGACTTTGACTCCACTTACATCACTTCCCTTGATCCTTACACATGGGGACAGGGCAACCACGGACCTCCCAGCCAGGAAACACGGTGTCAATCATCATCCTTCCAGGAAGTACAAAGGAAGAATGATAATAAAAAGATTGATATTTATCAAATGATTTCTACATTTCTCCTTTCTAACTATCTGTTATTTAGGATTCACATTGTTATGATAGTGTCTTAAGAAATCAAGTAAGATTTAAAAGTCAAGGTCTTGACCCTCACTGGGGCTTAATCCATTAAGTATACTTCACATGTGAACTTGGATTAAGTTTATATACATCTTTATGCTAAGACCTGTTAGCAGACTTCCAGAGTTTCCACATGTAGTAGTACCATTTGTGGTAAAACATTTGTTTACTAGCTGATCTATGCCTCAAAAATTTATTTCCATTTATATTTGTGTGAATATTTATAAAATGTTTCACTGATCCACTAACACTCCAGAAAGTGCTTGATTAGAATGTCAGGATGGGCTCCACAGGCCTAACGTCTATTCGCCGGTTAACAGGGGCACATAGGATATATGATGATGAGAACCTCAGACACCCAGAATTGTAGTCATCGTCCGTGACTTATACTGCCACCCCAGACTTGGTCATCATCGGTCCATATTAGCCTTCCTCTTCCCTAGTAATGTATGTATGCGTGCAATTTAACACATGAATTCTTCGTTAATAATAAATGTGCCTCTCGTGTTATTTTGTTCTTCGGGATAACCAAATACCTTGGTCAGATACATTCTATACTCTATCACAACATAGGGCATATAACAATATGAGCAATACAATATAATAATTTTGAATATTACTCACATAGCTTTGGGTCTCCAGGTAAACACCGAGAGGACGTGTAGAGATTTGGGGTGTGGCCCAGTGTTTAAAGCAGACTGAAGCTATTCCTTGTGAGGGATGAGCACTGGGGATGATGAAAATTTCATGACTTAACTAACGCAAGCTTTGTGAAACTATTTCTGTAAACCGTGGTGACTCTGTGGTAATCGCTATGCATTTTCACTTAATAAAATTTAAGTCTGTCATCAACTGGATGTGCCATTCTTGAGTAATTTGTCATTCATTTAAGAATAAGGAGAAGCAGTCAGAGTAACACAAGAACATGAACTGTACTTACCCGGTCACTGGGCTCCAACGACCCTAGGCTAGCCGTGGACATCGTGATCCAGACGGAAGGGCAACACGGCATGGGGATAGCCGGAGAGATGAAAGGAAGAATGGATTATGAACACATTCAAGTTCTATGCAATGTTTCCTTGTCAAAGAACATACAATTGTGATACATTCTTCACTAGAAAATACACAGGAGAGCGGGTTCTAACCCTAACAAGAATTTTGACCACCATTTTTAAACAGTACACAGCATCCTGAGCCAAGGGATTATACCTCTGGAACTTCAATACTAGTGGGTCTCTGTACTTTGCTATATGTGTATTTGGTATTGTACTATCATAGTATATCGATACACATTTAAACCTATTTTTGTTACACTGTATGCGTGTTTCTACTCTTGTTTAAACCATTTTTTGTATATTGATAAAAATTTAAGGTTGTTTTGATTAAAACATATTGTATGTATGTTTCTATTTATGTTTGAGGTATTGCGCTTACGCAGTTCGGTCGGAAATGTAGGGTGCAGTTCTAGTTTTGGAAATTGATTACTATAAACTATATGGGAAAATCAGGAAACAAAGGATAGCGGTTAGTCACTTGTAACAATCAAATTTGTGGATATGTTCGGTTTGCTTTCCGGATCATATAGAGATATATTTTAGATGAAAAGAGAGTCTTCAAACTTTTCAAAGACTTACAGAATACGGCATTACAAATGTTTTGTTATCCTCAAGTTTTTCATGACCATGAGACACATCTACTCCTGGCAGCACCCATTTGCTTCAGAGGTGAGGGGCACTGAACGAACCCCTTATGGGGTTTACTTTCGTTGTGGCCAGATTTCTTTGTGGCCACTAGACAAAGAAACTGCTCTTGTCTTTGGCTGCTGACATTGTGCTGTGCAGGTTTGTCACGCAGGACACGCAGGAAAAAGGTTGTTGAACTGTGCCAGTACAAGGCAGGGCAGGCATTCAAAATACCTGCTTCACAAAAGAGACTGCCACACAGTCTATAGGACACAGAGCAGAGTGACTGACTAAGTGTCTCAAATCAAGGCAAGACAGGCCTTCAAATTTCTTGCTTCACAGCAAAGTCTGCCAGATACTATGGGCCTGTACGCTGAAGACGGATGGCCCAAGATCGTAGAGAAGCTTTGGGTGACTGTCCAGGCAGTCAGATGTCTCTGTCATGGCTAGAGTTTTTGGAAGTTGTGTGCGATGCATATTTTGTTTACGCAAATATATTACATCTCTAGGGGTCTTTGATGGAATTGAAGACTAGAGAGTTACAGTTGCAGTTTTTCTTAGTTTTACTTGAGAAAGTAACTTAGCTGTAAAACTTTGGATTCTGTAAGATACGACAGATAACGCATAATTCTCTTTGAATATGCTAAGTACAAATGGACAGAGTATTGTAAATGGAATTCCCGAATAGATCACTTTTTTGTTGTCTGTACTTTTACTATGTTAGAGTAAAAACCTTTGCTTTTATGACAACAAAAATGGGAAACGTTGTAGAGTATTCTTTTGTTTAAGGTGTGTTACTTTTGTTTAGGTTGCGTTTGTTGACCTCTGTGAAGCTGTGTTCTTGTGCCTGTCTAAAACACCTGATGGTCTAATAAACAACTGAACGGCCAATAGCAAGGCAGAAGAAAGCATAGGCAGAATTGGGGGTGGGGGCAGAGGGAAATAACAGAAGGAGAAGTCTGGGAGAGGCAGAAAGGAGGAGCCAGAGGAGGAAGAGGACATCAGGGGCCAGCCACCCAGCTGCATATCAAGACATGAAGTAAGAGTAAGATTTACAGAAGCAAGAGAACATGAGAAGCCCAGAGGCAAAAGGTAGATGGGATAATTTCAAGTTAAGGAAATCCGGCAAGAAATAAGCCAAGCTAAGGCCTGATATTTATAATTTGGAATAAGCCTCCATGTTTGCTTTATTTGGTAACTGGATGGGTGGGCCCCAGAAAAGACAAAAGCAAAAAAACAACACTTGACTAAGAGAGGAGTGTCTCATAAAGGCCACCCATAGCAAAACAAAAATCTTGACTCCACTTACATCAGTTCCCTTGATCCTCACACATGAGGCCTGGGCAACCGTGGACCTCCCAGCCAGGATACAAGGTGGCAACCATCATCCATCCAGGGATTACACAGCAGAGAAGATAATAAAAAGATTGAGAGTTTTCAAACGACTGCTACATTTCTCCTTTCTAACTATTTGCTATTTAGGATTCACATTGTTATGATAGTGTTAAGGTCTTGACCCTCACTGGGCCTTAATCCATTAATTATACTTCCTATGTGAACTTGGATGGAGTTTATATACATCTTTAAGCCAGTTCACTCTTAATAGATTTCGAGAGTATCTACGAGCAGTAGTAGTAGCATTTGTAGTAAAACATTTATCTACTCATGGATCAATGCCACCATATTTATTTACATTTGTATTTGTGTGTGAATATTTACAGCATGTCATTGATCCACTAAGAAAATTCACGAAAGTGCATGCGTCTAATGAACAGTATGTGCTCCACAAGCCTAATGGTTTTACCAGGCTAACAGGAGCAAATGAGATGTGTTAGGATGAGAAAGAACCTCAGACACCCATAATTGTAGTCATCGTCCATGACTTATAGCGCCGCAGGGTAATTGTCATCATTGGTCCGTGATAGCCTACCTCTTCTCTAGTAATATGTGCGTGTTTGTTATTTAACGCAGTAATTCATTAACAATAAAAGTGCCTCTGATTTCATTTTGTTTTTTGTTTTTGTTTTTGTTTTTTTCAGAATACCTAACCTCTGCTCTAAACTATAATAACACAGAGCAAAACAAGACAATAATTTTGAATATTACTCACACAGGATTTGGACTTCACGTAAGCACTGAGAATAAGTGTAGAGATTATGGGTGTGGCCCAGTGTTTAAGGCAGACTGAAGCCATTCCTTCAGTGGGACGAGCACTGTGGATGATGAAAATTTCATACTTTAACTATGTAAGTATGTAAATCGTTTTCTGTAGATGTTTGTGAATCTGTGGTAATAGCTATTTATTTTCACTTAAAAAATTTAAGTCTTTGGGTTTGGTTCATTTTAATGTGTAGTGATTTTGGCAACATTTTAATAATAAAGAGTTAAGAATTTAATAATGTCACCCTTTCCTCCCTGAAGTGTTAAAGCAAAGACCCACGATAAGCCATGAAGCCAGCAGCCATGAGAAGAGATTGAAGGATATAGAACTCAGAGATAAACACCTATTCCATGATAAACTGAGCATTCCAGGTATTGTGTGCCTAACTGAGTCCAGTGTGTCTACCAGTACAAAGAGAGAAATATTGAATGAATGGAGAGACGGGGAGGCACAGTCTAGAGTCAGATTTTTGTAGCCAAGTCCAGCTCAACAAACACTGAATGGGGACTAACCTCGTGTTTGCTGTAGACGAAGCTCACTGTCAAAGCCAAAGAGTCACTTACAGTGCGAGATGTATTAACTTTCCTACAAGTGAATACCAGATAAAACCATAAGAACCAAAACTGGTCCATGTGTCTGTCTAGCTACACATTCCCTACTCAACAGGAAGTGCTAAATCTTCTGAGTGAACCTAGGTAGAAGGCAAGGAGATCCTGACTCAGTCTCTGCAGCTGTCTGTCAAATGTAAATATGCAAAGAGCCATCTGGATGCACATGGGATTCTTTATTCCAGAAACTTCAAGGAGACAGCACAGAAGTGGTAGAATACTAGAGTGTGTCTTAATAAATAAATACAACCACCTTGTAAAAACATGAGTGGTTCAGTTGAATTGGTGTTCTAAAGAGTCTGGGACTGGAGGAACCATCCACCTCTTTGGCAACAGCAGGTCCTCACTAGCCTCCACTTTGGCTTCAAACCTTGAGATAACAATACCCTGTTTCTGCATTTATTATAGTGCCAATGCAGCTGGGATTCAACAGAAAAAGTACAATAAAAAAGACACATGTTATTATATATATATGATAGATGATGGATAGAGACAGAGGTAGATAGATAGAGAGATAGAGAGATAGAGAGATAGACAGAGATACATATATACATACATAGGTTAACGATGGATTTGTAGTTTGAAGATGGATAGACAGACAGACAGATCCATAGACAGAGAGATAAACAGATACAGATAAATACAAGGAATCAAATATGTTATTAAATATGCTTTAGAGCAGTTCTTAAGAATGCTTTAGATCAATTCTTTGATTCAGTGTGTCATCAGATTTATTTTAAAATTAATGATATTAAGAAACTGTGTCCATGATATTTGGTATCTGTCTTCAACTGGATGTGTCCTTCTTGAGCAGTGCGTAATTCATTAAAGAATAAGGAGAGGCAGTCAGAGTAACACAGGAAAATGAACTGTACTTACTTGGTCACTGTGCTCCCAAGACCCTAGGCTCGCCGTAGACATCGTGATCCACGTGGAAGGGCAACTCAGGAATATCCAGAGAGATGAAAAGAGGAACGGATTATAAACAAAATCACAAAACCATGTTCTATACAATGACCCTTGTGTGGTTTCTTTTTTATTTCACTCATCTACGAATATAAAAGGTTGCTACATTCTTCTTGAGAAAGTACACAGGAGACCCGGTTCTAACCTTAACAAGAATTTTGACCACCATTTTATCTTTTTATTTTTAGTTTTGTTTATTTAAGAGTTCTTTTTTCACATACCAACCACAGTTCCCTCTCCCACCCCCACCCCCCTCACCCCCCTCCTCCCGCTGCTCCCACCCACCCTCCATCTTTCCTCCACCCAGCCTCCTATCCAGTCCTCAGGGAGGGTAAGGCCTCCCACGGGGAGTCAAGGAAGCCCGCCATATCAAGGTGAGGCAGGACCAAGCCCCTCTCTGCTGCATCAAGGCTGAGCAAGGCATCCCTCCACGGGGAATGGGCTCCAAAAAGCCAGTTCGTGCACGAAGGATAAATCCTGGTGCCACTGCCAGTGGCCCCATAAATTGTCCAAGTCACACAACTGTCACCCACATTCAGAGGGCCTAGTTCGGTCCCATGCAGGATCCCCAGTTGTCAGTCCAGAGTCAGTGAGCTCCCATTAGCTCAGGTCTCTGTGGGATTCCCCATCATGATCTTGTCCCCTTTGCTCATATAATCTCTCCTCCTTTGCTTCAACTGGACTCCGGGAGCTCCACAAAGTGCTTAGCTGTGGATCTCTGCATCTGCTTCCGTTAGTACTGGATGAAGGTTCTATGATGACAATTAGGGTAGTCATCAATCTGATTAGAGGGGAAGGCCAGTTGAGGCACCCCCTCCACTGCGCCTTGGAGTATTAGCTGGGCTCATCCTTGTGGATTCCTGGGAATTTCCCTTCTACGAGGTTTCTTCCTTACCCCATCATGGCTCCCTCCATCAAGACATCTCTTTCATTTCTCTCCATCTCTGTCCCTCCCCCAAATCCACCATCTACTTCCCTCAGGTTCTCCTTCCACCTCCCCTTATCTCCACCCCTTCTCCCAGGTTGGCAGTTCACTCAGGAGTTCTTATTTACTTCCCCTTCCCAGGAGGATACATGTACATCTGTCACTCTTAAGGTCCTCCTTGATACCTACTATCTCTGGGGCTGTGCATTGTAGCCTGGTTATCCTTTGCTTTACTTGACTATCATTTCAAATGGCACAGAGCATCCTTAGCCAAGGGATTATACCTCTGGAAATTCACTACTAGTGGGTTCCTCAACTTTGAGATATATATATATATATATATATATATATATATATATATATATATATATATATATATATACTGTTACAATATTACTACATGGTACTATTTGAGAATCCGTTCCCCTCTCCTGTGTTTTAGTTGACTCTAATTATATGAATGTAATGAAAACTCTTGAACAAAAATACTATGATAATACACTATCACGTACTACACCTGACATCTATCACAGTTCCACACTACATGTGTTCTGGTGTGAAGCTCAGACTCCCAGACCTGTAGTCATGCTCCACGGATCAATCATCATGAGTGATCAAACCATCATTGATCCAACACCGCCTTTTCCTTTCTCTCACAATTTCTATATT
Source organism: Peromyscus eremicus (assembly GCF_949786415.1). NCBI lineage: Eukaryota > Metazoa > Chordata > Mammalia > Rodentia > Cricetidae > Peromyscus > Peromyscus eremicus. Next base: position 57,639,205 of record NC_081430.1, on the reverse strand, counting down.
TTTATCACCTAACTATTCGTGTCACTTGGAGTAGTCATATAACAAGTCACAAAATCCGGATGTTTTGAAATTATGCAACAGATTTTGTGCCACCCTGATTCTGTCTTTCTACTTAATTTTGGAAATCCCCAACCCTGCGCTCATGGTCAGGTTTAATTGAGCACACAGTCTCAGTTGGCCTAACAGGAGCCTATGCATGCCTTTACCAAGACAACCTAAATGTGTGATCAAGGCCACCCAAAGCGAAACAAGGACTTTGACTCCACTTACATCACTTCCCTTGATCCTTACACATGGGGACAGGGCAACCACGGACCTCCCAGCCAGGAAACACGGTGTCAATCATCATCCTTCCAGGAAGTACAAAGGAAGAATGATAATAAAAAGATTGATATTTATCAAATGATTTCTACATTTCTCCTTTCTAACTATCTGTTATTTAGGATTCACATTGTTATGATAGTGTCTTAAGAAATCAAGTAAGATTTAAAAGTCAAGGTCTTGACCCTCACTGGGGCTTAATCCATTAAGTATACTTCACATGTGAACTTGGATTAAGTTTATATACATCTTTATGCTAAGACCTGTTAGCAGACTTCCAGAGTTTCCACATGTAGTAGTACCATTTGTGGTAAAACATTTGTTTACTAGCTGATCTATGCCTCAAAAATTTATTTCCATTTATATTTGTGTGAATATTTATAAAATGTTTCACTGATCCACTAACACTCCAGAAAGTGCTTGATTAGAATGTCAGGATGGGCTCCACAGGCCTAACGTCTATTCGCCGGTTAACAGGGGCACATAGGATATATGATGATGAGAACCTCAGACACCCAGAATTGTAGTCATCGTCCGTGACTTATACTGCCACCCCAGACTTGGTCATCATCGGTCCATATTAGCCTTCCTCTTCCCTAGTAATGTATGTATGCGTGTAATTTAACACATGAATTCTTCGTTAATAATAAATGTGCCTCTCGTGTTATTTTGTTCTTCGGGATAACCAAATACCTTGGTCAGATACATTCTATACTCTATCACAACATAGGGCATATAACAATATGAGCAATACAATATAATAATTTTGAATATTACTCACATAGCTTTGGGTCTCCAGGTAAACACCGAGAGGACGTGTAGAGATTTGGGGTGTGGCCCAGTGTTTAAAGCAGACTGAAGCTATTCCTTGTGAGGGATGAGCACTGGGGATGATGAAAATTTCATGACTTAACTAACGCAAGCTTTGTGAAACTATTTCTGTAAACCGTGGTGACTCTGTGGTAATCGCTATGCATTTTCACTTAATAAAATTTAAGTCTGTCATCAACTGGATGTGCCATTCTTGAGTAATTTGTCATTCATTTAAGAATAAGGAGAAGCAGTCAGAGTAACACAAGAACATGAACTGTACTTACCCGGTCACTGGGCTCCAACGACCCTAGGCTAGCCGTGGACATCGTGATCCAGACGGAAGGGCAACACGGCATGGGGATAGCCGGAGAGATGAAAGGAAGAATGGATTATGAACACATTCAAGTTCTATGCAATGTTTCCTTGTCAAAGAACATACAATTGTGATACATTCTTCACTAGAAAATACACAGGAGAGCGGGTTCTAACCCTAACAAGAATTTTGACCACCATTTTTAAACAGTACACAGCATCCTGAGCCAAGGGATTATACCTCTGGAACTTCAATACTAGTGGGTCTCTGTACTTTGCTATATGTGTATTTGGTATTGTACTATCATAGTATATCGATACACATTTAAACCTATTTTTGTTACACTGTATGCGTGTTTCTACTCTTGTTTAAACCATTTTTTGTATATTGATAAAAATTTAAGGTTGTTTTGATTAAAACATATTGTATGTATGTTTCTATTTATGTTTGAGGTATTGCGCTTACGCAGTTCGGTCGGAAATGTAGGGTGCAGTTCTAGTTTTGGAAATTGATTACTATAAACTATATGGGAAAATCAGGAAACAAAGGATAGCGGTTAGTCACTTGTAACAATCAAATTTGTGGATATGTTCGGTTTGCTTTCCGGATCATATAGAGATATATTTTAGATGAAAAGAGAGTCTTCAAACTTTTCAAAGACTTACAGAATACGGCATTACAAATGTTTTGTTATCCTCAAGTTTTTCATGACCATGAGACACATCTACTCCTGGCAGCACCCATTTGCTTCAGAGGTGAGGGGCACTGAACGAACCCCTTATGGGGTTTACTTTCGTTGTGGCCAGATTTCTTTGTGGCCACTAGACAAAGAAACTGCTCTTGTCTTTGGCTGCTGACATTGTGCTGTGCAGGTTTGTCACGCAGGACACGCAGGAAAAAGGTTGTTGAACTGTGCCAGTACAAGGCAGGGCAGGCATTCAAAATACCTGCTTCACAAAAGAGACTGCCACACAGTCTATAGGACACAGAGCAGAGTGACTGACTAAGTGTCTCAAATCAAGGCAAGACAGGCCTTCAAATTTCTTGCTTCACAGCAAAGTCTGCCAGATACTATGGGCCTGTACGCTGAAGACGGATGGCCCAAGATCGTAGAGAAGCTTTGGGTGACTGTCCAGGCAGTCAGATGTCTCTGTCATGGCTAGAGTTTTTGGAAGTTGTGTGCGATGCATATTTTGTTTACTCAAATATATTACATCTCTAGGGGTCTTTGATGGAATTGAAGACTAGAGAGTTACAGTTGCAGTTTTTCTTAGTTTTACTTGAGAAAGTAACTTAGCTGTAAAACTTTGGATTCTGTAAGATATGACAGATAACGCATAATTCTCTTTGAATATGCTAAGTACAAATGGACAGAGTATTGTAAATGGAATTCCCGAATAGATCACTTTTTTGTTGTCTGTACTTTTACTATGTTAGAGTAAAAACCTTTGCTTTTATGACAACAAAAATGGGAAACGTTGTAGAGTATTCTTTTGTTTAAGGTGTGTTACTTTTGTTTAGGTTGCGTTTGTTGACCTCTGTGAAGCTGTGTTCTTGTGCCTGTCTAAAACACCTGATGGTCTAATAAACAACTGAACGGCCAATAGCAAGGCAGAAGAAAGCATAGGCAGAATTGGGGGTGGGGGCAGAGGGAAATAACAGAAGGAGAAGTCTGGGAGAGGCAGAAAGGAGGAGCCAGAGGAGGAAGAGGACATCAGGGGCCAGCCACCCAGCTGCATATCAAGACATGAAGTAAGAGTAAGATTTACAGAAGCAAGAGAACATGAGAAGCCCAGAGGCAAAAGGTAGATGGGATAATTTCAAGTTAAGGAAATCCGGCAAGAAATAAGCCAAGCTAAGGCCTGATATTTATAATTTGGAATAAGCCTCCATGTTTGCTTTATTTGGTAACTGGATGGGTGGGCCCCAGAAAAGACAAAAGCAAAAAAACAACACTTGACTAAGAGAGGAGTGTCTCATAAAGGCCACCCATAGCAAAACAAAAATCTTGACTCCACTTACATCAGTTCCCTTGATCCTCACACATGAGGCCTGGGCAACCGTGGACCTCCCAGCCAGGATACAAGGTGGCAACCATCATCCATCCAGGGATTACACAGCAGAGAAGATAATAAAAAGATTGAGAGTTTTCAAACGACTGCTACATTTCTCCTTTCTAACTATTTGCTATTTAGGATTCACATTGTTATGATAGTGTTAAGGTCTTGATCCTCACTGGGCCTTAATCCATTAATTATACTTCCTATGTGAACTTGGATGGAGTTTATATACATCTTTAAGCCAGTTCACTCTTAATAGATTTCGAGAGTATCTACGAGCAGTAGTAGTAGCATTTGTAGTAAAACATTTATCTACTCATGGATCAATGCCACCATATTTATTTACATTTGTATTTGTGTGTGAATATTTACAGCATGTCATTGATCCACTAAGAAAATTCACGAAAGTGCATGCGTCTAATGAACAGTATGTGCTCCACAAGCCTAATGGTTTTACCAGGCTAACAGGAGCAAATGAGATGTGTTAGGATGAGAAAGAACCTCAGACACCCATAATTGTAGTCATCGTCCATGACTTATAGCGCCGCAGGGTAATTGTCATCATTGGTCCGTGATAGCCTACCTCTTCTCTAGTAATATGTGCGTGTTTGTTATTTAACGCAGTAATTCATTAACAATAAAAGTGCCTCTGATTTCATTTTGTTTTTTGTTTTTGTTTTTGTTTTTTTCAGAATACCTAACCTCTGCTCTAAACTATAATAACACAGAGCAAAACAAGACAATAATTTTGAATATTACTCACACAGGATTTGGACTTCACGTAAGCACTGAGAATAAGTGTAGAGATTATGGGTGTGGCCCAGTGTTTAAGGCAGACTGAAGCCATTCCTTCAGTGGGACGAGCACTGTGGATGATGAAAATTTCATACTTTAACTATGTAAGTATGTAAATCGTTTTCTGTAGATGTTTGTGAATCTGTGGTAATAGCTATTTATTTTCACTTAAAAAATTTAAGTCTTTGGGTTTGGTTCATTTTAATGTGTAGTGATTTTGGCAACATTTTAATAATAAAGAGTTAAGAATTTAATAATGTCACCCTTTCCTCCCTGAAGTGTTAAAGCAAAGACCCACGATAAGCCATGAAGCCAGCAGCCATGAGAAGAGATTGAAGGATATAGAACTCAGAGATAAACACCTATTCCATGATAAACTGAGCATTCCAGGTATTGTGTGCCTAACTGAGTCCAGTGTGTCTACCAGTACAAAGAGAGAAATATTGAATGAATGGAGAGACGGGGAGGCACAGTCTAGAGTCAGATTTTTGTAGCCAAGTCCAGCTCAACAAACACTGAATGGGGACTAACCTCGTGTTTGCTGTAGACGAAGCTCACTGTCAAAGCCAAAGAGTCACTTACAGTGCGAGATGTATTAACTTTCCTACAAGTGAATACCAGATAAAACCATAAGAACCAAAACTGGTCCATGTGTCTGTCTAGCTACACATTCCCTACTCAACAGGAAGTGCTAAATCTTCTGAGTGAACCTAGGTAGAAGGCAAGGAGATCCTGACTCAGTCTCTGCAGCTGTCTGTCAAATGTAAATATGCAAAGAGCCATCTGGATGCACATGGGATTCTTTATTCCAGAAACTTCAAGGAGACAGCACAGAAGTGGTAGAATACTAGAGTGTGTCTTAATAAATAAATACAACCACCTTGTAAAAACATGAGTGGTTCAGTTGAATTGGTGTTCTAAAGAGTCTGGGACTGGAGGAACCATCCACCTCTTTGGCAACAGCAGGTCCTCACTAGCCTCCACTTTGGCTTCAAACCTTGAGATAACAATACCCTGTTTCTGCATTTATTATAGTGCCAATGCAGCTGGGATTCAACAGAAAAAGTACAATAAAAAAGACACATGTTATTATATATATATGATAGATGATGGATAGAGACAGAGGTAGATAGATAGAGAGATAGAGAGATAGAGAGATAGACAGAGATACATATATACATACATAGGTTAACGATGGATTTGTAGTTTGAAGATGGATAGACAGACAGACAGATCCATAGACAGAGAGATAAACAGATACAGATAAATACAAGGAATCAAATATGTTATTAAATATGCTTTAGAGCAGTTCTTAAGAATGCTTTAGATCAATTCTTTGATTCAGTGTGTCATCAGATTTATTTTAAAATTAATGATATTAAGAAACTGTGTCCATGATATTTGGTATCTGTCTTCAACTGGATGTGTCCTTCTTGAGCAGTGCGTAATTCATTAAAGAATAAGGAGAGGCAGTCAGAGTAACACAGGAAAATGAACTGTACTTACTTGGTCACTGTGCTCCCAAGACCCTAGGCTCGCCGTAGACATCGTGATCCACGTGGAAGGGCAACTCAGGAATATCCAGAGAGATGAAAAGAGGAACGGATTATAAACAAAATCACAAAACCATGTTCTATACAATGACCCTTGTGTGGTTTCTTTTTTATTTCACTCATCTACGAATATAAAAGGTTGCTACATTCTTCTTGAGAAAGTACACAGGAGACCCGGTTCTAACCTTAACAAGAATTTTGACCACCATTTTATCTTTTTATTTTTAGTTTTGTTTATTTAAGAGTTCTTTTTTCACATACCAACCACAGTTCCCTCTCCCACCCCCACCCCCCTCACCCCCCTCCTCCCGCTGCTCCCACCCACCCTCCATCTTTCCTCCACCCAGCCTCCTATCCAGTCCTCAGGGAGGGTAAGGCCTCCCACGGGGAGTCAAGGAAGCCCGCCATATCAAGGTGAGGCAGGACCAAGCCCCTCTCTGCTGCATCAAGGCTGAGCAAGGCATCCCTCCACGGGGAATGGGCTCCAAAAAGCCAGTTCGTGCACGAAGGATAAATCCTGGTGCCACTGCCAGTGGCCCCATAAATTGTCCAAGTCACACAACTGTCACCCACATTCAGAGGGCCTAGTTCGGTCCCATGCAGGTTCCCCAGTTGTCAGTCCAGAGTCAGTGAGCTCCCATTAGCTCAGGTCTCTGTGGGATTCCCCATCATGATCTTGTCCCCTTTGCTCATATAATCTCTCCTCCTTTGCTTCAACTGGACTCCGGGAGCTCCACAAAGTGCTTAGCTGTGGATCTCTGCATCTGCTTCCGTTAGTACTGGATGAAGGTTCTATGATGACAATTAGGGTAGTCATCAATCTGATTAGAGGGGAAGGCCAGTTGAGGCACCCCCTCCACTGCGCCTTGGAGTATTAGCTGGGCTCATCCTTGTGGATTCCTGGTAATTTCCCTTCTAGGAGGTTTCTTCCTTACCCCATCATGGCTCCCTCCATCAAGACATCTCTTTCATTTCTCTCCATCTCTGTCCCTCCCCCAAATCCACCATCTACTTCCCTCAGGTTCTCCTTCCACCTCCCCTTATCTCCACCCCTTCTCCCAGGTTGGCAGTTCACTCAGGAGTTCTTATTTACTTCCCCTTCCCAGGAGGATACATGTACATCTGTCACTCTTAAGGTCCTCCTTGATACCTACTATCTCTGGGGCTGTGCATTGTAGCCTGGTTATCCTTTGCTTTACTTGACTATCATTTCAAATGGCACAGAGCATCCTTAGCCAAGGGATTATTCCTCTGGAAATTCACTACTAGTGGGTTCCTCAACTTTGATATATATATATATATATATATATATATATATATATATATATATATATATATATATATACTGTTACAATATTACTACATGGTACTATTTGAGAATCCGTTCCCCTCTCCTGTGTTTTAGTTGACTCTAATTATATGAATGTAATGAAAACTCTTGAACAAAAATACTATGATAATACACTATCACGTACTACACCTGACATCTATCACAGTTCCACACTACATGTGTTCTGTTGTGAAGCTCAGACTCCCAGACCTGTAGTCATGCTCCACGGATCAATCATCATGAGTGATCAAACCATCATTGATCCAACACCGCCTTTTCCTTTCTCTCACAATTTCTATATTTTTATCACCTAACTATTCGTGTCACTTGGAGTAGTCATATAACAAGTCACAAAATCCGGATGTTTTGAAATTATGCAACAGATTTTGTGCCACCCTGATTCTGTCTTTCTACTTAATTTTGGAAATCCCCAACCCTGCGCTCATGGTCAGGTTTAATTGAGCACACAGTCTCAGTTGGCCTAACAGGAGCCTATGCATGCCTTTACCAAGACAACCTAAATGTGTGATCAAGGCCACCCAAAGCGAAACAAGGACTTTGACTCCACTTACATCACTTCCCTTGATCCTTACACATGGGGACAGGGCAACCACGGACCTCCCAGCCAGGAAACACGGTGTCAATCATCATCCTTCCAGGAAGTACAAAGGAAGAATGATAATAAAAAGATTGATATTTATCAAATGATTTCTACATTTCTCCTTTCTAACTATCTGTTATTTAGGATTCACATTGTTATGATAGTGTCTTAAGAAATCAAGTAAGATTTAAAAGTCAAGGTCTTGACCCTCACTGGGGCTTAATCCATTAAGTATACTTCACATGTGAACTTGGATTAAGTTTATATACATCTTTATGCTAAGACCTGTTAGCAGACTTCCAGAGTTTCCACATGTAGTAGTACCATTTGTGGTAAAACATTTGTTTACTAGCTGATCTATGCCTCAAAAATTTATTTCCATTTATATTTGTGTGAATATTTATAAAATGTTTCACTGATCCACTAACACTCCAGAAAGTGCTTGATTAGAATGTCAGGATGGGCTCCACAGGCCTAACGTCTATTCGCCGGTTAACAGGGGCACATAGGATATATGATGATGAGAACCTCAGACACCCAGAATTGTAGTCATCGTCCGTGACTTATACTGCCACCCCAGACTTGGTCATCATCGGTCCATATTAGCCTTCCTCTTCCCTAGTAATGTATGTATGCGTGCAATTTAACACATGAATTCTTCGTTAATAATAAATGTGCCTCTCGTGTTATTTTGTTCTTCGGGATAACCAAATACCTTGGTCAGATACATTCTATACTCTATCACAACATAGGGCATATAACAATATGAGCAATACAATATAATAATTTTGAATATTACTCACATAGCTTTGGGTCTCCAGGTAAACACCGAGAGGACGTGTAGAGATTTGGGGTGTGGCCCAGTGTTTAAAGCAGACTGAAGCTATTCCTTGTGAGGGATGAGCACTGGGGATGATGAAAATTTCATGACTTAACTAACGCAAGCTTTGTGAAACTATTTCTGTAAACCGTGGTGACTCTGTGGTAATCGCTATGCATTTTCACTTAATAAAATTTAAGTCTGTCATCAACTGGATGTGCCATTCTTGAGTAATTTGTCATTCATTTAAGAATAAGGAGAAGCAGTCAGAGTAACACAAGAACATGAACTGTACTTACCCGGTCACTGGGCTCCAACGACCCTAGGCTAGCCGTGGACATCGTGATCCAGACGGAAGGGCAACACGGCATGGGGATAGCCGGAGAGATGAAAGGAAGAATGGATTATGAACACATTCAAGTTCTATGCAATGTTTCCTTGTCAAAGAACATACAATTGTGATACATTCTTCACTAGAAAATACACAGGAGAGCGGGTTCTAACCCTAACAAGAATTTTGACCACCATTTTTAAACAGTACACAGCATCCTGAGCCAAGGGATTATACCTCTGGAACTTCAATACTAGTGGGTCTCTGTACTTTGCTATATGTGTATTTGGTATTGTACTATCATAGTATATCGATACACATTTAAACCTATTTTTGTTACACTGTATGCGTGTTTCTACTCTTGTTTAAACCATTTTTTGTATATTGATAAAAATTTAAGGTTGTTTTGATTAAAACATATTGTATGTATGTTTCTATTTATGTTTGAGGTATTGCGCTTACGCAGTTCGGTCGGAAATGTAGGGTGCAGTTCTAGTTTTGGAAATTGATTACTATAAACTATATGGGAAAATCAGGAAACAAAGGATAGCGGTTAGTCACTTGTAACAATCAAATTTGTGGATATGTTCGGTTTGCTTTCCGGATCATATAGAGATATATTTTAGATGAAAAGAGAGTCTTCAAACTTTTCAAAGACTTACAGAATACGGCATTACAAATGTTTTGTTATCCTCAAGTTTTTCATGACCATGAGACACATCTACTCCTGGCAGCACCCATTTGCTTCAGAGGTGAGGGGCACTGAACGAACCCCTTATGGGGTTTACTTTCGTTGTGGCCAGATTTCTTTGTGGCCACTAGACAAAGAAACTGCTCTTGTCTTTGGCTGCTGACATTGTGCTGTGCAGGTTTGTCACGCAGGACACGCAGGAAAAAGGTTGTTGAACTGTGCCAGTACAAGGCAGGGCAGGCATTCAAAATACCTGCTTCACAAAAGAGACTGCCACACAGTCTATAGGACACAGAGCAGAGTGACTGACTAAGTGTCTCAAATCAAGGCAAGACAGGCCTTCAAATTTCTTGCTTCACAGCAAAGTCTGCCAGATACTATGGGCCTGTACGCTGAAGACGGATGGCCCAAGATCGTAGAGAAGCTTTGGGTGACTGTCCAGGCAGTCAGATGTCTCTGTCATGGCTAGAGTTTTTGGAAGTTGTGTGCGATGCATATTTTGTTTACGCAAATATATTACATCTCTAGGGGTCTTTGATGGAATTGAAGACTAGAGAGTTACAGTTGCAGTTTTTCTTAGTTTTACTTGAGAAAGTAACTTAGCTGTAAAACTTTGGATTCTGTAAGATACGACAGATAACGCATAATTCTCTTTGAATATGCTAAGTACAAATGGACAGAGTATTGTAAATGGAATTCCCGAATAGATCACTTTTTTGTTGTCTGTACTTTTACTATGTTAGAGTAAAAACCTTTGCTTTTATGACAACAAAAATGGGAAACGTTGTAGAGTATTCTTTTGTTTAAGGTGTGTTACTTTTGTTTAGGTTGCGTTTGTTGACCTCTGTGAAGCTGTGTTCTTGTGCCTGTCTAAAACACCTGATGGTCTAATAAACAACTGAACGGCCAATAGCAAGGCAGAAGAAAGCATAGGCAGAATTGGGGGTGGGGGCAGAGGGAAATAACAGAAGGAGAAGTCTGGGAGAGGCAGAAAGGAGGAGCCAGAGGAGGAAGAGGACATCAGGGGCCAGCCACCCAGCTGCATATCAAGACATGAAGTAAGAGTAAGATTTACAGAAGCAAGAGAACATGAGAAGCCCAGAGGCAAAAGGTAGATGGGATAATTTCAAGTTAAGGAAATCCGGCAAGAAATAAGCCAAGCTAAGTCCTGATATTTATAATTTGGAATAAGCCTCCATGTTTGCTTTATTTGGTAACTGGATGGGTGGGCCCCAGAAAAGACAAAAGCAAAAAAACAACACTTGACTAAGAGAGGAGTGTCTCATAAAGGCCACCCATAGCAAAACAAAAATCTTGACTCCACTTACATCAGTTCCCTTGATCCTCACACATGAGGCCTGGGCAACCGTGGACCTCCCAGCCAGGATACAAGGTGGCAACCATCATCCATCCAGGGATTACACAGCAGAGAAGATAATAAAAAGATTGAGAGTTTTCAAACGACTGCTACATTTCTCCTTTCTAACTATTTGCTATTTAGGATTCACATTGTTATGATAGTGTTAAGGTCTTGACCCTCACTGGGCCTTAATCCATTAATTATACTTCCTATGTGAACTTGGATGGAGTTTATATACATCTTTAAGCCAGTTCACTCTTAATAGATTTCGAGAGTATCTACGAGCAGTAGTAGTAGCATTTGTAGTAAAACATTTATCTACTCATGGATCAATGCCACCATATTTATTTACATTTGTATTTGTGTGTGAATATTTACAGCATGTCATTGATCCACTAAGAAAATTCACGAAAGTGCATGCGTCTAATGAACAGTATGTGCTCCACAAGCCTAATGGTTTTACCAGGCTAACAGGAGCAAATGAGATGTGTTAGGATGAGAAAGAACCTCAGACACCCATAATTGTAGTCATCGTCCATGACTTATAGCGCCGCAGGGTAATTGTCATCATTGGTCCGTGATAGCCTACCTCTTCTCTAGTAATATGTGCGTGTTTGTTATTTAACGCAGTAATTCATTAACAATAAAAGTGCCTCTGATTTCATTTTGTTTTTTGTTTTTGTTTTTGTTTTTTTCAGAATACCTAACCTCTGCTCTAAACTATAATAACACAGAGCAAAACAAGACAATAATTTTGAATATTACTCACACAGGATTTGGACTTCACATAAGCACTGAGAATAAGTGTAGAGATTATGGGTGTGGCCCAGTGTTTAAGGCAGACTGAAGCCATTCCTTCAGTGGGACGAGCACTGTGGATGATGAAAATTTCATACTTTAACTATGTAAGTATGTAAATCGTTTTCTGTAGATGTTTGTGAATCTGTGGTAATAGCTATTTATTTTCACTTAAAAAATTTAAGTCTTTGGGTTTGGTTCATTTTAATGTGTAGTGATTTTGGCAACATTTTAATAATAAAGAGTTAAGAATTTAATAATGTCACCCTTTCCTCCCTGAAGTGTTAAAGCAAAGACCCACGATAAGCCATGAAGCCAGCAGCCATGAGAAGAGATTGAAGGATATAGAACTCAGAGATAAACACCTATTCCATGATAAACTGAGCATTCCAGGTATTGTGTGCCTAACTGAGTCCAGTGTGTCTACCAGTACAAAGAGAGAAATATTGAATGAATGGAGAGACGGGGAGGCACAGTCTAGAGTCAGATTTTTGTAGCCAAGTCCAGCTCAACAAACACTGAATGGGGACTAACCTCGTGTTTGCTGTAGACGAAGCTCACTGTCAAAGCCAAAGAGTCACTTACAGTGCGAGATGTATTAACTTTCCTACAAGTGAATACCAGATAAAACCATAAGAACCAAAACTGGTCCATGTGTCTGTCTAGCTACACATTCCCTACTCAACAGGAAGTGCTAAATCTTCTGAGTGAACCTAGGTAGAAGGCAAGGAGATCCTGACTCAGTCTCTGCAGCTGTCTGTCAAATGTAAATATGCAAAGAGCCATCTGGATGCACATGGGATTCTTTATTCCAGAAACTTCAAGGAGACAGCACAGAAGTGGTAGAATACTAGAGTGTGTCTTAATAAATAAATACAACCACCTTGTAAAAACATGAGTGGTTCAGTTGAATTGGTGTTCTAAAGAGTCTGGGACTGGAGGAACCATCCACCTCTTTGGCAACAGCAGGTCCTCACTAGCCTCCACTTTGGCTTCAAACCTTGAGATAACAATACCCTGTTTCTGCATTTATTATAGTGCCAATGCAGCTGGGATTCAACAGAAAAAGTACAATAAAAAAGACACATGTTATTATATATATATGATAGATGATGGATAGAGACAGAGGTAGATAGATAGAGAGATAGAGAGATAGAGAGATAGACAGAGATACATATATACATACATAGGTTAACGATGGATTTGTAGTTTGAAGATGGATAGACAGACAGACAGATCCATAGACAGAGAGATAAACAGATACAGATAAATACAAGGAATCAAATATGTTATTAAATATGCTTTAGAGCAGTTCTTAAGAATGCTTTAGATCAATTCTTTGATTCAGTGTGTCATCAGATTTATTTTAAAATTAATGATATTAAGAAACTGTGTCCATGATATTTGGTATCTGTCTTCAACTGGATGTGTCCTTCTTGAGCAGTGCGTAATTCATTAAAGAATAAGGAGAGGCAGTCAGAGTAACACAGGAAAGTGAACTGTACTTACTTGGTCACTGTGCTCCCAAGACCCTAGGCTCGCCGTAGACATCGTGATCCACGTGGAAGGGCAACTCAGGAATATCCAGAGAGATGAAAAGAGGAACGGATTATAAACAAAATCACAAAACCATGTTCTATACAATGACCCTTGTGTGGTTTCTTTTTTATTTCACTCATCTACGAATATAAAAGGTTGCTACATTCTTCTTGAGAAAGTACACAGGAGACCCGGTTCTAACCTTAACAAGAATTTTGACCACCATTTTATCTTTTTATTTTTAGTTTTGTTTATTTAAGAGTTCTTTTTTCACATACCAACCACAGTTCCCTCTCCCACCCCCACCCCCCTCACCCCCCTCCTCCCGCTGCTCCCACCCACCCTCCATCTTTCCTCCACCCAGCCTCCTATCCAGTCCTCAGGGAGGGTAAGGCCTCCCACGGGGAGTCAAGGAAGCCCGCCATATCAAGGTGAGGCAGGACCAAGCCCCTCTCTGCTGCATCAAGGCTGAGCAAGGCATCCCTCCACGGGGAATGGGCTCCAAAAAGCCAGTTCGTGCACGAAGGATAAATCCTGGTGCCACTGCCAGTGGCCCCATAAATTGTCCAAGTCACACAACTGTCACCCACATTCAGAGGGCCTAGTTCGGTCCCATGCAGGTTCCCCAGTTGTCAGTCCAGAGTCAGTGAGCTCCCATTAGCTCAGGTCTCTGTGGGATTCCCCATCATGATCTTGTCCCCTTTGCTCATATAATCTCTCCTCCTTTGCTTCAACTGGACTCCGGGAGCTCCACAAAGTGCTTAGCTGTGGATCTCTGCATCTGCTTCCGTTAGTACTGGATGAAGGTTCTATGATGACAATTAGGGTAGTCATCAATCTGATTAGAGGGGAAGGCCAGTTGAGGCACCCCCTCCACTACGCCTTGGAGTATTAGCTGGGCTCATCCTTGTGGATTCCTGGTAATTTCCCTTCTAGGAGGTTTCTTCCTTACCCCATCATGGCTCCCTCCATCAAGACATCTCTTTCATTTCTCTCCATCTCTGTCCCTCCCCCAAATCCACCATCTACTTCCCTCAGGTTCTCCTTCCACCTCCCCTTATCTCCACCCCTTCTCCCAGGTTGGCAGTTCACTCAGGAGTTCTTATTTACTTCCCCTTCCCAGGAGGATACATGTACATCTGTCACTCTTAAGGTCCTCTTTGATACCTACTATCTCTGGGGCTGTGCATTGTAGCCTGGTTATCCTTTGCTTTACTTGACTATCATTTCAAATGGCACAGAGCATCCTTAGCCAAGGGATTATACCTCTGGAAATTCACTACTAGTGGGTTCCTCAACTTTGATATATATATATATATATATATATATATATATATATATATATATATATATACTGTTACAATATTACTACATGGTACTATTTGAGAATCCGTTCCCCTCTCCTGTGTTTTAGTTGACTCTAATTATATGAATGTAATGAAAACTCTTGAACAAAAATACTATGATAATACACTATCACGTACTACACCTGACATCTATCACAGTTCCACACTACATGTGTTCTGGTGTGAAGCTCAGACTCCCAGACCTGTAGTCATGCTCCACGGATCAATCATCATGAGTGATCAAACCATCATTGATCCAACACCGCCTTTTCCTTTCTCTCACAATTTCTATATTTTTATCACCTAACTATTCGTGTCACTTGGAGTAGTCATATAACAAGTCACAAAATCCGGATGTTTTGAAATTATGCAACAGATTTTGTGCCACCCTGATTCTGTCTTTCTACTTAATTTTGGAAATCCCCAACCCTGCGCTCATGGTCAGGTTTAATTGAGCACACAGTCTCAGTTGGCCTAACAGGAGCCTATGCATGCCTTTACCAAGACAACCTAAATGTGTGATCAAGGCCACCCAAAGCGAAACAAGGATTTTGACTCCACTTACATCACTTCCCTTGATCCTTACACATGGGGACAGGGCAACCACGGACCTCCCAGCCAGGAAACACGGTGTCAATCATCATCCTTCCAGGAAGTACAAAGGAAGAATGATAATAAAAAGATTGATATTTATCAAATGATTTCTACATTTCTCCTTTCTAACTATCTGTTATTTAGGATTCACATTGTTATGATAGTGTCTTAAGAAATCAAGTAAGATTTAAAAGTCAAGGTCTTGACCCTCACTGGGGCTTAATCCATTAAGTATACTTCACATGTGAACTTGGATTAAGTTTATATACATCTTTATGCTAAGACCTGTTAGCAGACTTCCAGAGTTTCCACATGTAGTAGTACCATTTGTGGTAAAACATTTGTTTACTAGCTGATCTATGCCTCAAAAATTTATTTCCATTTATATTTGTGTGAATATTTATAAAATGTTTCACTGATCCACTAACACTCCAGAAAGTGCTTGATTAGAATGTCAGGATGGGCTCCACAGGCCTAACGTCTATTCGCCGGTTAACAGGGGCACATAGGATATATGATGATGAGAACCTCAGACACCCAGAATTGTAGTCATCGTCCGTGACTTATACTGCCACCCCAGACTTGGTCATCATCGGTCCATATTAGCCTTCCTCTTCCCTAGTAATGTATGTATGCGTGTAATTTAACACATGAATTCTTCGTTAATAATAAATGTGCCTCTCGTGTTATTTTGTTCTTCGGGATAACCAAATACCTTGGTCAGATACATTCTATACTCTATCACAACATAGGGCATATAACAATATGAGCAATACAATATAATAATTTTGAATATTACTCACATAGCTTTGGGTCTCCAGGTAAACACCGAGAGGACGTGTAGAGATTTGGGGTGTGGCCCAGTGTTTAAAGCAGACTGAAGCTATTCCTTGTGAGGGATGAGCACTGGGGATGATGAAAATTTCATGACTTAACTAACGCAAGCTTTGTGAAACTATTTCTGTAAACCGTGGTGACTCTGTGGTAATCGCTATGCATTTTCACTTAATAAAATTTAAGTCTGTCATCAACTGGATGTGCCATTCTTGAGTAATTTGTCATTCATTTAAGAATAAGGAGAAGCAGTCAGAGTAACACAAGAACATGAACTGTACTTACCCGGTCACTGGGCTCCAACGACCCTAGGCTAGCCGTGGACATCGTGATCCAGACGGAAGGGCAACACGGCATGGGGATAGCCGGAGAGATGAAAGGAAGAATGGATTATGAACACATTCAAGTTCTATGCAATGTTTCCTTGTCAAAGAACATACAATTGTGATACATTCTTCACTAGAAAATACACAGGAGAGCGGGTTCTAACCCTAACAAGAATTTTGACCACCATTTTTAAACAGTACACAGCATCCTGAGCCAAGGGATTATACCTCTGGAACTTCAATACTAGTGGGTCTCTGTACTTTGCTATATGTGTATTTGGTATTGTACTATCATAGTATATCGATACACATTTAAACCTATTTTTGTTACACTGTATGCGTGTTTCTACTCTTGTTTAAACCATTTTTTGTATATTGATAAAAATTTAAGGTTGTTTTGATTAAAACATATTGTATGTATGTTTCTATTTATGTTTGAGGTATTGCGCTTACGCAGTTCGGTCGGAAATGTAGGGTGCAGTTCTAGTTTTGGAAATTGATTACTATAAACTATATGGGAAAATCAGGAAACAAAGGATAGCGGTTAGTCACTTGTAACAATCAAATTTGTGGATATGTTCGGTTTGCTTTCCGGATCATATAGAGATATATTTTAGATGAAAAGAGAGTCTTCAAACTTTTCAAAGACTTACAGAATACGGCATTACAAATGTTTTGTTATCCTCAAGTTTTTCATGACCATGAGACACATCTACTCCTGGCAGCACCCATTTGCTTCAGAGGTGAGGGGCACTGAACGAACCCCTTATGGGGTTTACTTTCGTTGTGGCCAGATTTCTTTGTGGCCACTAGACAAAGAAACTGCTCTTGTCTTTGGCTGCTGACATTGTGCTGTGCAGGTTTGTCACGCAGGACACGCAGGAAAAAGGTTGTTGAACTGTGCCAGTACAAGGCAGGGCAGGCATTCAAAATACCTGCTTCACAAAAGAGACTGCCACACAGTCTATAGGACACAGAGCAGAGTGACTGACTAAGTGTCTCAAATCAAGGCAAGACAGGCCTTCAAATTTCTTGCTTCACAGCAAAGTCTGCCAGATACTATGGGCCTGTACGCTGAAGACGGATGGCCCAAGATCGTAGAGAAGCTTTGGGTGACTGTCCAGGCAGTCAGATGTCTCTGTCATGGCTAGAGTTTTTGGAAGTTGTGTGCGATGCATATTTTGTTTACGCAAATATATTACATCTCTAGGGGTCTTTGATGGAATTGAAGACTAGAGAGTTACAGTTGCAGTTTTTCTTAGTTTTACTTGAGAAAGTAACTTAGCTGTAAAACTTTGGATTCTGTAAGATACGACAGATAACGCATAATTCTCTTTGAATATGCTAAGTACAAATGGACAGAGTATTGTAAATGGAATTCCCGAATAGATCACTTTTTTGTTGTCTGTACTTTTACTATGTTAGAGTAAAAACCTTTGCTTTTATGACAACAAAAATGGGAAACGTTGTAGAGTATTCTTTTGTTTAAGGTGTGTTACTTTTGTTTAGGTTGCGTTTGTTGACCTCTGTGAAGCTGTGTTCTTGTGCCTGTCTAAAACACCTGATGGTCTAATAAACAACTGAACGGCCAATAGCAAGGCAGAAGAAAGCATAGGCAGAATTGGGGGTGGGGGCAGAGGGAAATAACAGAAGGAGAAGTCTGGGAGAGGCAGAAAGGAGGAGCCAGAGGAGGAAGAGGACATCAGGGGCCAGCCACCCAGCTGCATATCAAGACATGAAGTAAGAGTAAGATTTACAGAAGCAAGAGAACATGAGAAGCCCAGAGGCAAAAGGTAGATGGGATAATTTCAAGTTAAGGAAATCCGGCAAGAAATAAGCCAAGCTAAGGCCTGATATTTATAATTTGGAATAAGCCTCCATGTTTGCTTTATTTGGTAACTGGATGGGGGGGCCCCAGAAAAGACAAAAGCAAAAAAACAACACTTGACTAAGAGAGGAGTGTCTCATAAAGGCCACCCATAGCAAAACAAAAATCTTGACTCCACTTACATCAGTTCCCTTGATCCTCACACATGAGGACTGGGCAACCGTGGACCTCCCAGCCAGGATACAAGGTGGCAACCATCATCCATCCAGGGATTACACAGCAGAGAAGATAATAAAAAGATTGAGAGTTTTCAAACGACTGCTACATTTCTCCTTTCTAACTATTTGCTATTTAGGATTCACATTGTTATGATAGTGTTAAGGTCTTGACCCTCACTGGGCCTTAATCCATTAATTATACTTCCTATGTGAACTTGGATGGAGTTTATATACATCTTTAAGCCAGTTCACTCTTAATAGATTTCGAGAGTATCTACGAGCAGTAGTAGTAGCATTTGTAGTAAAACATTTATCTACTCATGGATCAATGCCACCATATTTATTTACATTTGTATTTGTGTGTGAATATTTACAGCATGTCATTGATCCACTAAGAAAATTCACGAAAGTGCATGCGTCTAATGAACACTATGTGCTCCACAAGCCTAATGGTTTTACCAGGCTAACAGGAGCAAATGAGATGTGTTAGGATGAGAAAGAACCTCAGACACCCATAATTGTAGTCATCGTCCATGACTTATAGCGCCGCAGGGTAATTGTCATCATTGGTCCGTGATAGCCTACCTCTTCTCTAGTAATATGTGCGTGTTTGTTATTTAACGCAGTAATTCATTAACAATAAAAGTGCCTCTGATTTCATTTTGTTTTTTGTTTTTGTTTTTTCAGAATACCTAACCTCTGCTCTAAACTATAATAACACAGAGCAAAACAAGACAATAATTTTGAATATTACTCACACAGGATTTGGACTTCACGTAAGCACTGAGAATAAGTGTAGAGATTATGGGTGTGGCCCAGTGTTTAAGGCAGACTGAAGCCATTCCTTCAGTGGGACGAGCACTGTGGATGACGAAAATTTCATACTTTAACTATGTAAGTATGCAAATCTTTTTCTGTAGATGTTTGTGAATCTGTGGTAATAGCTATTTATTTTCACTTAAAAAATTTAAGTCTTTGGGTTTGGTTCATTTTAATGTGTAGTGATTTTGGCAACATTTTAATAATAAAGAGTTAAGAATTTAATAATGTCACCCTTTCCTCCCTGAAGTGTTAAAGCAAAGACCCACGATAAGCCTTGAAGCCAGCAGCCATGAGAAGAGATTGAAGGATATAGAACTCAGAGATAAACACCTATTCCATGATAAACTGAGCATTCCAGGTATTGTGTGCCTAACTGAGTCCAGTGTGTCTACCAGTACAAAGAGAGAAATATTGAATGAATGGAGAGACGGGGAGGCACAGTCTAGAGTCAGATTTTTGTAGCCAAGTCCAGCTCAACAAACACTGAATGGGGACTAACCTCGTGTTTGCTGTAGACGAAGCTCACTGTCAAAGCCAAAGAGTCACTTACAGTGGGAGATGTATTAACTTTCCTACAAGTGAACACCAGATAAAACCATAAGAACCAAAACTGGTCCATGTGTCTGTCTAGCTACACATTCCCTACTCAACGGGAAGTGCTAAATCTTCTGAGTGAACCTAGGTAGAAGGCAAGGAGATCCTGACTCAGTCTCTGCAGCTGTCTGTCAAATGTAAATATGCAAAGAGCCATCTGGATGCACATGGGATTCTTTATTCCAGAAACTTCAAGGAGACAGCACAGAAGTGGTAGAATACTAGAGTGTGTCTTAATAAATAAATACAACCACCTTGTAAAAACATGAGTGGTTCAGTTGAATTGGTGTTCTAAAGAGTCTGGGGCCGGATGAACCATCCACCTCTTTGGCAACAGCAGGTCCTCACTAGCCTCCACTTTGGCTTCAAACCTTGAGAGAACAATACCCTGTTTCTGCATTTATTATAGTGCCAATGCAGCTGGGATTCAACAGAAAAAGTACAATAAAAAAGACACATGTTATTATATATATGATAGATGATGGATAGATACAGAGGTAGATAGATAGATAGATAGATAGATACATAGATACATAGATAGAGAGAGAGATAGACAGAGATACATATATACATACATACGTTAACGATGGATTTGTAGTTTGAAGATGGATAGACAGACAGACAGATCCATAGACAGAGAGATAAACAGATACAGATAAATACAAGGAATCAAATATGTTATTAAATATGCTTTAGAGCAGTTCTTAAGAATGCTTTAGATCAATTCTTTGATTCAGTGTGTCATCAGATTTATTTTAAAATTAATGATATTAAGAAACTGTGTCCATGATATTTGGTATCTGTCTTCAACTGGATGTGTCCTTCTTGAGCAGTGCGTAATTCATTAAAGAATAAGGAGAGGCAGTCAGAGTAACACAGGAAAATGAACTGTACTTACTTGGTCACTGTGCTCCCAAGACCCTAGGCTCGCCGTAGACATCGTGATCCACGTGGAAGGGCAACTCAGGAATGTCCAGAGAGATGAAAAGAGGAACGGATTATAAACAAAATCACAAAACCATGTTCTATACAATGACCCTTGTGTGGTTTCTTTTTTATTTCACTCATCTACGAATATAAAAGGTTGCTACATTCTTCTTGAGAAAGTACACAGGAGACCCGGTTCTAACCTTAACAAGAATTTTGACCACCATTTTATCTTTTTATTTTTAGTTTTGTTTATTTAAGAGTTCTTTTTTCACATACCAACCACAGTTCCCTCTCCCACCCCCACCCCCCTCACCCCCCTCCTCCCGCTGCTCCCACCCACCCTCCATCTTTCCTCCACCCAGCCTCCTATCCAGTCCTCAGGGAGGGTAAGGCCTCCCACGGGGAGTCAAGGAAGCCCGCCATATCAAGGTGAGGCAGGACCAAGCCCCTCTCTGCTGCATCAAGGCTGAGCAAGGCATCCCTCCACGGGGAATGGGCTCCAAAAAGCCAGTTCGTGCACGAAGGATAAATCCTGGTGCCACTGCCAGTGGCCCCATAAATTGTCCAAGTCACACAACTGTCACCCACATTCAGAGGGCCTAGTTCGGTCCCATGCAGGATCCCCAGTTGTCAGTCCAGAGTCAGTGAGCTCCCATTAGCTCAGGTCTCTGTGGGATTCCCCATCATGATCTTGTCCCCTTTGCTCATATAATCTCTCCTCCTTTGCTTCAACTGGACTCCGGGAGCTCCACAAAGTGCTTAGCTGTGGATCTCTGCATCTGCTTCCGTTAGTACTGGATGAAGGTTCTATGATGACAATTAGGGTAGTCATCAATCTGATTAGAGGGGAAGGCCAGTTGAGGCACCCCCTCCACTGCGCCTTGGAGTATTAGCTGGGCTCATCCTTGTGGATTCCTGGGAATTTCCCTTCTACGAGGTTTCTTCCTTACCCCATCATGGCTCCCTCCATCAAGACATCTCTTTCATTTCTCTCCATCTCTGTCCCTCCCCCAAATCCACCATCTACTTCCCTCAGGTTCTCCTTCCACCTCCCCTTATCTCCACCCCTTCTCCCAGGTTGGCAGTTCACTCAGGAGTTCTTATTTACTTCCCCTTCCCAGGAGGATACATGTACATCTGTCACTCTTAAGGTCCTCCTTGATACCTACTATCTCTGGGGCTGTGCATTGTAGCCTGGTTATCCTTTGCTTTACTTGACTATCATTTCAAATGGCACAGAGCATCCTTAGCCAAGGGATTATACCTCTGGAAATTCACTACTAGTGGGTTCCTCAACTTTGAGATATATATATATATATATATATATATATATATATATATATATATACTGTTACAATATTACTACATGGTACTATTTGAGAATCCGTTCCCCTCTCCTGTGTTTTAGTTGACTCTAATTATATGAATGTAATGAAAACTCTTGAACAAAAATACTATGATAATACACTATCACGTACTACACCTGACATCTATCACAGTTCCACACTACATGTGTTCTGGTGTGAAGCTCAGACTCCCAGACCTGTAGTCATGCTCCACGGATCAATCATCATGAGTGATCAAACCATCATTGATCCAACACCGCCTTTTCCTTTCTCTCACAATTTCTATATTTTTATCACCTAACTATTCGTGTCACTTGGAGTAGTCATATAACAAGTCACAAAATCCGGATGTTTTGAAATTATGCAACAGATTTTGTGCCACCCTGATTCTGTCTTTCTACTTAATTTTGGAAATCCCCAACCCTGCGCTCATGGTCAGGTTTAATTGAGCACACAGTCTCAGTTGGCCTAACAGGAGCCTATGCATGCCTTTACCAAGACAACCTAAATGTGTGATCAAGGCCACCCAAAGCGAAACAAGGACTTTGACTCCACTTACATCACTTCCCTTGATCCTTACACATGGGGACAGGGCAACCACGGACCTCCCAGCCAGGAAACACGGTGTCAATCATCATCCTTCCAGGAAGTACAAAGGAAGAATGATAATAAAAAGATTGATATTTATCAAATGATTTCTACATTTCTCCTTTCTAACTATCTGTTATTTAGGATTCACATTGTTATGATAGTGTCTTAAGAAATCAAGTAAGATTTAAAAGTCAAGGTCTTGACCCTCACTGGGGCTTAATCCATTAAGTATACTTCACATGTGAACTTGGATTAAGTTTATATACATCTTTATGCTAAGACCTGTTAGCAGACTTCCAGAGTTTCCACATGTAGTAGTACCATTTGTGGTAAAACATTTGTTTACTAGCTGATCTATGCCTCAAAAATTTATTTCCATTTATATTTGTGTGAATATTTATAAAATGTTTCACTGATCCACTAACACTCCAGAAAGTGCTTGATTAGAATGTCAGGATGGGCTCCACAGGCCTAACGTCTATTCGCCGGTTAACAGGGGCACATAGGATATATGATGATGAGAACCTCAGACACCCAGAATTGTAGTCATCGTCCGTGACTTATACTGCCACCCCAGACTTGGTCATCATCGGTCCATATTAGCCTTCCTCTTCCCTAGTAATGTATGTATGCGTGCAATTTAACACATGAATTCTTCGTTAATAATAAATGTGCCTCTCGTGTTATTTTGTTCTTCGGGATAACCAAATACCTTGGTCAGATACATTCTATACTCTATCACAACATAGGGCATATAACAATATGAGCAATACAATATAATAATTTTGAATATTACTCACATAGCTTTGGGTCTCCAGGTAAACACCGAGAGGACGTGTAGAGATTTGGGGTGTGGCCCAGTGTTTAAAGCAGACTGAAGCTATTCCTTGTGAGGGATGAGCACTGGGGATGATGAAAATTTCATGACTTAACTAACGCAAGCTTTGTGAAACTATTTCTGTAAACCGTGGTGACTCTGTGGTAATCGCTATGCATTTTCACTTAATAAAATTTAAGTCTGTCATCAACTGGATGTGCCATTCTTGAGTAATTTGTCATTCATTTAAGAATAAGGAGAAGCAGTCAGAGTAACACAAGAACATGAACTGTACTTACCCGGTCACTGGGCTCCAACGACCCTAGGCTAGCCGTGGACATCGTGATCCAGACGGAAGGGCAACACGGCATGGGGATAGCCGGAGAGATGAAAGGAAGAATGGATTATGAACACATTCAAGTTCTATGCAATGTTTCCTTGTCAAAGAACATACAATTGTGATACATTCTTCACTAGAAAATACACAGGAGAGCGGGTTCTAACCCTAACAAGAATTTTGACCACCATTTTTAAACAGTACACAGCATCCTGAGCCAAGGGATTATACCTCTGGAACTTCAATACTAGTGGGTCTCTGTACTTTGCTATATGTGTATTTGGTATTGTACTATCATAGTATATCGATACACATTTAAACCTATTTTTGTTACACTGTATGCGTGTTTCTACTCTTGTTTAAACCATTTTTTGTATATTGATAAAAATTTAAGGTTGTTTTGATTAAAACATATTGTATGTATGTTTCTATTTATGTTTGAGGTATTGCGCTTACGCAGTTCGGTCGGAAATGTAGGGTGCAGTTCTAGTTTTGGAAATTGATTACTATAAACTATATGGGAAAATCAGGAAACAAAGGATAGCGGTTAGTCACTTGTAACAATCAAATTTGTGGATATGTTCGGTTTGCTTTCCGGATCATATAGAGATATATTTTAGATGAAAAGAGAGTCTTCAAACTTTTCAAAGACTTACAGAATACGGCATTACAAATGTTTTGTTATCCTCAAGTTTTTCATGACCATGAGACACATCTACTCCTGGCAGCACCCATTTGCTTCAGAGGTGAGGGGCACTGAACGAACCCCTTATGGGGTTTACTTTCGTTGTGGCCAGATTTCTTTGTGGCCACTAGACAAAGAAACTGCTCTTGTCTTTGGCTGCTGACATTGTGCTGTGCAGGTTTGTCACGCAGGACACGCAGGAAAAAGGTTGTTGAACTGTGCCAGTACAAGGCAGGGCAGGCATTCAAAATACCTGCTTCACAAAAGAGACTGCCACACAGTCTATAGGACACAGAGCAGAGTGACTGACTAAGTGTCTCAAATCAAGGCAAGACAGGCCTTCAAATTTCTTGCTTCACAGCAAAGTCTGCCAGATACTATGGGCCTGTACGCTGAAGACGGATGGCCCAAGATCGTAGAGAAGCTTTGGGTGACTGTCCAGGCAGTCAGATGTCTCTGTCATGGCTAGAGTTTTTGGAAGTTGTGTGCGATGCATATTTTGTTTACGCAAATATATTACATCTCTAGGGGTCTTTGATGGAATTGAAGACTAGAGAGTTACAGTTGCAGTTTTTCTTAGTTTTACTTGAGAAAGTAACTTAGCTGTAAAACTTTGGATTCTGTAAGATACGACAGATAACGCATAATTCTCTTTGAATATGCTAAGTACAAATGGACAGAGTATTGTAAATGGAATTCCCGAATAGATCACTTTTTTGTTGTCTGTACTTTTACTATGTTAGAGTAAAAACCTTTGCTTTTATGACAACAAAAATGGGAAACGTTGTAGAGTATTCTTTTGTTTAAGGTGTGTTACTTTTGTTTAGGTTGCGTTTGTTGACCTCTGTGAAGCTGTGTTCTTGTGCCTGTCTAAAACACCTGATGGTCTAATAAACAACTGAACGGCCAATAGCAAGGCAGAAGAAAGCATAGGCAGAATTGGGGGTGGGGGCAGAGGGAAATAACAGAAGGAGAAGTCTGGGAGAGGCAGAAAGGAGGAGCCAGAGGAGGAAGAGGACATCAGGGGCCAGCCACCCAGCTGCATATCAAGACATGAAGTAAGAGTAAGATTTACAGAAGCAAGAGAACATGAGAAGCCCAGAGGCAAAAGGTAGATGGGATAATTTCAAGTTAAGGAAATCCGGCAAGAAATAAGCCAAGCTAAGGCCTGATATTTATAATTTGGAATAAGCCTCCATGTTTGCTTTATTTGGTAACTGGATGGGTGGGCCCCAGAAAAGACAAAAGCAAAAAAACAACACTTGACTAAGAGAGGAGTGTCTCATAAAGGCCACCCATAGCAAAACAAAAATCTTGACTCCACTTACATCAGTTCCCTTGATCCTCACACATGAGGCCTGGGCAACCGTGGACCTCCCAGCCAGGATACAAGGTGGCAACCATCATCCATCCAGGGATTACACAGCAGAGAAGATAATAAAAAGATTGAGAGTTTTCAAACGACTGCTACATTTCTCCTTTCTAACTATTTGCTATTTAGGATTCACATTGTTATGATAGTGTTAAGGTCTTGACCCTCACTGGGCCTTAATCCATTAATTATACTTCCTATGTGAACTTGGATGGAGTTTATATACATCTTTAAGCCAGTTCACTCTTAATAGATTTCGAGAGTATCTACGAGCAGTAGTAGTAGCATTTGTAGTAAAACATTTATCTACTCATGGATCAATGCCACCATATTTATTTACATTTGTATTTGTGTGTGAATATTTACAGCATGTCATTGATCCACTAAGAAAATTCACGAAAGTGCATGCGTCTAATGAACAGTATGTGCTCCACAAGCCTAATGGTTTTACCAGGCTAACAGGAGCAAATGAGATGTGTTAGGATGAGAAAGAACCTCAGACACCCATAATTGTAGTCATCGTCCATGACTTATAGCGCCGCAGGGTAATTGTCATCATTGGTCCGTGATAGCCTACCTCTTCTCTAGTAATATGTGCGTGTTTGTTATTTAACGCAGTAATTCATTAACAATAAAAGTGCCTCTGATTTCATTTTGTTTTTTGTTTTTGTTTTTGTTTTTTTCAGAATACCTAACCTCTGCTCTAAACTATAATAACACAGAGCAAAACAAGACAATAATTTTGAATATTACTCACACAGGATTTGGACTTCACGTAAGCACTGAGAATAAGTGTAGAGATTATGGGTGTGGCCCAGTGTTTAAGGCAGACTGAAGCCATTCCTTCAGTGGGACGAGCACTGTGGATGATGAAAATTTCATACTTTAACTATGTAAGTATGTAAATCGTTTTCTGTAGATGTTTGTGAATCTGTGGTAATAGCTATTTATTTTCACTTAAAAAAATTAAGTCTTTGGGTTTGGTTCATTTTAATGTGTAGTGATTTTGGCAACATTTTAATAATAAAGAGTTAAGAATTTAATAATGTCACCCTTTCCTCCCTGAAGTGTTAAAGCAAAGACCCACGATAAGCCATGAAGCCAGCAGCCATGAGAAGAGATTGAAGGATATAGAACTCAGAGATAAACACCTATTCCATGATAAACTGAGCATTCCAGGTATTGTGTGCCTAACTGAGTCCAGTGTGTCTACCAGTACAAAGAGAGAAATATTGAATGAATGGAGAGACGGGGAGGCACAGTCTAGAGTCAGATTTTTGTAGCCAAGTCCAGCTCAACAAACACTGAATGGGGACTAACCTCGTGTTTGCTGTAGACGAAGCTCACTGTCAAAGCCAAAGAGTCACTTACAGTGCGAGATGTATTAACTTTCCTACAAGTGAATACCAGATAAAACCATAAGAACCAAAACTGGTCCATGTGTCTGTCTAGCTACACATTCCCTACTCAACAGGAAGTGCTAAATCTTCTGAGTGAACCTAGGTAGAAGGCAAGGAGATCCTGACTCAGTCTCTGCAGCTGTCTGTCAAATGTAAATATGCAAAGAGCCATCTGGATGCACATGGGATTCTTTATTCCAGAAACTTCAAGGAGACAGCACAGAAGTGGTAGAATACTAGAGTGTGTCTTAATAAATAAATACAACCACCTTGTAAAAACATGAGTGGTTCAGTTGAATTGGTGTTCTAAAGAGTCTGGGACTGGAGGAACCATCCACCTCTTTGGCAACAGCAGGTCCTCACTAGCCTCCACTTTGGCTTCAAACCTTGAGATAACAATACCCTGTTTCTGCATTTATTATAGTGCCAATGCAGCTGGGATTCAACAGAAAAAGTACAATAAAAAAGACACATGTTAATATATATATATATATATATATATATATATATATATATATATATAATAAATGATGTATAGAGACAGAGGTAGATAGATAGATAGATAGATAGAGAGATAGATAGATAGATAGATAGATAGATAGATAGATACATAGATACATAGATAGAGAGAGAGAGATAGACAGATATACATATATACATACATACGTTAATGATGGATTTGTAGTTTGAAGATGGATAGACAGACAGACAGATCCATAGACAGAGAGATAAACAGATACAGATAAATACAAGGAATCAAATATGTTATTAAATATGCTTTAGAGCAGTTCTTAAGAATGCTTTAGATCAATTCTTTGATTCAGTGTGTCATCAGATTTATTTTAAAATTAATGATATTAAGAAACTGTGTCCATGATATTTGGTATCTGTCTTCAACTGGATGTGTCCTTCTTGAGCAGTGCGTAATTCATTAAAGAATAAGGAGAGGCAGTCAGAGTAACACAGGAAAATGAACTGTACTTACTTGGTCACTGTGCTCCCAAGACCCTAGGCTCGCCGTAGACATCGTGATCCACATGGAAGGGCAACTCAGGAATATCCAGAGAGATGAAAAGAGGAATGGATTAGAAACAAAATCACAAAACCATGTTCTATACAATGACCCTTGTGTGGTTTCTTTTTTATTTCACTCATCTACGAATATAAAAGGTTGATACATTCTTCTTGAGAAAGTACACAGGAGACCCGGTTCTAACCTTAACAAGAATTTTGACCACCATTTTATCTTTTTATTTTTAGTTTTGTTTATTTAAGAGTTCTTTTTTCACATTAGATACCAACCACAGTTCCCTCTCCCACCCCCACGCCCCTCACCCCCCTCCTCCCGCTGCTCCCACCCACCCTCCATCTTTCCTCCACCCAGCCTCCTATCCAGTCCTCAGGGAGGGTAAGGCCTCCCACAGGGAGTCAAGGAAGTCCGCCATATCAAGGTGAGGCAGGACCAAGCCCCTCTCTGCTGCATCAAGGCTGAGCAAGGCATCCCTCCACGGGGAATGGGCTCCAAAAAGCCAGTTCGTGCACGAAGGATAAATCCTGGTGCCACTGCCAGTGGCCCCATAAATTGTCCAAGTCACACAACTGTCACCCACATTCAGAGGGCCTAGTTCGGTCCCATGCAGGTTCCCCAGTTGTCAGTCCAGAGTCAGTGAGCTCCCATTAGCTCAGGTCTCTGTGGGATTCCCCATCATGATCTTGTCCCCTTTGCTCATATAATCTCTCCTCCTTTGCTTCAACTGGACTCCGGGAGCTCCACAAAGTGCTTAGCTGTGGATCTCTGCATCTGCTTCCGTTAGTACTGGATGAAGGTTCTATGATGACAATTAGGGTAGTCATCAATCTGATTAGAGGGGAAGGCCAGTTGAGGCACCCCCTCCACTACGCCTTGGAGTATTAGCTGGGCTCATCCTTGTGGATTCCTGGGAATTTCCCTTCTACGAGGTTTCTTCCTTACCCCATCATGGCTCCCTCCATCAAGACATCTCTTTCATTTCTCTCCATCTCTGTCCCTCCCCCAAATCCACCATCTACTTCCCTCAGGTTCTCCTTCCACCTCCCCTTATCTCTACCCCTTCTCCCAGGTTGGCAATTCACTCAGGAGTTCTTATTTACTTCCCCTTCCCAGGAGGATACATGTACATCTGTCACTCTTAAGGTCCTCCTTGATACCTACTATCTCTGGGGCTGTGCATTGTAGCCTGGTTATCCTTTGCTTTACTTGACTATCATTTCAAATGGCACAGAGCATCCTTAGTCAAGGGATTATACCTCTGGAAATTCACTACTAGTGGGTTCCTCAACTTTGAGATATATATATATATATATATATATATATATATATATATATATATATATACTGTTACAATATTACTACATGGTACTATATTAGAATCCATTCCCCTCTCCTGTGTTTTAGTTGACTCTAATTATATGAATGTAATGAAAACTCATGAACAATAATACTATGATAATACACTATCATGTACTACACCTGACATCTATCACAGTTCCACACTACATGTGTTCTGGTGTGAAGCTCAGACTCCCAGACCTGAAGTCATGCTCCACGGATCAATCATCATGAGTGATCAACCCATCATTGATCCAACACCGCCTTTTCCTTTCTCTCACACTTTCTATATTTTTATCACCTTACTATTCGTGTCACTTGGAGTAGTCATATAACAAGTCACAAAATCTGGATGTTTTGAAATTATGCAACAGATTTTGTGCCACCCTGATTCTGTCTTTCTACTTAATTTTGGAAATCCCCAACCCTGCGCTCATGGTCAGGTTTAATTGAGCACAGTCTCAATTGGCCTAACAGGAGCCTATGCATACCTTTACCAAGACAACCTAAATGTGTGATCAAGGCCACCCAAAGCAAAACAAGGACTTTGACTCCACTTACATCACTTCCCTTGATCCTTACACATGGGGACAGGGCAACCGTGGACCTCCCAGCCAGGAAACAAGGTGGCAATCATCATCCATCCAGGGATTACACAGCAGAGAAGATAATAAAAAAGATTGATACTTATCAAATGATTTCTACATTTCTCCTTTCTAACTATTTGCTATTTAGGATTCACATTGTTATGATAGTATCTTAAGAAATTAAGTGAGATATAAGATTAAGGTCTTGACACGCACTGGAATTAATCCATTAATTATACTTCATATATGAAGTTGGATAAAGTTTATATACATTTTTATGCCAATTATTTCTTAACAGACTTCCAGAGTTTTCACTAGTAGTGGCATTTCTGGTAAAATATTTATTACAAGTTGATCAATGCCCCAAAAAATTTATTTTCATATATATATATATTGTGTGTGTGTGTGTGTGTGTGTGTGTGTGACTATTTATAGCATGTTTCACTTATCCCTTGACTATGAAAGGCACATAGGATGTGTTATGATGAGAACCTCAGACACACCAGAATTGTAGTCATTGTCCGTGACTTATACTGACACCCCACACTTGGTCATCATTGGTCCATATTAGCCTTCCTCTTCTCTAGTAATGTGTGCATGTCATTGTTTAACACATTAATTAATTAACAATAAAGCACCTGTCATTTTATTTAGTTCTTCAGAATACTGAGTCCCTTCTTCATATACATCTACACTCTATAATAACAGAGGGCATCCCATTAAGCAAAACAAAAAAAAATATTTTGAACATTACTCACACCGGTTTTGGGTCTTCATGTAAACACCAAGAGGAAGTGTAGAGATTTTGGGTGTGGTCCAGTGTTTAAAGCAGACTGAAGCCATTCCTTCTAAGGGATGAGCACTGTGGATGATGAAAATTTCATGATTTAACTAATATAAGCTTTGTAAAACTTTTTCTGTAGATGTTTGTGACACTGTGGTAATTGCTATGTACTTTCACTGAATAAAATTTAAGTCTTTGGTTGTAGTGCATTTAAGTATGTAATGATCTTAGCAATATTTTTAAAATAAAATTTTGAGAAAATCATAATATCAAACTTTTCTCCCTTTAAGTATTAAAAGAAAGACCCAAAATGAACCATGAAGTCACCAGCTGTGAGCAAAGATTTCAGGAAGTAGAACTCAGAGAGATAAAGACACATTCTCTGATTACCAGAACATGATGGGTGTTTGTGTTCCCTCTGGGGAGTACAAACAGGTACAAAGACAGAAATATTAAACAATTTTTTACTCATCCAAGAATATAAAATTATGATACATTCTTCCTGAGAAAATTACACAGGAGATACGGTTCTAAACCTATCAAGAACTTTGACTATGATTTCAATCAGCACACAGCATCCACAACCATGGGATTACACCTGTGGAAATTCATTAAGAGTGGATTTCTGTACTTTGGTATATATACCATTAATTCTACTACTTGGTATTATTTTGGAGAATGTTTTCACCTCAAATTTATTATATTGTCCTCTAATTATGTAAATGTGATGAAAACACATGAACATAAATATTATGATAACACACTATACTACATCATACTTCTATATCATAATTTCACACTACATGTGATCTGATGTGAACCTTAGACTCCTAGTTCTTAATCATGATCCAGGGATCACACATATTCAGTGGTCATCACTGATCAACAATGCCTTTTACTCTCTCAAAATTCCTATATTTTTATTACATATATTTATAACTCATAATAGTTATATGACTATTTCAAAATCATAGCACAAAGTCAAATGTTCTGAAGATATCCAACAGATGTTGTGCCATATTGACTCTCTGTCTTTTGTCATAATTTTGCAAGTCCTCAACACTGTGTTCATGGTAATGTCAAATTGACACAAAGACAGAGTTGGCATAACAGCAGCCTATGCATGGCTTTACTGCTATAGAATATTAATTTAAGGTGTGCTACCTTTGTTTAGGTAGCATTTGTTTAATCTGTGAAACTCTGCTCCTGTACCTGACTAAAATACCTGATGGTCTAATCAACAACTGAATGGCCAATTGCAAGGCAGAGGAAAGATAGATGGGAGGCAGAGAGAAATAATAGAAGGAGAAATCTGGGAAAGGTAGACAGAAGGAGAAAGAGAAGGAGAAGGATATCAGGCGCCAGCCACCCAGCTACACGGCAAACCACGGAGTAAGAGCAAGATTTACAGAACTAAGAGAACTGGAAAAGCCCAGAGGCATAAGGTAGATTGGATAATGTAAATTTAAGGAAAGGTATCAATATACAAGCCAAGCTAAGGACAGCTATTTATAAGTAAGAATAAGCCTCCATGTGTGTTTTATTTGGAAGCTGGGTGGCCTGCCCTACAAAAGACTAAAACAACCTACAACACTTTATTAAGACGTGAGTCTCTTACCAAGGCTACCTATAGCAAAACAAAAAATTTGACTCCACTTACATCAGTTCCCTTATACATGTGGACAGGGGAACCATGGACCTCTCAGCCAGGAAGCAATGTGTCAGTCATCATCCATTCAGGAAGTTCAAAAGAAGAAAGATAATAAAAAGATTGATATTTTACAAATTATTTCTTTTTTTTCCTTTTTTATTTCCTTTCCTGAGACAGGGTTTCTCTGTGTTGTTTTGGTGCCTGTCCTGGATCTTGCTCTGTAGACCAGGGTGGCCTTGAACTCACAGAGATCCACCTGGCTCTGCCTCCCAAGTGCTGGGATTAAAGGCTTGCACCACCTCTGCCTGGGTCTAACAAATTATTTCTACATTTCTCCTTTCAATATTTGTTATTTAGGATTCTCGTTGTTGTGATGGTGCCTTAAGAGATCAAGTGAGATTTCAAATTAAGATCTTGAATGCCACTGGGGTTATATCCATTAAGTATACTTCATTTGTGAACTTGGATAAAGTTTATATACATCTTTATGCCAATTATTTATTAACAGATTTCCATAATTTCTGCATTAGTAATAGTATCATGTTTACTTACTACTTGATCAATGCTGGAAATTTTTATTATCATTTATATTTGTGTGAATATTTATATCATGTTTCATTTATCTACTAAGAAAATGCATGAAAGTGCCTGATTCTAATGGACAGTATGTGCTCCATATGCCTAACATGTATCTCCTGGCTAAGAAGGGCACATAGGATGTGTGGTGATGTGAACCTCAGACACCAGAATTGTAGTCATCGTCCGTGACTTATATTGCCAACCCAGATTTGGTCATCATTGGTCCATATTAGCCTCCTCTTCTCTAGGAATTTGTGTATGTTTGTCGTTTAACACATTAATTCAAAACAATAAATGTACCTCTGATTATATTTTGTTATTTGGAATAACCAAATCCCTTGCTAAGATACATGCTATACTCTATAATAACATAGAGCATCATTGAACAAAACAAGAAAATAATTTTGAATATTACTCACACAGGATTTGGGTCTTCATATAAACACAGAGGTTAAGTGTAGAAATTTTGGGTGTGGCCCAGTGTTTAAAGCAGACTGAAGCCATTCCTTCTGAGGGATGAGCACTGTGGATGATGAAAATTTCATGACTCAACTAATGTAAGCCTTGTAAAACTTTTTCTACAGATGTTTGTGACACTGTGGTAATCGCTACGTACTTTCACTGAATAGCATTTATGTTTTGGGTCTAGTTCATTTAAGTGTCATTTAATGATTTTAGCAATATTTTTATATTAACATTTAAAAAATTTTATAGTGTCAACCTTTCCTCCCTTAAGTACTAAAGCAAAGATCCACAATGAACTGTGAAGCCAGCAGCTATGAGCACACATTTCAGCAAGTATGATTAGAGAGGTAAGCACCCTTCCTTGATTACCTGGGCATGACAGTGTTTGTGTGTCTATCTGAAGAGTACAAAACAATACAAAGACAGAAATATTAAATAAATGGATAGATAGGGAGGCTCAGTCTATTCACAGAGTTTTGTAGCCGTGTTCAGCTTAACAAACATTGATTGGGACTAACCACATGTTTGCTGTATACTAAGCTCACTGGCAAAGTCAAAGAGTCACTTACAGTATGAGAACTATTGACTTTCCTACAACTGAACACCAGAAATAAAACATAAGAACCAAGAACGGTCCAAGTGTCTGTCTAGCTAAACATCCCCTACTCACCAGGGGAGAGTTAAATCTTCTGAGTAAAAGCAGGTAAAAAGAAGTTGTCCCTGACTCAGTCTCCACCCTTGTCTGTCAAATGTAAATATACAAGGAGCCAAGTGGAGGCATATGGGATTCTTTATCCCTCAAACTTTAAGGAGACAACACAGAAACCATATAATACTATAGAGTGTCTAAATAAATAAATAAATACTGTAGTCATTTAAAAACATGAATGGTTCAGTTGATTTGTATTTTCTAGAGTCATATGGAACTGGATTAATCATCCACTTATTTCACAACAAAAAGCCCTCACGTTCCTTCACTTTGGCTTCATTAATGGAGATAATAATATGGTTTTTCTCTATTTATGATAGTGTCATTGCAGCTGTAGTTACAGGGGAAAAGGAAAATACTAATGACAGATTATATCATATATGTTATAGTGATAAGTAGATGAAAGATGTATCAATAAATAGATAATGAATAGATACATGATAGACATATAGAAAGATAGGTTGATGTAGATCTATAGATAGAAGGATAGAGAAAAATACAAGTTAGGAAATTATGTTATTAAGTATGCCTTAGAGCAATTCTTTGATTCAGTGTGTTATCAGATTATTTTAATCTTAATAATATTAAGTAAAGGTCCATGATATTTTACATCTGTCATCACCAGATGTGCCACTCTTGAGTAATTTGTAATTCATTTAAGTATAAGGAGAAGCAGTTAGAGTAACACAAGAACATGAACTGTACTTACATGATCACTGTGCTCCAAAGACCCTTGGCTAGCCGTAGACATCGTGACCCAAAAGGAAGGGTAACTCATCTTGGGAATATCCAGAGCAATGAAAAAAAGAATGGATTATAAACACAATCAAGTTCTATACAATTACCCTGTGTTTGTTTCTTTTTTATTTTACTTCTCTATGTATATAAAACTATGATAAATTCTTCTTGAGAAAATATACAGGTGACCTGGGTCTAACCTTAACAAGAATTTTGACCACCATTTTAAACAGTATACAGCATCCTTAGTCAAGGGATTATACCTCTGGAAATGTATTACTGGTGGGTTTCTGAACTTTGATATATATACTGTTAGCATTGCTCATTGGTATTATTTGAGAATGCTTTTCCCTCTCATGTGATTTATTTGACTCAAACTATGAACACAGATGTTATGATGACACAGTATACTACATCTAACATGTATTTAAGAGACCCACAGTACATGACTTCTGGTATGGAGCTCAGACACCCACACCTGTAGTCGTGATCCATGGATCATACATCATCAGTGGTCATCATTGATGCAACACTGCCTTTTCCTCTCTCTCACACTTTCTATATATTTATCACCTAACTATTCGTGTCACTTGGAGTAGTCATATAGCAATTCACAAAACCTGGATGTTTTGATATTATGCAACAGGTTTTGTGCCTCCCTGATTCTGTCTTTCTACTTAATTTTAGAAATCCTCAACACTGTGCTCATGGTCATATTTAATTGTGCACACAGTCATAGTTGGCCTATCAGGAGCCTATGCATGCCTTTACCAAGACAACCTAAATGTGTGATGAAGGCCACCCAAAGCAAAATAAGGACTTTGACTCCACTTACATCAGTTCCCTTGATCCTTACACATGGGGACAGGGCAACCACGGACCTCCCAGCCAGGAAACACGGTGTCAATCATCATCCTTCCAGGAAATACAAAGGAAGAGTGATAATAAAAATTGATATTTATCATATGATTTTTACATTTCTTCTTTCACTATTTGTTATTTAGGATTCACATTGTTATGACAGTTTCTTAAGAATTCAAGTGAGATTTGAAATTAAGGTCTTCACCCCACTGGGGCTTAAACCATTAATCATAGTTCATATAGGAATTTGGATAAAATTTATATACATCTTGAGGCCAATTATTTCTTAACAGATTTCCACAAAATCCACATGGATTAGTATCAGTTGTGGTAAAATATTTATTTATTAGTTAATCAATCATCAAAAAAAATTTTTCCTTTGTATTTGTATGAATATTTATATCATGTTTCATTGATTTACTAAAAAATGCATGAAAGTGCCTGATTCTAATGGTCACTATGTGCTCCACATGCCTAAAGTTTATTCCCTGGCTAAGAGAGGCACATAGGATGTGTGGTGATGTGAACCTCAGACACCAGAATTGTAGTCATCGTCTTTGACTTATATCACCGCCGGGAACAGGTCATCATTGGTCCATATTAGCCTTACTCTTCTCTAGTAATGTGTGCATGTTTGTTGTTTAACACATGAATTCATAAACAGTAAAAGTGCCTCTGATGAATTTTGTTCTTCAGAATACCAAATCCTTTGCTGAGATACATTGTATACTCTATAGTACCATAGAGTAATCCATTGAGCCAAACAAGATAATAGTTTTGAATATTACTCACACAGGTTTTAGGTCTTCAGGTAAACACCGAGAGTGTGTGTAGAGATTATTAATGTGGCCCATTGTTTAAAGCAGCCCGAGCCACTGCTTCTGAGGGATGCACACTGTGAATGATGAAAATTTAATGAGTTAACTTGTGTAAGCTGTGTAAAACTTTTTCTATAGATATTTGTGAATCTATGGTAATAAAGTATTTTCACTTAATAAAAATTAAGTCTTTGGGTCATGTGGGACTGGATCAAGTATCTCCCTTTTTTACAACAGCAGGACCTATCTAGTCCCCACTTTGGCATCGTAACTTGAGATAACAATATGCTGTTTCCATATTTATGGTAGTGCCATTACAACTGTGATTCCATAGAATTAAGAAAATAGTCATTTGAGAATAGATGTTCAATAATTGAAAAGACTCATTTTTCTAATTTTTTAATTGAACTGAGGATTGGAATTGAAATCCAGTGGAAAGCAGAAGAGAAATCACAGTGGCCCATCTGGAGCACTTTATCAGCCTAGACTCATGGGTAAGCTCTCTTTAATTGGGGTTTTATTTAGTGAATAATCAAATGAAATAAATATTTTTCTTTCCTTAATAAAAATATACCCACATATCTGAAAACATTAAACATTTATCCAGATGTTCCTTGTCTTCCAGCATCAGCCTCAATCAACACATTACTAGAATGCTGTGCTAGTATTCATAAATGCATTTGTAATGATTCTTATTTCATTAAATACTTACATATTTGGAAGAGAAATTACCCATTTTGTTCGTGTTCATTATTTGGAAGAGAAATTACACATTTTGTTCATGTTCATTTATAGTGTTCATGGTTGATTTACACACTGCTTTAGTGCAAAGAAACCCAAGAGTACAACACATGCTATTTTTGATTTCTAGATTAAGTTCATATCCCTAAGAGATAATCAATGGAATTTTTCGAAATGGACCTGAGTTATAGGGCTTAATCAAAGTCCTCCATTCAGACATCCCAGGGTGCTCCTCATTGATCCATAAGCAATCTTTGACCTTTTTTTTTTTCTTTCAGAGACAGTTTTGTTTATTGACCCATTCATCGCCTCACTGGCAGCAATAAAATAAATATTCATGAATTGAAAAGAAATAGCCAAGAACAATAAGATTGTTTGGACCCAAGGTCTCTTCGTAGGCTCTTTTCTCATAACTTAGCTCTTTTCCGATCTTTTTCCAGGGGCCTTCAGTGAACCATGGATGGATCAATTCTCATGCCTGCCTCACAGCCATCACATCTGGGCTTCTTTCATCTTCCCGTGTGTCCCCTTGTATATGAGGAGCTCTCTAATCGCGCTTTGCAGAACAATGCATATGTGTTACCAATCGCATCTCCAACACAGCTCCCCATAACCTCAGGTAGTTGTCAAGTACTTGAAATGTGGCCACTGCAATAAAGAAAGTGCATTTCACATTTCCTTTCACTTTAATTACTTTATATATAAGCGGCCTTGTGTGTGTGTGGTGGCAGCCATATTGGAGATGCAGCCTTAGATATTGTTCAGTAGACAACTTGTAAGGAAACTACAGTGCACGAATAAAATGGTTTGTGAGTAATAGAGTAATATATGCCAATTGGATTCATAGCAATTGTTTCATAACACATTTGTATCATTGGCCTGCAGAGAGTTAAACTTAAATAATTCAATGAACACTACAAAGAAATCACCCCTAATTTCCAGGACTCTGACTGTTATGTAGTCATAAAGTGTCCAAACCACAGTGGTGACAGGCAAACTCCCCATCTCAAAGAGGAATTCAGTCCACTGTAGTCTTCATTCTGTGATATCAAATACCAAATTTTAAAACAATGAGCCACTTAGATTCAGAACATTTTAGAAGAGATTAGTTTGGTACTAAAATATTCATGAAGTCAATTCCCATTTTTCTCATTGACCAAATAATAGGCCACCTTTTCAATTACATAACTATTCATTTTAAGTGATAAAATGAACCAAGTTCAATTCATCACTTTGAAACAAGAGTGATCAAGATTGTGCATACTAGTCTGCATGTCCCACCACAAGCAGCAGCATAATCCTTTTTCAAATTGACTATTTTTGAAAAAAAAGGAAGAATGAATTTACAGTATACTCCTCTAGAACGCACAATTAGTACATTCATCAAAAAATTAAATGAATCATAACAATAGAAAATAAAATGAAGCCTAGAATTTTTAAAGATAAATATTCTAGATGTTATGTTTTGTTTTGTTTTTAGTGAGAGGAAGGGCAGAGACTAAGTGTCACTGTGTAGCTCAGGCTGACCCTGAACTTACGATCCTCTGTTATCTACACACACACACACACACACACACACACACACCTTACTGGATTCAGTATTATAAGAACAAACAATGTCTATGCTGTGGTTCATGATGCCTGAAACCCAGCTCTGTTCACACTAATCTAGTTATGTATCTCATGCCTGAACAATTTCTCATTTAAAAAAATCAGTCTATATGCATGAGCTGTGAACATCTCTGAACCAAATTCCCAAGTATCCTGAGCATCTGCTCTAGGCCCATTTACTTCAAAGACACAGGAGGCCACTTTGAAAATGTAGATATCAGAGTTCCAGATGCTTTAATCAAAGTTTTGATTCAGACATCTTCTGATCCCATCCCTGGTCCTTACTCAGGAGCATTCCTTCTCATTTTAAATCTTCATTTTCTCATGAAACACCGTGCTTTTACACAGAATATGACCTGGGACTTGGCTACAATATTTTCCCAGACTTAACTCACACAACGTGCACACAGCAGAGCCTCTACCAATGACTGGGGCCTGAGCTGTGTCTATGAAATTATTCCTATTGGAATAAGAGGGAGAAGGAATAAGCATGATCCATGATGGCATCCCACAACTACAGCACACACAATAAGCCACCTTTCAGGAGCTTCCTCTACACAATTAGTAGCTAGGGTATCTACCAACCTGAACATGCCTAAACCAGCTGTGGTGAAGAAAAGATGTGTACTGTCAACAGCTCTAGGATACAATTCCTTTCAGCTTTTTGAAGCTCATCTTTGTTTTTTGTTTGTTTGTTTGTTTGTTTGCCAACAGGGGTTTTATCCTACTCATTGGCCCATTTCACTTCTATCCACAGGTCTATACTCAGTGTTCTTGGGCTTAATTGGGGGTAAATAATCTTCTACTTTGTACTTCTGTGACTGTCTATGAACAAAGTTAGGGCAGAAGCTCACCTCATGTTGTTACCATCACTACTCCTTACCCCTAGAAGTAACAACTAAGATCGTCATGGGACGATGACAAAATCCAAGGCTAGGTACTTATTCTGTGAAAAAGGCAGGCTGCAAATGAATTGAATATATACACTTCAGTAGACTTTTGAGTCGATGTTAGCACTGCTTTACTTAACATGAGAGGGGATTTTGCCAACTTCAGCATCCCCAAACTGATATTTCTACACACTAAGTTGCTGCATTTTTCACACAAAATTAAAAAAATGAAAGATCTTTCACTCTGCCACTCAAAACAAAACAAAAAGAAAGATTATTGATATCTGTCTAGATTAATTCTTGTCTGTTCATCTGTCTGTTGAGGTGGACGGATGTGCCTCTCAAGCAACACAAAGGCCAGAGAACTCTTAGGAGAGAAACTTACACAAAAATGGGATGAATTCTTAATTCATATTCCATTAGCAACCAACCAAAGGGCTGCACTGTCATCCGGTCTAGGTATTTACTGATTCATTTATTCAATAACTCTGTGAATCATGTAATTATCTATTATCTCGTTCTAAAGAACACAAAATTGTCATTCCTCCTTTTACGTACTTACTGCCACCTGAAATTTTGCACAGTAGCCCTGTCTATGCCAGCAAGACTTGGTGCAGGAATGTAGCACACTGTTCAGTGTGGTAGCCACCAGGGCATGTGGCTTGGGAAGTGGCTAATATGGTTGAGAAACTTGATTGTTTTTTTTTAAGTAATTTGAACTTAATACATCTGAACAGTGGGGTTTGTGTAACCCCGAAAGAAAAAGGAAGGTGACTGGTCTTTGTCTCACTAGACTTGAAGAGGGTGGGGAGGATTGATTAACTAATTAATTAATTGTGTATTTGTTTACTGTTTTAATTTTTAAATAAAAAAATTAAATTACCTTTGAGGTAGGTCTTGTTATGTAGCTAAGACTAGCCTGGATTCACAGTAATCTTTTTGCCTCAGTCTCCTCAGTATTTGATTTATAAATATACACTGCCATTCCTATCCTCCTGTAATGAATTTGGGCATAAAACTATTCTTTTACACACTTGAAATAATAGTAACCATCTTCATCAACCTTCAGGATAATGGGCCAAAACATCAAGTGATGCTTGTATTTGTCCACTAATTTATTATAAAATGATCCATAAATTCATTTAAAAAAACCAATTAAGTTGCAAGTATTGTGTTGCATTTTTCTTTTCAGATGAAAATTAGTGAAGGTAAGAGGATCTGTAAAGATTATTCATTTTCAGAGTTCAGGCTTTGATGGTTCCCATGTTTCAAGGGCTAGGCATTAGTTTATGGGTTCTATTAATTGTGTTCTTTACCAAAACATTTTTATATTAGTGTGCTTAATAATACAGCTCGTTATATTAAGTTATTAATGAATGTACCAATTTATATTCATTTGACTAGTTTGATATTATATTAAATATCTTCTTTATATAAGTTTATTGGTACATTTTAAAATAAGTAATGCTATGAGCAACTCAGCCCTAACATCAAACAACAGAGGGATAGCTAAGTCCTCTCACAGAAATGAACAACAATCTTAGCTTTATTAGCTCCTTTCATAATTGGATGAGCCCTTTTGTCTTTTACTAATGTATTGATTGGCATAATAGTAACACACATGAATAATGAAAGCCCAAAAGCACATTTCCCATAGACACAGAGGATCTCACAACCACACACCAGGTTTAATCAAGACACTGGATTCAGATGCCCGATGCATACTCATCATCAGTCCAGACCTGGTATTCTGCACTTCTGTTCAGTCATATTCTTCTTGACTTATTGATTGATTCATTAATAATATAACCAATATCCATCAATTAAGGGAGGAAAGATGCTTGAAGATACAAACACATCTTGACAGTGCACATCCCACAGAGCTACACCCTGCCCTTTCTGCTATGAGCCTCAACATGGTAAATCTGAATGAATCCAGTTCTGTGCACCCTATCAATTGCTGCTATTCATGGAGCTATATCTGGGCTTCTTTCATTTACTATCTATATTTTAAAGATGGCACCATGAACTACCACCTGATGAGCAGATTCACTGTTCCATTCTATTTTCCCCTCATTGAGGGTATGAGGGATGCAATACAATGGAGAAGTATCTGGGTTCACTATGATCCAAATCACATTAAAATATTCGGGAAATGGTAGAAATGCTCTCATCTTTTTATCCTGAAGAATTTGGCTGTGCTGAAGTGGATTCATCCTGATTAGTAACTCACAAAACATTCCCATCACTGTCGAGCTCATGGCCACTTTGAAGCCATTTCTTGGGAACCATTCTGTGGACATGATGGCACCCCTCGCCCAGCAAGCATAAGTGCTTGGATTCCCACTTACATTGTGTCTTCCCTCCTTTTGCAGAGGTAAACAGGCAAGGTCTTCCCAGAAGGTAATCATGAAGCCATAGCAGCTGCACTCATTCTGAGGAGTCAAAGGCAAACATTCAAATGAATTAGTGTCGTTTAGCTTCTGAGGAGAAATACAGTTGGGGCTGATCAATTAGCCATCAACGTTGGTGTGCGTTCCGGTCAGAACACTTGGGAAGGCAGCCGTCATTTATATTTATTACCTTATGGGATTTAGAATCGAGAACAGCACTTTATATTTATGAACCCGCATAAGTTCTTATTTTAAATAATGTAATAAACACCACTGAACCCAGCAGTATTAAGAAAGAAGAAAAATAACTCTAATTATTAGGAACATCTGGTGTGTTTGTCACCAACATACATAAGAGCAAAGTTGTTCTTTCAGTTGGACGTTGTGCAAAATTGGAGATGAGAGATTTACCATATGGTATAACCTCTGTGATGGTCCAAGCTTAATTTTCCTGGGTAAGTGTGCACTCATGTATGCAGATGCACATGCATGCGGGCTAGTGTTTGTGTTCGTGTGTGTGTATGTGTGTGTGTGTGTGTGTGTGTGTGTGTGCGTGTGTGTGTATGTGTGTAAGATCAGAGGACAACCTTTGGTGCTGGTCCTCAGAAGCTAACGGTCTTGCTTTATGAGGTTAGGTCTCTCACTGGTCTGGAGCTGGTCAGCCAGCGCCTCTGTCTCCCCGGCACTGGGGTCACCACTACACACCATCACACATCTACTGCTGCCTCCCCAGCACTGGGAATGCCCATACACACCATCTCACTCAACCGTTTTTAATTTACATGAGCTCTGGAGATGGAAACCAGGTCCTCACAATTTCAAGGTGAACCCCTGACTGAC
Source organism: Peromyscus eremicus (assembly GCF_949786415.1). Taxonomy (NCBI): domain Eukaryota; kingdom Metazoa; phylum Chordata; class Mammalia; order Rodentia; family Cricetidae; genus Peromyscus; species Peromyscus eremicus. Next base: position 57,595,805 of record NC_081430.1, on the reverse strand, counting down.
TGAGCTACCTCGCCAGCAACGCTTTACTTCACTCACTAACTGATGTGTTTACTTTCTCACGGGATAATTTTTCTAGCAGAATTTTAACGCTTACAGCCATCAAATCAACTCTAGAGCACTAACAAGGCAAATTCCTCAATGCACTACTGGAAAGGGCCACAAGATCTCTGCCTTCCTGTGGGTTTCAGAAGTGGATGGTGTAAAGATCTCAATGGCATAAAGTTGTCCACTGGTATATAATTGCTGAATTAAAAAAAAAACCTGGTTGAGATACAAATTTAGAAACGTGTATCTTCTTAATTACAATATGATAGATGTGTGTCCAGCCATACTCAACCTGTCCCCTGAGTGGTCTATGTGTTTTTCCTATGTCACTGCTCAAGAGAAGCAAACTTACTTGACTTAGTGTGTGTTTATTGAATTCAAAATAACTAGATTTTATCAATAGTGGTCTGTGTGATGTCTCACTGTTGCTCCACGTGTACTGTTCTCCCTTTAGTCAGTTATAAAAATGTAGCTTCTTTTCCTTCACACAGGGCAACACAGCTCAACTTGCCTCTTCTTTCAATAATCAAATCTCATGACCTCTAAGACTGCTAGGCACCTAAACTGAGATTCTCAAGATAAATAACAAGCCACACTGCATCAAATGCTTTAAAAAGTACATGTATACCATTGGTTTCTCTTCATTTTTTCTTTTAATTAATTTGTTCATTTAGAGAGAGAAGGAAAGAGTGTGTGTGTGTGTGTGTGTGTGTGTGTGTGTGTGTGTGTGAGTGTGTGTGTGAGTGTGTGTGTGTAGGGGGCATATATGTAGAGGTCAGAGGACAACTTGTAGGAGGCTGTTCTCCATATGCGTTTCAGGGATGGAATTCAATCATTGGGAGTGGTTGCAAATGCCTTTACATTGTAGAGCCACCCCAATTGCCTTATTTTGCTTGTTTATTTTGTTTTCTTGCTTTATTTTGTGTTTGTTTGTTTTTTTTTTTTCGGAAGAATGTAACCTTGCCTGGCCTTAAGCTCCTGCTCCCCCAGCCTCAAATTCCTAAGTGTTTGAATGGCAGGCATGTGCCATATTGCCCAGTCTTAGCTTTCTTATTTTTCATTCATTGATATAGTCTTTATTCATGGCTAGTTTTATTACAGGAATGTGGCTTGTGCCACGAATCCACAAAGATCGGGCTTTGGGGACTCGTCTCTACAGGCTGCAGACACCACTTGGCAATAGTCCTCAGATTTCATAAGGGTTTAATCACTGTCCTCGTTCAGAAACCCCATGCTCTTCATCATTGGCCCATGCTGGGTGTTTGCTTCATTTATTAACTGACTGATTCATAATTAACAAAACAGAGTCCCCAAAACAAGACCTTTGGGATGGGGCTCTTTTCTCATTGAGATATTTAGATGATACTCCATCAATTGGGTGGTCTAAGGTGCACTACAGATTGTTCAACATCTCTGATTCAGATCAAATCCATATGTAGTTTTTGTGTGGTCCTCATTTATTTAATTCATACATATGTCAAAAATGGCATCATGAAACATAATGAAGCTAATATATTCCACTTCTGAAACACTGGTAGGCTCACATCTCAGACCATCCAAGGAACTACTGTAGAGTATCCTGAGTTCAACCACAACACCACAAGTAACACTAAAGGTCTTGTGAGGAAGGTGAATATCCTCTCCTTTGAAAGTCATTTCTGTTGCACCAATTTGGATTAAAAATTATTTTTTGAATCACACTGCATTCCCATGAGTGGTCCATATTTGGGGAGTGTTACCTACTTTAGATATGTGAGTATTACTCATTTGTAAATCGATCAGCTAGCATCTATAAACAACAGACTCCGAACAGAGACCATGAACTAAGGGTCTTACCTTTATTCTCAACTAGGCTCCTTACTCAGGACAATGATTCCATATTAAATAATTAAATCAGGGGTCCTACATTCACCACAGGAGGGAAAAGAAGAATTAGAATAGACTTAGAATTTAAGGGGTCAAGCAGAACTACATAATAATAAACTTTAGATTTAATATCAAACTTGGGATTTTAAATATGGTAAACATGTAAGTCCACTATCTTGCCTGCGAATAAATTCTACAACAATTAGAAACATTTATTAATCAGGGGGATATTGAACAAATTGTTAGCTGATGCACTTTCCCTTTTCTTAATGAACAGTACCCACCCAAGCAACTCTCTTAACTACAGCTACTAACATGCTCAATATGAAAGAGGGTTACAGATCCCTCCTGATTTGTTTCCAATTAACAAGTGCTCTTGCTTTTTAGCAAGCAATAGCATTAATTATCCTTGGCTTATTGTATTACTTGTTGGACAAATAGGTGTCTTTCCTATGTATCATGTCTTTTATTATGTATCTACTTCCTACTTATATAGCAATTCTCTTCAAATAACATGCTTCATATCATTGAATAACAAAATCCAGAGGGGCAAGTTGACAGAATTTTTCCAACTTCTGCTCACAGACAATTTCGACACAAAACCTTGTCTATCTCTCACTGAGTAATGGACCTCAGAGTTACCCTCAAGGCTTTCCCCAAGCTGCTGCTTCACATGCCTCTACCAGCAGGCATCATAGATGCAGGCATGGCGTCCTACTCTCCAGTAACACTTTCTTGAGTTAATGTGATCATTCATGGATTTCTGAGTAACCAGTAGGTTTTTTTTGTTTTGTTTTGGTTTTTTTTTGTAGAGAAAATAGCCTGTATTGTTTATCTCTGAGAGCATCTAGTTGGAACATGTGGATTAACCAGCAGACTGGTTTCTTGTCAAGCCCTATCTCATGATGGGCATCTGTCTCTCAAAGCTGGTGGAAACCTACATAATGGCACACACATGATGGGACTGACATCTGCTGTCCTCTACTGTACTTCTGCCATGAGGAGTTCACAGTAAACTGTTTCCTATGGAAGGACTCTATGAAGCAACCATAGCTGATGCCTTATAGGGCAGTAAAATGTGTGGAATGTCTACCATCTCTTTAGGAATGGTCCTTAGTTGAGTTGAATTGAATTAGGCATAATTTTGTTGTTGTTGTTCATGATATATTTCAATTGCAAGCACATGATTGGCACTCCTCAATTTCAGATCTTATTTAAAAATTTAATGTACTGAGATTGTTTAGCGGGCTCCTGTAAAGGAGACCCACACAATCCCACTACATCAACATGGATGTTTGCTTACCTGGGGCTTCATGCTCTGAGTTTGGATGCACAGAGGTGGTCATCATGACTAGAACATGATACAATCTCTGTTTGGGTCACAGTTCTCACGTGATAATACTTATTCCTAATTAGCACCATGCTGACATTAAAAATGTAAATTGAGGCCTAAAATCATCCCTTCGTTTTGAGCACATAAAAATCTGCAAAAAAATATGTTGATCTGCCTATAGCCACTGCCCTTTTGGCAGCCTGGAATTGTAAGCCAAATAGACCCTTTCTTTCAAAAAAAAGAAAGAAAGAAAGAAAATCAATAAAAATGGCGGTTTTGGTTTAACATTCTTATCATTGGTCTCTGCTCATTTGGCAATTATGTGGACACTTAACAATTTTTTACACTGATGAACTGTTCTGAAAAATAAAGTAATAGGGGGAAAAAGTGTGGGAAAGAAACAACTTGCTGGCAACCAACATCACCCAATTCTTCCTAGGGACTTCTTATTATGCCCCTCACCTAGAAGTGGACTTTAGCACTTCCAAATTGAATTAATCCTATTTCTCTTCCTCATTTTATCACATACTCCTGTAATTGATCCATCCATGGCTCTCCTTTACTTTTTTTCATTCACTTACATATTTTATTCCTTTACTCATGTATTGATTTACTTATAAAAATATAAATTGAACTAAAGGATCTTTGGGGGCACGTTAAGAGATGGGGTTTCTCTGTGTAGCTCTGACTGTCCTGGAACTTACTTTGTAGACCAGGCTGGACTCGAACTCACAGAGATTCACCTGCCTCTGCCTCCCATTGTGTTGGTATTAAAGGCATGAGCCACCACCATCCAGCTTGAACTAACGAATCTTAATAGACCAAAAAAAAAATCTGATTCTTCTTACATTCTTTTCCCATAAAAGTAGTAGTTGTTTTATCTTCCCAGTGGTCCTTGGGACTTTGGAGTTTAATAAAATTCCTCCTGACATGCTTCAAGATCACTGGCCTAGTTTTGAACACTTTTTTCATTCATTTAAACTATCATTTGCTCGCTCACGAACAACAACAAAATCAACAGATAATAAGTCCCAGCGATAACAAGCACGATATTGTTAACATAAAAACCTATGGCTTCCTCTTTCCACAGTGAATGTCAATGTCACAGGGATGGTTAGCCTTCATGAACCTTAGCAATCCTGTGCTCATTAGCTCAACACTGGTTCCCATTTACTGAACTTTCTGCTATTTTAACTACAGTCCAATAAACAAGCGTGAATTCAGCATCCACTATCTCGTTAATGATGGAGAACAATGTCATCAGTTTCTTATCTCAGTGTTCCTGTGTGAAGGGCTATCAATCAGATTTAATAAATTTACGTTGGAATTGACTGGTTCAAATGTATTCACAATAGTACATAAATTCTGCAATCTCATAAGGAGGCCACAAACAGATGTCTTATGTCCTTGTTCATTTAAATATTTATGCATTTAAATATTTGCCTAGTTGTATTGTATTTTACTTACAGTGAAACAACAAAGACTTATGAAACTAAATAGCTAAAGAACAAATTTAAAATTTTCCAAATTGCTAATAACGTTTACTAAATAAGTGTCTATTCTTTCTACATATTTGTTTGGTGTGTGTGTATGTGTGTGTTTGTCCTTGTCTGTGTATATGTGTGTGTCTATGTGTCTGTGCATGTGTGTCTTTGTCTATGTGTGTCATGTGTCCTTGTTTTTGTGTGTGTGTGTGTCTTTGTATGAAAGTTTGTGTGTGTGTCTTTGTCTGTGGTTGTGTCTTTGTCTGTGTGTGTCTTTGTGTGTGTGTCTTTGTGTATGTGTCTTTGTCTGTGTCTTTTTTTATGTGTCTTTGTCTGTGTCTTTGTGTGTGTCTTTGTCTGTGTGTCATTGTGTGTGTCTTTGTGTGTGTGTGTGTCCTGGTATGTATGTCTTTGTGTGTGTGTGTCTTGTTGTGTGTGTCTTTGTGTGTGTGTGTCTGTATCTGTGTGTGCCTTTGTCTGAGTGTGTGTCTTTGTGTGTGTGTGTGTCTTTGTCTATGTGTGTGTGTGTCTTTGTGGTTGTGTCTTTCTCTATGTGTTTGTGTGTCTTTGACTGTGTATGTGTCTTGGTCATGTGTCTTTGTCGGTATGTCTTTGTTTGTGTGTGAGACTGTATGTGTCTTTGTGTGTCTGTGTGTATGTCTTTGTCTGTGTATGTGTGTTTGTCCTTGTCTGTGTATATGTGTGTGTCTCTGTGTCTGTGCATGTGTGTCTTTGTCTATGTGTGTCATGTGTGTCCTTGTTTGTGTGTGTGTGTCTTTGTGTGTATGTTTGTGTGTGTCTTTGTCTGTGGTTGTGTCTATGTGTGTGTGTCTTTGTGCATATGTCCTTGTGTGTGTCTCTGTGTGTCTTTATCTATATGTGTGTCTTTGAGTGTGTGTGTGTCTTTGTGTGTGTGTCTGTGTGTGTGTCTTTATCTGTATGTGTGTCTTTGTGTGTGTGTCTTTGTGTGTGTGTGTCTTTGTGTGTGTGTCTGTCTATGTGTTTGTGTGTCTTTGTCTGTGTGTGTCCTTGTCTATGTGTTTGTGTGTCTTTGTGTGTGTCTTTTCTGTATGTGTGTATGCGTCTTTGTCATGTGTCTTTGTGTGTGTGTGTCTTTGTGTGTATGTCTTTGTGTGTTTGTGTGTGTGTGTGTGTGTGTGTGTGTGTGTGTCTTAGTCCGTGTGTGTATGCACATGCCATAGCACACATGGGGAGATTGGAAGACAACCTCGGGAACAGTTCTCTCCTTTCACCATGTGGGTCCAAGGGATTGAACTCAGGTGCCCGGGCTTGGCAACAAGAGCCTTAACCCACTGAACCATCTCAACAGCCTCTCATGACGTCTCTTATGATGGACCTCAGAGTTACAGGGTTAATCAAAATCCTTGATTCAGACACCCCAGAATTCTCATCATCGGTCAGCGCTTGGTTGTCCTTGTTTAGTTAGTCATTTAGTAGTCATTGCTACTAATGACGCCAATGAACATGAAATGTGAGGCTGAAAAGAAGCTCCTGACATTGTGCTGAGACACACCTGATAGCTCGATTTCTGTAGGACTGAGACACTCTTATGGCAGTTATGAAGACATGTGATAACTCAGCTCCCTCACTTCATGTCAAATGCACTTGTGAACTTTCCTTGCTCTTCTTTATTAAATTTGTCTGAATTTTAAGGACAGTCAATGTAGCCAAGATGGTGGCCAGTAGAGTCCACACCTTGTGGCACACAGTCTTGTGTTACTGTTCACATCTTGGATCATGGCTGTCTATGTGACCAGTAGAACACTATGGAAGTGGTGGTTTGTGCCTTAGGGAGATAGGTTATATGATACAGTAAGGATGTACCTAATTCTGTCCTGTACTGTTGCTCTTGGAAAATTAGCTGTCATGTTCTAAGGATGCCAATAGAGAAAATCTTCATGGGGAGAGGAAGCGTGGTCCCCATCAGCAGCCAGCCATGGACATGGGTCCTGCAAGCAGATCTCACACACACACACACACACACACTCAGCCAAGCAACTACTTTGCCTGACACCTCACTATAAATTGGTAAGACTCCACACAGAAACCCCTGACCTCATGGAAACTGTGAGAAACAATAGGTTTCATGCTTTGAGCCATGAAGTCACTGGGTGAGGTACTCCACAGCTAGAGATCTCAATGGCAATGACAGAGCATTCTGTTTCTGACTTGCTTGATATCACAAGTGTTTCAACTTTGGAATATTTCAACTTTTTTTGTTTTCTTCAACTTTTGGAATATGTCCATACACAAAATGAAATATCTTAAAAATATTACCCCAAAATAAATAAAGTTCATTTGTCCCCTAGTCAACTTATGCATGTGACCAGAGGAAGTTTTTACAATATTTTAGTGCACCTGCATTTTGACTGTAACCATGATGAGGACAAATGTGGAATCTTTCACATGTGCCAAAAGTCAATACTCAGAAAGTTTCAGAAATAAAAAGACTCTCTGATGTTTCAGATTAGGGGAGCTAAACCTATACAACCATGAACCGTGCTCCAGTCATGGCGAGGACATTAACATAGCCGCCTTCCCTCATTCGGCACGCTCCTACCTCAATGAATTATTGGCCCAGACATTTATCATTGATTGAATGGGTAATGACACAAAACAAATCTTAAGGTTGAAACATTCTGAGAATTAATAAAAGACCTCCAGGATTAACAGACTTAGGTTGGGCTGAATCATATTAACCACAAACTCTGGTCAATTTTCTCTGCTGGTCCTATAAGCATTCTTTTATTTTATTCATAGAAAAGCATCTCTGTTCACATGATGTAATTCAGAAATAACACTGTTACCTATAGAATGAATATGATGAATCAGTCAGCTAATGTGTGAGGAGGGGGCCTTTTGGATCACTGTTTCAGGGTAGACCCTTGGCAATGCACTATGAGGTCCCCTGAAAAGGACAAATGAGGTTAAGGTGTCTATGGGTAGCAGCACACAGACAGTCTTAATGGTTGCATTTATTTCTCTTGTGCTGGGTGGTGAATTTTAGTTTCTATTGTATTAAAGATTAAATAGTACATAAGTCAGTACATAAGAAGCAGAGTTATTTGGGAGTCAATAATGAGAATGTAATAGGAACCAAGTTTGGATTAGTCACCCAATCCCTTATGAATCAGTCTATTAAAAGATTTAAGCCTGTGGGTTCCATTCTTTGTAGAGTGTGTGTTGTACTTCACAGAGCAAAAACCCTTTCCATTCTTCATAGAGTGTGTTGTACTTCACAGACTGAGAATACTACGGTTGATGTAATTGTTCAATAAAGACGGAGATGCTGGTTCCCATCTGCGTGGTTAAGGGGCTTAGGGACTATTGTACTTCTAAGTTGAATATCCTTGGCATAGGCAGTTTATTGTTAACTTATGTCAAAAGCATAAATGACCAACATATAAATAAAACAAGAGAATGTACTATAGTGCCAACCACAGAAATGAACTAAAATTTGCAGTTAATACAATTCAATCCAACTTAGGTCAGTTAAAGATGGAGGGCTCTTATTAATCATTAATGAGTCTAAATTAATCAGATCTCTGGGCTGGCAAGATGAATAGTGGGTAGAAGCACTTGCTGAGAAAGCCACAAGGCCTGAATTCTATTACCACATACCACCATGAAAGGGAACCAACTTCCAAATAGCTATCCTCAGACCTCCAAACCTGCACCATGGCATATACACACCCACCCCACAACAATAATAAAACTTGCTCGTAACTGCGCCCAGGTCTACATCCTTCAAGTAATCAACTGAGGTGTGAGCTCATTCCTTCATTCAATTTTAAGGGTACCTCGAAACAAATGAAAGTTGAGACACTGGATCAAAGCATGAGCTGTATCCATAGACATGGTGATCACAGATACAATGGACAAGGTCCTTTCTAAGAGATTAACCTTCGGTGGACAGAATTAGATCAGTAATTACCTTGTGCACAGAACTGTTCCATGCTTAGCCTTCTTTCAGTTAGATAATTATTCAAACAATCATTTTCATACTCATAATTTATTTCTTGTCTAAATAAAACCAATGGCCAGCTCTCCAACAAAATCCAAATATCAATACCATGGTTCATGACTCAGGACATGTCCTTCAGGGAAATATTCAAAAAGACTTAATCTATGTGTATTTCTGAGGCTTGTTGTGTCAGAAAGTTACAACAATAAATAATAATATTTGTTTCTTTTCTTTTGTTTTTTTTTGTTTTGTTTTTTTTTTTTTTTGCAAAATTGGCCATCTTTATTCATTCTTGTACCCACCCATTATAATACAATTCACAGAAGGGAGGAGTGAATGCCAAGGTCATTGACTGTGGCCAACTTGTGCAAGAGGTACACCTCACTGGAGAAATGAGGGAGATTTTCTTTTTCGGACATTTCTTTGAGTTGCAATTTAGTCAGAACTCTTTGATTCACACATCTCAGAAAGTTCACTGTTCTATATATCTATTGATATATTTTCTCCCTGTGCTCATGGCTTTATTCATTGATGTGCTCATATATGTGTGTGTGTGTGTGTGTGTGTGTGTATACATATATGCTAAATTAATAAATCAAAAGTCCCAAGAGCAGCATCACTGAATAATATATCGCTCTGTCAAGTGTCCATTCCACACATAATTAATATATCTGGTTGCTTTTCCCTAATATGTGTATACTTTTTCCACATTTCAGCCAATGAGTGTTCTTATTTCCTTTAATCTCTGTATTTAACATGGGTCCACCATGTCTGCCCACTTTTGGTCTTAAAGATGGTATCATGAATAAAGATGGTATCATGAATACACAATTAGAATAAACAGATAATTTTGTTCATTGTCCAGTCCCCTCTCTCCTCAAAATATTAATAGCCTAAGTGTTATCAGTAAAAAAATACGTAAATAAATTACAGCAAAAAAGAAAAAAAATAGAATATTAAGCAACCCTGAAAATGAATGAAATGCCACTTATCTTCTTTTATTGGATTTTACTGGTGCTAAATCATATTAATTAAAAAACCCCAGCCTGAGCACATTCCCATCAATGCATACCACTGGCCTTTGTTGGTTTTACTTATGAATTATATCCATTTATTACTTTGGAAAAATGCAAGCAACACACATAAACCAACCTCCGAACCCAAGAACATAAAATTCAAGCTATTACTCACATAAATCTCTTCTTTCCTTACCCATAGAGGTAAAAACCTAGACCTTTGGCATTCTAGGATGATTCAGTTAGAGGGGGCGTATCCACTTGGTGAAGTCAAGCACAAACTTTCAAAAGAAAGAAAAATCCTACAGTTAGATGTACTTGTCTCACAAACAATGGGGTTCAGGACAGTTTCATATGTGTATATCAAATATTCGAACAATAATTCTGTCCCTATGACCTACATTCATCCCCACCACCCCCTGTTGTTGGTCCCTTCCTAGACCCTTCTATTTTTTTTCTTTAGATTCCATGGCCAGCATTATAGACAACATTCTCTCTGTTGACCTAAACTTGCTCCTATTCCATTGCATACTTAGAAAATTGTTTATGTATTTATCCTTTCTCCTTAGTACAACCAACATCTAGCTACCTCCTACCACTCCCAGAAATGTCCATAGGGACACCTTGATGCACTTATGAATGTGTGTCTGTGTGGCTAAGAGTCCTACATGCCCCAGAGGTGCAGCAGTTTTTATTACGATAGCATAAGGGAACCAGCATTAAAAATTGCTAACAGCTGCTGCTTCACATTGTGATTTCCTAACTGACCCATAGGTGACAATCTATATTTTCCTCACAAATTCCCACTATCCTGACTTCGAAGCCGCCGGTACCCAAGAGCCAGATGTCACACTGGTCTGCATTTCTATCAGGAACTCTATCCCCACCGCAGACCTGCCAACTATTTGTGTTTCTAATAGACTTCAGTTTACTGTTTAATCAAAAGTATTGATGCGTACACCCCAGAACTACTCATTACTGATCCACGCTCAATGCATTTTCCTCATTTATTTATCTGCACATTACTGATTGTTTCTGCATAATTTATTGATTTTTTTCAATCGGAGTTTCTCTGATTAAAAATCTTAGTGCCCATGAATCATAGAAATCCAAAAACAAAATCTTTCACTGACATAGCAAGCGATTTCCAGGCTCAGGTTCACAGAGCAGGTAAATAAGATAAAGGCCTGAACATATAGATTAATCAATGACGTTGCTTCCTGCCACTCTGCTGTTCAAGATTCATTCAACTGATTCCTAAAGACAGTGGGCCAATGAGTGTACCTCAGACTCCATGGCTAGAGACCCACAGACAACACTCAGGATCTTACTAGGGTCTTCCTGCACAATATTTAAAAACTTCTATCAGGTCCTCTACTGATAGGTACACTTTCTGCAGACATGACACAACAACAAAACAGAATTTTAGGACTGTGTGGATGAAAGCCTTATCTTTAAAGACCTGGGTTGTGCTGAACATCACTAAATCTCAGGCCCCACTAACAGCTGATGCCTGGCAGGCTTGTTCATTTTTATTTTGTTTTGCTTTTATAATTGAAAGATAAATTTGTGCACATTAAGTGTGCACATGACGTTTTCAAGGACTTAAACACCACAGAATGACTAATTCTAGCTAGCTAATGTCTTCATTACCTGATTGTCACATCTGTGCTAAAAACACTTCACATCCCTCCAATCATGTCATCCTTTTTGGTGTTCTTCCCTTTGGGTTTTTTTAATGTTGTTTTTATTTTTTTGTTTTGTTTTTTTGTTTTCTTCTTCTTTTTCTTTTTCTATTTCTTTCTCTTTTTTTGCTTTTTTTTCTTTCATGGAGCTATTTGGCTTGGGATTGGGACCTTTTTTTAAAACAGAAGATCTCATTATGTAGCCCAGGATGGCATCAAACTCAAAGCAATGCTCCTGCCTCAGTCTCCCAGGTGTTGGAATGATAAGCATAAGCCATCATGCCTGGCTAACCTTTTATTTCCTGTCTGTTGGCAGTTGTCATTCATCCTTTGGATGTGAGCCCATGGATGGCACAGTCACTCGACACACCAAGAACCCCAACACCACTTACATGAGTCCCTTGATTCCTGGCCCACAGTGTCTCAGGGTCAGACAGGCACCATCAGCAGTACATCATGGAATCTGCAGAATTAAAACCTTTAGTAAGTTGCAATAACCTTTATCTAAACGGTGACAAATGTTTTGAAGCAATTAACAAGTCTGGTATAAATTTTGGAGAATTTGAATTTTTAAAAATACAGGTTTTAGGAAATTGAGGGAACAATACAGCCTTGGGCCCTCTTCCTGATATCTCTGTATATCAAATCTAGCAAAATCACAGCTTTTACATATGCCCATGATTGGCCAAGAATGGCTCTTATCTTATTTATTGGCCTCTTCAATTAGTAATTTATGTGATATAATTTATAATTCCCGTATACTCAGATGCTAGCCTATAATGTATATATGTGTATGTATGCTTGTATGTATTATATATAATGCATAAAATATGTATGTGTGTGTTTATGAGTATAATATAATATGAAGAAAGGAGAACAAGACTGAATAATAAGAAAGATAAAGCTCATACTAATGAGTTCTTATAAGTCCTTTGAATACTTTCTCAATAGCTAACACAGGTTCAATTCAAAGTCAGTCCTGAAAGGGGCAGTGTCCACATATGATTCCATGAGGGGCTGTTACCTTCCTGGGAGATCTGAATTGGAAATTATATTACATTCTTTGGATATTAGTGTAGGCTGTAGCTCTTTGTAACTACAAGTAAATTTCGTGTGTTTTCTGCTTTTAACATGCATTTTAGATGTATGTTTAAAATAATCATAATGTTGAAATTGCTGAGAATTCTGATTCATTGCCCCTGAATCTCAAAGAATAACATGCCAGGAAACTGAAAACAAAGAAAACTGCTTTTTCTGCTGTGTGTCACAATTCTAAAAATGTATCATTGTGACTGAGTAAATATTGTAACAAATAAATAAATAAACCTGATCAATCTACACGCTTATTCAAGAATTCATAGCTACATTGAGCATTTTAGATGCGCATCACATTTCAGTTAAAACACTGACCACCCAACTGTTCAGTGTGACTATGCCCACTCTACTGGAAAGTGCATGCCTATAGAATAACACCCACAAAATATGAATTTATCAATATCTTTCTCTCCCCCTTCCTTTCCCCCTCCTCCTCTCTTCTCTCTTTCTCTGTCTCTCTGTCTCTCTCTGTCTGTCTCTGTCTGTCTGTCTGTCTGTCTGTCTCTCTCTCTCTCTCCAGGATCTCACAATATGTCCAGGCAGGCTAGCCTTGAACACACATTCCAACTGCCTCAGTTTCTTGCTTGTTATTACTGGTATCACTACACTGGGACCACTACAATGGTGTCACTACACTGGGATCACTACACTGGGATCACCACACTGGGACCACCACACTGGGATCACCACACTGGGATCACCACACTGGGACCACTACACTGGGATCACTACACTGGGACCACTACACTGGGATCACTACACTGGGACCACTACACTGGGACCACTACGCTGGGATCACTACACTGGGATCACCACACTGGGACCACTACGCTGGGACCACTACGCTGGGATCACCACACTGGGATCACCACACTGGGACGACTACACTGGTGTTATTGCACTAACATTCTTTTTCTTTATATTGTTTTTAGAAAATGTCTGTCTTTATAGCCCATGATAGCCTCAAACTTGTGGGCAATCCCCTGCCTTAGCTTCAAATGTGCTAGGATTATAGGCATGAACTGCTGTGCCTGGCTTTCAAACATCTTCCTGATAATACAGGGATTCCATATTCATCCCTAGCCCATCTTCATCTGCCTTTCCCTTAATTTGTCTAGAATTCAAAGTTGATACAACAAGCTATTTTGGACTTGATCAATGGATTAAATCAAAAGTGGTATAAAAGTAATGTGAACTATTGAAATGTTAATGACAAAAAATGTAGTCTTACTATGTGTTAATGGGGTTGTATTAAAGTGGATTGAGATCTTTGGATTACACTTCTGTTGATCTGAACTAATCAAAAATCATCATATTATCATCTTTGTGCCACAGGTAGACTCCAGCATAATTGTGTGGAGCTGGGAATGAAACACAGGACCTGAACTTATGATAGGAAAGTATTCTCAGATGGAGCTACATTCTGAGCACTTTAGGATTCACTAATCATTAGTTGAAGCCATTTGATAATATAAGAATACACTCAAAACGACCACTTAACATGCCACTATTAAATTTGACAATATCTTTTTGGTTCTTGCCCATTAAGATATATAAATCTTCAATATTAGAGACAGGCTCACATAGACTATAGGGTATGAAATCAAGGAAATGTTGAAAAGTTAATAAAAGAAATAAAAACATGAATCAGTCATTTTTACGGGTAAAATGAAGCTGTACAGAACTATATTAATTATAATACTTCTTTGTAGCACATTCAATTATTAGCCTACAATTAATATTAATTTATTTAAATTATATATTCATGCATTCATTTTTAGCATTCTTAAAACTCCCAAGAGCTGAACATCTAATACAACTAATGGAAAAACCATTAGCCATGTAGGGTTACTTAAATCTAAATTAATAAAAAATTAACCAAGAAGGAAACCTTTACACTTCATATTCACATTTCAAGTGTTCAAGATTGTTTTGAGGCTAAAGACCACCACATCAGATGGAAGCCATCACAAGACAGTCTCTTCTCTGCACAAAGATCCATGGGGAACAATGAGGATCTGCTATTTTTCCCTAAAACAGTCTGGACCTTTTCCTAATGAGCTTAATTGGACAGCTCCAGAGCTTGAGTCACAACACCATCATCTCCACCTCACATTGAGTCTCTTTGATTTGATTTGATCATTCCTATCTTTTAAAAGATATATTTTGTCTTGATTATCTATTGTGTGTGTATCTGTGTGTATGTGAATGTGATGTGTGTGCAGGTTCATTTGGAGGCCAGAAAAGGGGTTTTGGTCCCCTGGAACTACAGTTACAAGTGATTGTGAGCTGCCTGACATGGGTGCTGCGATCTGAACAGGAAGCTCTCCTAACCACTGAGCTACCTCTCCAGCCCTGAGACTTGTTCATTCTAAGAAATGCGGGCAGCGAGTAAGCTCCGTCAGTGCAAACCCCATCCCCGACTACTTACATGGCAACGTCTTTCACCTCCTTCTTTTCACTCCTAGCTCAAAGAACAAGCAGCCTGGAACTTTATTTATGGTAAAACATCTAAATAAATCATGTAATGTACACAATAAAACCCCAAACAGCTGGTGAGAGAGGGGAACACGCAGGCTGTTGTAATGGTGGTTAGGAGTACATTACTGAATTAAAAGCCTTTTGTACTTGGACCATTCTCATCACCAATCCACATTTTGGGCTTTTAATCCTATTATGCATTTATGTAATTATTTACTTTTGGTACTAAAATTAACATCCAACACGCCATCCTGTTTGCGTGGTTATAAGCATATTGGCTAATTCCTTAATCAACATATTTTCAAGGACCTTTGATGTACATAATTTGAATCATAAATTCCAGGGTAGTAAGTGTTTTTATCTTTCTTTGATTTGGTCTTGAGGTCTCTGTCAAGAGAGAATCTATGAAATCTAGCCCTGCCAGGATGGGATTTACAGTGTGCCTTATTCTAGTCCTCTCTTAGTTTAAGTGCTGATTTATTTCTCATTTATTTGATTACTTATCTATGAATTCCCTTGAATAACTCTCTAACTAAAGATTTTAAAACATGAAGACTGGGCCTGTAGAGGTGGCTCAGAGTAAAGAGCATTTGTTACTCTTGCAGAGGACCTGGATTCAGTTTCCAGAACCCATATGGTGATTCACAAACATCAGTAGCTCCAATTTGGGGATTAGACACTCCCTACTGACTTCCATGGGCACCATGCATGCATGTGGTATAAAAACATAGCAGCAGGCAAAACACTCATGCATATAAAATAAATTTTAAAACTGTTTGAAAACATGAAGACATCAACTCTAACTTGCATTTTATGTACCTTTTGTCTCCAAATAAAAGTAAAAGTTTCTCACAAATACTACATTATTAAATAAACTACAATGTACCCATTCTATGTAATGGAAAACAGTTATTGGAAACATACAGCTCAGGTCAATTTTCAGATAAACACTTGAGTGGAATTAATTAATAAGCTCCATAGTTATACACTATTAGCCTCATTGGCCTGTGGTTGGACCACTCCAGCTTTTCTTTTCACATTTTAAAAGGATCATTAACTAACATGTGAATCTTACCTAACAACTAAAAACTATCAATTGCATCCTTCCAAATGCAGAGTGCCATCATAGCTGAACTAGACATTTCATAAATAGGCACATGTCTAGGCACAGTACATAAGTGAACAGTTGACAGAGCTGAGGCAATTTTGCTCTGATGCCTCTCAAACTGGGGGAATTGTGTGATTATAATCTCAGGTCATGGTGTCTTATGCGCATTATCCCATTTGTTTTGTGTTAGAAGTGCATCCATTTTTTAAATAGATCCATAACCATACATGAACATGTAACACATAACATATGAAATGCATATGGCATGTGTGTGTACCTATGCATATTCACCCTTCCTGTGTAATATATGTGCTCATTTTCTGCAGATGCACATGTATGTGGATGCAGGTTGAGGTCAGAGAACAAATGAGTACAATTCCTCAGTCACTATGCATGTTGTTTTGTGTAGCACAGGGTCTCTCACTGGCCTAGAACTCTCCAAATAGGCTAGGCTGGCTAGCCAGAGAACCTCAGAACTCTCCCTGTGTCGGCCTCCCGAGGACTGAGATTATAAGCATGCCACCATGCCCAGTTTTTTGTATGTGAGCACCAGGAGATTGAAGGCAGGCCTTCATGCTTGTAAGGCAAGCACATTAGCAATTAAGCTGTCATCCTAGGCTGAGATATTCCATTTTTCTTTGCTATTTTCTACATAGGGAACAGCCTACTATATAATTTCTAATTTGGTAATTATTATGCCTAATTGGATTAATTACCCTTGGTTCATGACTGTCTCATCACTGACTAGTGCTTTGGCCATCTTTGATTTTATTTACAAACTCAATCATGTTTAATAATGCAATAAACACCCATCAGCCAAACACCCAAGTTCAAATTAACAAAAGTAGCCATTACTCACATTGTTGGCCCATGGCTCATTGCCCACAGTGGTCACTGCCAAGGTCTCACCCAGCAGGCTAGTCTCCATTCACATTAGGGCCTCCATGCTGTGGAACACAAGGCAGATATTAAAAAGGACAAAGTGGCAAAGCTTTCTTCTTGGCCATTAGTCAGTAGGACAGCTAATCTTAGTCTCAGATCATGATACTGGCCCAAGCAAGTATTCATTTATTCATTCATTCATTCATTCATACTTATTGTTCTAATGAAAATGTATGAATTCACCACCTTAAAAAACAAAAGCAAATCTTTTTGTAAACATTGATCCCTACACTTCCTGTCCACAAAGGAAACAACAGACCTTATTCCAAACAGACCCAAGTACAGAGTTCGAAACACAGCCATCTTTGATTCCAAATACAATCTCATCATTATTGCCTATTCATTTTCCCCATGGTTTTCATACATTTTTAAGTACAATACACACAGATGAACTGAGCACTAATCCAGAGTAGACACCTCAGTACACAAAGAGGTGAAATACTACTTTTGAAAAGGCTACAATTATACAGGAATAGATAAGTTAACCTCTAGGTCAGAAAACCCTGTTGGCGACCCACTCTTGGGCTCCTGTGGTCTTGCCATTACTTATTTCTCATTTCATTCTTTTTAACTACAGATCAAGGACATTTGAAGTTACCAACCAGCCCAGGACCACTGACAGGTCTGCATACCCAAGGGTCTTCTGACTGACAGGCCAACAGTCAATAGTTGGCTGGGTTTGGTCTCTTAATAACATCACCGAAACTCACAGCAGAAAAGTGATTAGCAGAGGTCAGTGGGTATGAAGAACAGGATTGGTCAGAGAGAACAACGTGTCTTTGTAAGAACATTAAGTTCTTAATGGACAATGTATACAGTGGCAACTCTAGTTTACAAAAATGTATATTTAGAATTAACCCAGAATGTCCATCTTAGATATTCTCCTCCCACACAAAAGCAATGCTGTGTGTGGGGTATTGGACACAAAACATCAAAGCTTCAGTACATACAATTTTTATTTGTCAGTTAAACGATCTTAAAACAAGACAGAAAAAAACACTCAGCATTGGTCTACATAGGATGATCTTTAATTTTATGCATAATTAATTGCATCACTTGTTTTGTACATAACTTTACACCATTCCTTACTGCTTCCTGAAGGGAGACCTACCAGGCCTGCCTCCTGTCCAGAGTGACCATGTGGGGGCCACAGAATGCTCATGAATGTCAGGTTAGCAGACCTGGGTCAGTCTTTATCTGAAGGACTCTCATAGCTGCTGGATCCAAGGCATGAGGATATTATTTCTTTTTCTTTTATAATTTTTAATAATAAAATTAACAGCCCCCAAACAATTCTGAGCTCTTTTTATGTTACCCACTTGGGATGAGTTAACCCCAGTCCTTAGTTCACAGCCCACACTCATCCTCAGGCCTTATACATGTCTTATTTTACTTACTACTAGACCCACTTAGGGCTAACCACACATAGCCCCACCCCTTGCCCCCATTGTCCAGCTGGTTACACATTTTGACTAGTGCTTCTTCCCTCCTCCTTTTATACACATAACATTTAAACACATGTGTGTTCTTACAATATGTTTTTTAAGAGCCTGTGATCTGCTGGAGATACACAGCTTCACTTTAGGACATGCCCACCCAGATCTGATGATAGGACTGGAACCCAGAGCCTCACACACATGTGCTGCTTCCACTTATAATCACAGTCATGAGGAAAGAGTGACCTACAAAAATACCCACACTATGAGGCCCGCCCACAGATTCAGCCTCAACTTCTATCTAGCTGGGTGACATCAAGGTAATTAAGGAGCCTCTCTGTGCTATGCTCCCCATACACAAGACATCCATAGCACTGGCCCCTGAGCAAAGTTAATCATTCTCTTCAAAGCCAGGTAGAAGCCCTCCCACGACACCACTGAGCCCCTTGTTCAAATCTTTGCTCCCGCAGCTGCAGCAGCGCCCGAGCGATGGTGATAGATAGACAGACAAAGCAGGTTCCACCCCAGCAGGCACTCATGAGCTGTGTGACTGCAGAGACGTGACCTGGTCTCTCTGTCTTAGTCCCCGGACTCGGAGGATTTGTAGAGTGAGGACAGCAACACCTTCCTGGGTCCAACAGGGTGAAGGGCTACCGAACGACTGACCAATGGACCAGGTGGGCTGATGGATGGACTGACAGACTGATCCTCAAAGCAATGCCCACCCTGTATACACTCTGTCAGCCAACCCCACCTTGCACACCTGTCTGCTCAAACAGTCTCCTAAAGATCAGACAGTAAAATGCACTCCATGCTCAGGCCTAGTCATAGGTTTCAGGAAGAATGTCTCTTGGACCAGACATAATTGGGAACTGTTCCTTTGTGATCAAGATATCATAGTTAAAAGAAGAAATCCACCCAAAGAGATGCACTCTGAAAGTCAAAATACATTGTAGGAAATGAATTGCTCTCTGGGAGTAGCCTATGCTATCAGATTCACTGTTATTATTTGTTTGTGTTTGTTTTCCTTTAGACAAGGTCTCCTGAAACGCAGGCTGGCCTGAGGATGGCTTTTAGCTCCTGATCCCCCTGCTTCCGCCTCTTGAGTGCATGGATTAGAGGGCTGTACCACCACACTTACTATTGTGCGGTCCTGGGGGGTTTCAAACTCAGGGCTTTCTGAATGCTAAGAAAGCACTCTAAAACTGAGCTACATCCCCAGCCCTGAACTGCCAAGAAATTCTTCAAGTTCAAATTATTTCCCTCTAGACCAAAGGGGGCGCCACTAACCAAGCAAAGCCAGTCCCAGGCTGCTCCCAGCAAGGGGCCTCTGGTGGCTAGAGAGCCCCCTGTGAGCCCCAGGGGGCGTCGGTACTGTTCATCCTGCACGCAGCACAGCGTACGCGCGGCACACGGCAGCATACATCATTTCATTTCATTCCTACAACAGTCCTGCCAATTAGACCTAATAGTCCTAATTAGCCAAGAGTTACTGAATGCAGACACTGTACCGGGTACCGTGCAGACTGCTGTGGACACGCGGACATTTCTCGGTGTGGATGCAACTAGGCACCAGACATCCTCCCTCCCATTCTGCAACAGGCAATAGGTCTAGATGCTGAGGACAGGGCAAAATCGTCTGAGAATGATCAGCCCTGTGGGGAAAGACAGGAAGAGAGAATTCACACTAAAGAAGCACAAGGTGTGGGGCTGATATAGCAATTAGAAGCCTGGGGGAACACAAAGCAGCTATTAGGGGAGACAGCCCTACTGAGATGGCAAGATTTGGAAAAAGACACCAGAAGTCCTAATTTATCCATTGGCAAACAGCCTCAGAGAGGTTAAGTTACTGGCAAGTGGTCACACAGCAGGAAAGAGGCAAAACGAGGCAGTGAATAGCGCACATGGGGGGATGATTCTTACTAAAGATATTGAACCCTATTCCAGTAGTTATTATGATTATAAGGAAACTGAAGTATTATTTTTTAAAAACACCTTTTTGGGGGCAGAGGGTTTCAGGCACCTCGAGCTGGCTTTCGAACTTGCTATGTGGTCAAGGGTGAACTTGAACATCTGATCTTCCTGCTTCCACCTCCTCAGTACTGAGATTACAGGCCTGTGCTACCTCACCCAGGTTTGCACGGGGCTGGGGTTCAAACTCAGGACTTTGGGAACACTAGGAAACATTCTACCAACTGAACTACATGCCTTTTGCATATTTTAATTTTTTTGTGTTTTTTTTTTAACTGCATATATGTATATCTGCAGTTGCCTGCAGAATCCAGAAGGGGGTGTTAAATCTATTTGAGGCTGGAGTAATTAATTCTCCGTGGCCTGATGTAGGTTCTGGGCACTGCACTTGGATCCTCTGGGAAAGCAGTAATCACTCTTAACTGTGCAGTCTTCCAGTCCCTCAAGTCTCTTTAAATGCCTGTTAATACGGCCAGGTGATGTGGTGTATGCCTTTGATCTCAGCACTCAGGAAGTAGAGGCAGGTGGATCACTGTGAATTTGAGGCCAGCCTGAACTACCTAGCAAGTTCCAGGACAGCCAGGGCTCCACAGTACAACCCTGTCTCAAAAGAATTGAGATAATAATAATAATAATAATAATAATAATAATAATAACAATAAAAGGTGTTTTGGGTATACGCTACAACTGGGTATACTGAGGCACTAAGGTAAATGCACACACAGAGTGCTTGTTGACAAAACCTGACAGAGCCTGGCCAGTATGCAGCTTTTCAAAGCCTAGCTGCTAGATTGAAGCCAGTTCTGCAGAGAGGGCATTCTCAGTCTCTGTGGTCCTTGCCTGGCACCACCTTAAGCTGATGAGACATTTTTAAACCTGCCCCATTAGCATTCAGTCAGAATAAAAAATGCAGAAAAAGCTCAATTCTCCCATGAGATGCCAGAGTACGTGTGGCCTCTGCTTGTGTGATAATTACAGATAAAACACACTTGAGAAGATGTTGCTTAGAAAATAAACTAAGATTTGATTGGATAAGAAGTTTAGCCCCAAAGGTGCTCCTGACATGAGGGAGGGCTGAGAAACACAGATTTGTTTTCAGGCGTGGCCAGAGAGGAAAGGCAGTCTGTCAGAAGTGTGGGTTTGAAAGAAAAAAAAAAAAAAGGAGGCTGGGTTTGCATCTGCCCCCTATATCAATTTTGGGACAGTCCTTTACCATCTCTAGCCCTCAATTTCTGCTCCTTTTGATTGACAGTGGAAAATGCCATCATCGAGGGTGGCTGTGATGATTTCGCATAGATAAAAGAACACGAAGTTCAAGAGGAGGGCTGAGCGTGAGGCCAGAGCTCTGGGCTTAGTCATCCAGGAGAGCCGTTGGAGAGGCAGCAGCCTGCTGATCTCCAGCACAGGGGAGACCCTCACTAACTATTGACATAGTAACTGAGAGCTGCCTATGAGCTGCTTCAGTGCAATTGCTGGGACCCCAGCCTCATGACCAGGTCAGCCACCTGTTATCTCAGAACCACCTGAGTCGATCAATCCATTCGGAGGCTGCAGAGAAGGCAGGAGCTTCACCAGCAGACTGCAACGAGGGAACTTCTCCTGGAAGAGCCAGGAAGCCTTTGATCTTGGTAAGAAACTGCCTGTTTTTTATCTCCTTCATCTGTGGGTCTCCCTTCTATAGGGAAGCTTGCTGGCATATGTTATCCATGCCCCCATCTCACCAGCATTTATCATCCATATAGCTGCTTTGCTAGCACTTATGCATCTTCATGCAGGAACCTACCCATCCATCAGACCGATTCTCCATCCTTTCACCTCTCTGTTTTACAAGGGAATCAGACAAACCTGGGTTGGAGCCCCGGGTCCTGCTTACTAGCCGATCCTGGGCAAATTCTTGTCCCCTCATCATCCTCTCATCTGTAAAATAATGAGCAATCAGATGTAGCAGGGACGGAGAATAAAAAGGGGGGAGTGGGCTCTCTAGTGTTTGGTCTCAGCAAATTGTTATGAAATGATCGCTCCCTGTGTTTCTGCTGCCGGGCTGGGATGGATGTGGGGAGAAAAACCACTGCGTTTTGCACGACATGTGGAGATGATGCTTTAGAATTACCTGGGATATTTCGGCTGTGGCTTCAGTACCTTGGGGAGTGGTCTGCCCTGGACACACAGCAGAGAGTGCCATCTAGTGGACCAATGCCCTGTGGGGGTCCCTGGACATAGCCCCCTGGGCTGCAGGCTGTCCCGGTTGAGATGCGGCATACGCTGTATTTAAATCACTCAGGGGCCCTGGCCTGCCAGCTGCCTTTTGTTTTGTGGACGATAGCCAGCTCTGTCTTGTATATTCAGTCCAGCTCTTTTAGAGATTTCCGGGAAAAAAAAAAAAAAAAACACAAAAAAACACAACGAATAATTCAAGTAACAGCTGTTGGCTGTTGCGTCTTTTTTTTGTTTGTTTGATATGGGGCTGGGGGATATGTATGTACCTGTTTCCAACTTGCCTGATGGCCCTGAGAGGCATCCAAAATTAGCCCCATTTTCAGGTAGAAAGTAAGGCTCACTAAGGTTGCATTTGGTTAAAGCCCTGAATTTCCAGCTGTACTTACCTCTAAGAACCCCACACGCCCCTTGAAAGTGCCAGGAAGTACTTTGGACAGAGATCTGAACAAGTCAATCATAAAAGAAATTTATTAGTCCGTCAGGAAGATTTGGACACTTCATAGAGGTTAGATGGCAGAAAGGAAAAGCTGTTAATTGTTTAATTGTGATAATGGTCTCACAAATATTTTTACAAAAATTGTGGTAATGGATATCATGTTTATGTTTTTATGAAGGCAAACAGCCCTTTTTCAGAGATAAATATTCTAAGATGCACAGAAGAGACAATATGATCTCTAGAATTAGCTTCAAAACAGTCTAAAAGATAGGGGCTTGGGCAGTGGGAATTGAGGGAGGGTCCAGAGCTCAGATAAAGCAGAGGGCTGGATGGATTTGGTAGGCACTGCATCTAAATGAAACCCAAAAGTTACAAATGTGGTGTTTAAAAAGTGCATTGTATTCTCTCTGTGTGTTGTCGGAAAAATGCTGATATAAATGCTGGCTTTCTTTTTAATCAATAAGTAAAAATGAAGTATAGGAGGCGAGTAGAGGGGTCTAGGGAAACATTTAAAAGCTCAGAGGGGGCTTTGGGTTTACGTTAAGACTAGCAGAGTGTTGCGGGGGATTCACAAATATCTCTGAATGGCGAAGGGACTGAAGAAACACTTACTACAAATTGCGTGGATGGACTGTAGGAAAAGTACCGCCGGTGTTGGGGGGCACTGAGGAATCAGACACCCACCAGATACACTCCACCTAGCTCTCTGCTATCCTTCTTGCACCCCCAGACCCTCCCCTAGCTCTAAAGAGCCGACAGTTTCTCTCCTTAACGCAGAGCCAGCAGCCTGTGTACTCTCCTGCTGGGATGCTGTACCAGTTTAGTTAAGAGAACAGCACTGTCACCTGCCACACACAGTGAGTAACCAGCTCAGCCACTCTCTCTAGTTTGCTATTTTGTTTTATTTTTAATTAAGCCTCTTTGGAAAGATAAGAATTGATGCTTTCCCCCCTAAAACTGCTTGCCCAGCTTCCACAGCTGCTCTCAACCCCACTTACTTTGCTCTCACTTATAGGGACAGAAAGCTGACTCACCTTGAGTCCCCAAAACAGCCTGGTCCACTACCCCCTTATGGCTTTCCACCGTTCCCAGAGCCCCCACTTTTCTGGCCCTCCTGCAACAGCCACAGGCTCTGGCTCTTCACTCTTCCCTTGCGTTTCCCGGGCGCCTGGCCACTGCGCACTCCCTGCAAGATTTCTCCCTTGTCTTTCATTCCTCACTCTGGAAAGCAGACGCCGCTGACAGCGCCGACCCTCAGCTGCTTGCCCGCCGCCGACCCTCAGCTGCTTGCCTGCAGCAACTCCGTCTGCATTGCAGCACAGACTCTGAAGCGACGCTGGGACACTGCTGCCCCCCGCCCGCCTGCATCCTCCGCAGCCGCTGCAATTAAAAGCGCCACCGCGGGAGAGCCCAAACACAGGTCCCTCTTCTTGTCTCCCCCTCCTCATTTAAGAATGCAAAAACTGTAGCCCAGGCAGCCCCCTTGTGGCACTTGGGGGCGCCACAGACTCTTGGCTGCCGTCTTAGGAGTCCAGACCACTTCCACCTCATGGTGAGTTGACACAAATCTTAAATGCCTTAACTCCTATCCCATGCAGAACTCTGCTCTCTACTACTTTGTAGGGGGCACTTCTCCCCTCCCTTCTCCCCATCTGCATCTCCCTCTGAAGGAAGGGGAGCGGCCAGAGTTCTCCTGTTGAATACAGCGCTGAGCAGCAAACAGGTGTCTGGCAACCCTAGCTATCATCAGAAAAGGTTATGGGAGTGGGTTATCTCTTAGAATAATGCTTGGTGCCCCTTTCTCTCACACAGGAGTGCGACGGTCTCTTAGAATGATGCTCGGTTTCTATTTCTCACGCGGGAGTGGGTCATCTCTTAGAATGATGCTCAGTGCCCCTTCTCTCAGATAGGAGTGGAATTGTCCCTTAGAATGATGTTTGGTTACAATTTCTCTCAGACAGGAGTGGAACTGTATCTTAGAATGAAGCTAGGTGCCCCTTTCTCTCACAGGAGTGGAGTTGACTCTTAGAAAGAAGCTAGGTGCCCCTTTCTCTCACACGGGAGTGGAATTGTCCCTTAGAATGATGCTTGGTGCCCCTTTCTCTCACACGGGAGTAGAAATGTCTCTTAGAATGATGCTAGGTGCCCCCTTCTCAAGCACAGGAGTGGAATTGTCTCTTAGAGTGATGCTTGGTGCCTCTTTCTCTCAGACAGGAGTGGAATTGTCCCTTAGAATGATGTTTGGTTACAATTTCTCTCAGACAGGAGTGGAACTGTATCTTAGAATGATGTTTGGTTACTATTTCTCTCACACAGGAGTGGAACTGTATCTTAGAATGAAGCTAGGTCCCCCTTTCTCTCACAGGAGTGGAGTTGACTCAGAATGAAGCTAGATACTCCTTTCTCTCACATGGGAGTGGAATTGTCACTTAGAATGATGCTTGGTTACAATTTCTCTTAGACAGGAGAGGAACTGTATCTTAGAATGTTTGGTTACTATTTTTCTCACACAGGAGTGGAACTGTATGTTAGAATGAAGCTAGATGCCCCTTTCTCTCACACGGGAGTGGAATTGTCACTTACAATGATGTTTGGTGCCCTCTTCTCTCACACGGGAGTGGAAATGTCTCTTAGAATGATGCTAGGTGCCCTCTTCTCTCACACAGGAGTGGGTCATCTCTTAAAATGATGCTAGGCGCCCCCTTCTCAAGCACAGGAGTGGAATTGTCTCTTAAAATGATGCTTGGTGCCTCTTTCTCTCACAAGGAGTGGAATTGTCTCTTAGAATGATGCTTGGTGCCTCTTTCTCTCACAAGGAGTGGAATTGTCTCTTAGGATGATGCTTGGTGCCTCTTTCTCTCATACAGGAGTGGAATTGTCACTTAGAATGATGCTTGGTGCCCCCTTCTCTCATACGGGAGTGGAAATGTCTCTTAGAATGATGCTTGGTGCCCCTTTCTTTCACACAGGAGTGGTATCCTCTCTTAAATAATGCTAGGTACCCCTTTCTCTGACACACGTTTGGAATTGTCTCTTAGAATGATGCTAGGTGCTCCTTTCCATCACATGGGAATGGAATTGTCTCTTACAATGATGGTAGGTGCCCCTTTCTCTCACACAGGAGTGGGTCTTCTCTTAGAATGATGCTAGGTACCCCTTTCTCTCACACAGGAGTAGAATTGTGCTCCTTTCTATCACACTGGAATGCAATTGTCTTTAAAATGATGCTAGGTGGCCCCTTTCTCTCACGAGGGAGTGGAATTGTCTCTTAGAATGATGCTAGGTACTCCTTTTTCTCACAAAGGAATTGTGAATTGTCTCTTAGAATGATTCTAGGTACCACTTTCTCTCACCATGAGTGGGTCATCTCTTACAAAGATGCTAGATGCCCCTTTCTCTCACACAAGAGTAGAATTGTGCCCCTTTGTCTCACACAGGAGTAGAATTGTCCTCCTTTCTCTCACACAGGAGTGGAATTGTCTCTAGAATGATGCTAAGTACCCCTTTCTCTCACATAGGAGTTGAATTGTCTCTTAGAATAATGCTAGGTATGGCTTTCTCTCACACAGGAGTGGGTCATCTCTAAGAATGATGCTAGATACCCCTTTTTCTAAAACACAGGAGTGGAATTGTCTCTTCAAATGATGCTAGGTGCCCATTTCTCTCACACAGGAGTGGATTTGTCTCTTAGAATGATGCTTGGTCTCCCTTTCTCTCACATAAGAGGGGGTCATCTCTTACAATGATGCTAAGTACCCGTTTCTCTCACACGGGAGTGGAATTTTCTCTTAGAATGATGCTAGGTGCCCCTTTCTCTCACACAGAAGTGGAATTGTCCCTTAGAATGATGCTAAGTACCCCTGTCTCTCACACAAGACTAGTTCATCTCTTAGAATGATGCTAGGTGCCCCTTTCTATCACACTGGAATGGAATTGTCTTTAAAATGGTGCTAGGTACCCCTTTCTCTCACAAGGGTGTGGATTTGTCTCTTAGAATGATGCTAGGTACCCCTTTCTCTCACACAGGAGTGGAATTGTCTCTTAGAATGATGCTAAGTACCCCTTTCTCTCACACAGGAGTTGAATTTTCTCTTAGAATGATTCTAGGTACCCCTTTCTCTGACACAGCAGTGGAATTATCTCTTACAATGATGGTAGGTGCCCCTTTCTCTCACACAGGAGTGGGTCTTCTCTTAGAATGATGCTAGGTACCCCTTTCTCTCACACAGGAGTAGAATTGTGCTCCTTTCTATCACACTGGAATGCAATTGTCTTTAAAATGATGCTAGGTACCCTTTCTCTCACACAGGAGTGGAATTGTCTCTTAGAATGATGCTAGGTACTCCTTTCTCTCACAAAGAAATTGTGAATTGTCTCTTAGAATGATTCTAGGTACCCCTTTCTATCACACAGCAGTGGAATTATCTCTTACAATGATGCTTGGTGCCCCTTTCTCTCACACATGAGTAGAATTGTCTCTTAGAATGATGCTACGTGCTGCTTTCTATCACATGGGAATGGAATTGTCTCTTACAATGATGGTAGGTGTCCCTTTCTCTCACACAGGAGTGGGTAATGTCTTAAATGATGCTTGCTGGTCCTTTCTCTAACAAGGGAGTGGAATTGTCTCTCAGAATGATAGTAAGGGACCCTTTCTCTCACACGCGAGTGGAACAGTCCTTAGAATGATGCTTGGTGCCCATTTCTCTCACACAGGAGTGGATTTGTCTCTTAGAATGATGCTTGATCCCCTGTTCTCTCACACAGGAGTGGGTCATCTCTTACAATGATGCTGGGTGCTCCTTTCTCTCACACAGGACTGGAATGATCTATTAGAATGATGCTAAGTACCCCTTTCTCTAACACAGGAGTGGAATTGTATCTTAGAATGATGCTTGGTGACCCTTTCTCTCACACAGTAGTGGAATATCTTTTAGTATGATGCTAGATAAACCTTCCTCTCACACACGAGCGGAATTGTCTCTTAGAAAGATGCTTGGTGCCCCTTTCTCTTACACAGGAGTGAGTCATCTCCTAAAATGATGCTAAGTACCCCTTTCTCTCACACAGAAGTGAAATTGTCTCTTAGAATGATGCTCGGTGCTCCTTTCTATCACATGGGAATGGAATTATTTCTTAGAATGTTTCTAGGTGCCCCTTTCTCTCACACAGGAGTGGAATGGTCTCTTAGAATGATCGTAAGTACCCTTTTCTTGGACACATGAGTGGAATTGTCTCTTAGAATGATGCTAAGTACCCATTTCTCTCACACAGGAGTTGAATTGTCTCTTAGAATTATTCTAGGTACCCCTTTCTATCACACAGGAGTTGAATTGTCTCTTAGAATGATACTACGTGTGGCTTTCTCTCACACAGGACTGGGTCATCTCTTAGAATGATGTTAGGTAACACTTTCTCTAAAACACAGGAGTGGAACCGTCTCTTCAAATGATGCTAGGTACCCCTTTGTCTCACACAGGAGTTGAATTGTCTCTTAGAATGATTCTAGGTATCACTTTCTCTCGCACAGGAGTGGGTCATCTCTTAGCATGATGCTAGGTACCCCTTTCTCTCACACAGGAGTGGAATGATCACTTAGAATGATGGTAAGTACCCCTTTCTTGGACACATGAGTGGAATTGTCTCTTACAATGATGCTTGGTGCCACTTTCTCTCACACAGGAGTGGAATCCTCTATTAAATGATGCTAGGTGCCCCTTTCTCTGACACACGAGTAGAATTGTCTCTTAGAATGATGCTAGGTGCTCCTTTCTATCACATGAGAATGGAATTGTCTCTTACAATGATGGTAGGTGCCCCTTTCTCTCACACAGGAGTGGGTCTTCTCTTAGAATGATGCTAGGTACCCCTTTCTCTCACACAGGAGTAGAATTGTGCTCCTTTCTATCACACTGGAATGCAATTGTCTTTAAAATGGTGCTAGGTACCCTTTCTCTCACAAAGGAGTGGAATTGTCTCTTAGAATGATGCTAGGTACTCTTTTCTCTCACAAAGGAATTGTGAATTGTCTCTTAGAATGATTCTAGGTACCCCTTTCTCTCACACATCAGTGGGTCATCCCTTAGAATGATTCTAGGTACCCCTTTCTCTCACACATCAGTGGGTCATCCCTTAGAATGTTGCTAGGTACCCTTTTCTCTCACACAGCAGTGGAATTATCTCTTACAATGATGCTTGGTACCCCTTTCTCTCACACAGGAATGGAATTGTCTTTAAAATGATGCTAGGTGGCCCCTTTCTCTCATACAGGAGTGGAATTGTCTCTTAGAATGATGCTAGGTACTCCTTTCTCTCACAAAGGAATTGTGAATTGTCTCTTAGAATGATTCCAGGTACCACTTTCTCTCACACATGAGTGGGTCATCTCTTACAAAGATGCTAGGTGCCCCTTTCTCTCACACAGGAGTGGAATTGTCTCTAGAATGATGCTAAGTACCCCTTTCTCTCACATAGGAGTTGAATTGTCTCTTAGAATAATGCTGGGTGTGACTTTCTCTCACACAGGAGTGGGTCATCTCTAAGAATGATGCTAGATACCCCTTTTTCTAAAACACAGGTGTGGAACTGTCTCTTCAAATGATGCTAGGTGCCCATTTCTCTCACACAGGAGTGGATTTGTCTCTTAGAATGATGCTTGGTCTCCCTTTCTCTCACGTAAGAGGGGGTCATCTCATACAATGATGCCAGGTACCCGTTCCTCTCACACGGGAGTGGAATTTTCTCTTAGAATGATGCTAGGTGCTCCTGTCTCTCACACAGAAGTGGAATTGTCTCTTAGAATGATGCTAAGTAGCCCTTTCTCTCACACAAGAGTGGTTCATCTCTTAGAATGATGCTAGGTGCTCCTTTTTCGCACATAGGAGTGGAATTGTCTCTTAGAATGATGTTAGGTGCCCCTTTCTATCACACTGGAATGGAATTGTCTTTAAAATGGTGCTAGGTACCCCTTTCTCTCACAAGGGAGTGGAATTGTCTCTTAGAATGATGCTAGGTACCCCTTTCTCTCACACAGGAGTGGAATTATCTCTTAGAATGATGCTAAGTACCCCTTTTTCTCACACAGGAGTTGAATTTTCTCTTAGAACGCTTCTAGGTACCCCTTTCTCTGACACAGCAGTGGAATTATCTCTTACAATGATGCTTGGTGCCCCTTTCTCTCACACAGGAATGGAATTGTCACTTAAATGATGCTAGGTACCCCTTTCTCTGACACACGAGTAGAATTGTCTCTTAGAATGATGCTAGGTGCTCCTTTCCATCACATGGGAATGGAATTGTCTCTTACAATGATGGTAGGTGCCCCTTTCTCTCACACAGGAGTGGGTCTTCTCTTAGAATGATGCTAGGTACCCCTTTCTCTCACACAGGAGTAGAATTGTGCTCCTTTCTATCACACTGGAATGCAATTGTCTTTAAAATGATGCTAGGTACCCTTTCTCTCACACAGGAGTGGAATTGTCTCTTAGAATGATGCTAGGTACTCCTTTCTCTCACAAAGGAATTGTGAATTGTCTCTTAGAATGATTCTAGGTACCCCTTCCTCTCACACATGAGTGGGTCATCTCTTACAAAGATGCTAGGTGCCCCTTTCTCTCACACAAGAGTGGGTCATTTCTTACAATGATGCTTGGTGCCCCTTTCTCTCACACAGGAGTAGAATTGTCTCTTAGAATGATGCTAGGTACCACTTTCTCTCACACATGAGTGGGCCATCTCTTACAAAGATGTTAGGTGCCCCTTTCTCTCATACGGGAGCAGAATTGTGCCCCTTTCTCTCACATAGGAGTTGAATTGTCTCTTAGAATAATGCTAGGTGTGGCTTTCTCTCACACAGGAGTGGGTCATCTCTAAGAACGATGCTAGATACCCCATTTTCTAAAACACAGGAGTGGAATTGTCTCTTCAAATGATGCTAGGTGCCCATTTCTCTCACACAGGAGTGGATTTGTCTCTTAGAATGATGCTTGGTCTCCCTTTCTCTCACATAAGAGGGGGTCATCTCTTACAATGATGATAGGTACCCATTTCTCTAACATGGGAGTGGAATTTTCTCTTAGAATGATGCTAGATGCTCCTGTCTCTCACACAGAAGTGGAATTGTCTCTTAGAATGATGCTAAGTACCCCTTTCTCTCACACAAGAGTGGGTCATCTATTACAAAGATGCTAGGTGCCCCTTTCTCTAACACAGGAGTGGGTCATCTCTTAGTTTGATATTAGGTACCCCTTTCTCTCACAAAAGAGTGGGTCATTTCTTACAATGATGCTTGGTGCCCCTTTCTCTCACACAGGACTGGGTCATCTCTTAGAACGATGCTAGGTATCCCTTTCTCTCAAACAGCAGTGGAATTGTTTCTTAAAATGACTCTAGGTGCCCCTTTCTCTCACATGGGAGTAGAATTGTCTCTTAGAATGATGCTAGGTACCCCTTTTTACCACACAGGAGTGGATCATCTCTAGAATGATGCTAGGTGCCTCTTCCTCTCATAAAGGAATGGAATTTTCTCCTAGAATGATGCTAAGTACCCCTTTCTCTCACACAGGAGTGGAATTATCTCTTAGAATGATGCTAGGTACCCCTTTCTCCCACACAGGAGTCAGTCATCTCTGGAATGATGCTAGATGCCCTCTTCTCTAACACAGAAGTGGGTCATCTCTTAGAATGATGCTCGGTCCCTCTTTCTCTAACACAGGAGTAGAATTGTCTGTTAGAATGATGGTTTGTGCCCCTTTCTCTCACACAGGGGTAGGTCATCTCTTACACTCATGTTAGGTGTCCCCTTCTCTCACATAAAAGTGGAATGGTCTCTTAGAATGATGTTAGGAGCTCCTTTCTGTCACACAGGAGTGGAATTGTCTCTTAGAGTGATGCTAGGTGCCCCTTTCTCTCACATAAGAGTGGAATTGCCTCTTTGAATGATGCTTGGTGTCTCACACAGCAGTGGAATTATCTTAAAATGATGCTTGGTACCTCTTTGTCTCACACAGGAGTGGAATTATCTCTTAGAATGATGCTTGGTGCCCCTTTCTCTCACACAGGATTGGAATAGTCTCTTAGAATGATGCTTGGTGCCCCTTTCTCTCACACATAAGTGGAATAACCTCTTAAAATGATGCTTGGTTTTTATTTTTCTCCTACAAATGGCAAATTGAGATGAGAGGAAGTTCAGATTCCTGGTTTGTGTCTGAGGTGCTGGGTCCCCCACCCACCATAATGTTCAATGTAGGTCACCTTCCTGAGATGAGGGGCCTGCCTTAGGAGGTCTCTGTTCCCAGCCCTAAGCCCCAGCTACTCAGAGCTGACACTTTCCAACAGAAAGCTCACCAGAACCCCAGAACATTTTGTTCTCTCTAACTCACCTCTGTACCAACAAGCCCTACTCCCCCCACTCTCTCTACTCTAAATTTGATTACTGATAAATAGGGGTCCTCTTCTCATCAGGTTAATAACACTACCTTCATAAGCCTCTACCTATAGGTGCTTACTCCTAATTTTGACCCTGCCCTTCAAAAGGATTGGGCCATGAAAGAGCTGAGATCTCAAGTGTGCTGGGAGGTTCAATCCATCTTCTGCCCACCCACGTCACGCCCCCAGCATTCGGCACAATCTTGCTAGGCAGTCTTCAGCAGCAGGGTGTGGTGGGGAGCCTTGGAAAGCCCTGGGTTTCATCCTGGCTCAACCTCACACCAGCTGAGAGACGGTATGGAACTTGACCTTTTGTGCCTCAGTTTCTTCTTCGGCCCAATGTAGATCAGGAGACTCTTATTTGTGAGGTTACCTAGGTGAGTTCTGGACAGATGTCCCTATTGCTAACACCCTTGTGTGGTGTACTACTCCCTGTTTGTTTTCTCCTCAAGATGATTGTAGTACGAAGACAGGAAGCCGACTGACCGACCGACCGATCGACCGACCGACTGACTGACAGACCGAGCGATCGGCCGCCCGGCCAACTGACATCATCACTTTAGCCCTAGCCTCACTCTAGGGACACAAGGGGTCCGTGTGCTGCGGTGTCTGGTAGTGTAAATGAGTGGAGTGTTAGCCATTTCCCAGTTAAGGGGATGCCCTGAGCTTTATGGCTTCTCTTCCTAAACCTCCCTATCTTATCTGGCCCTTCAAGGGAGTAACAAGAAGGTAGCATCTCTCCCTGCCTGTCTACTTTCCCCAAATGCTGTTATATACTATGCAAATGCTAGTAAATGCAGATATGGGCTCTACCTGGCATTTCTGCTGCCTGTCACATCTCCCCTCAGTTCCCCAGGCTAAGGGCTGCCTCTGACAGGCTTGATTTGGGCAATTAAGCCAGCAGAGGGGCCTCTGCCATGAGATATTGCAGCGTGTATGCAGCATGGGATCTTATGACACTTGTTACACATTTCCCTCCTCCTGGGTCCCACTGCTGACTCCACAAACATTTATGAAGTGTCTGGTGAAGGCTAAGCTACTCTCATCTCCTTAAATCCTCACTTCAAGCTGGTGAGAGAAAATCTCTCATCTTCCATTTCACAGGGAAAGCCCCTAGACTCTGAAAACTAAAGGGAATTGTGTGGTCTCACAGCTACAGAAGGAGAGTCAAGCCTAGCTGTGCAGCTTGAGAGCCCCTCAGCCATGCTGCAGCTGCTTCTGCAGTTCCCACTTCTGCAGGGCAACTAGAGCTGGCCAGGCAGCCACCGTTCCAAAAGAAAAAGAGCAGGGTGCTTTGCATTAAGAGGCTTCTCCCTACCAACTGGCAACGGGGCCATAAAAAAAAGAGAAGGGGTGGGGAGGAAAAAAAATCAAGAGGGCTCAGAGCTGCTTAACAGCTAGAGACAGAGCAGCTTCCCCCCCCCCCCACACACACACACACCCCTCCCCAGGAAGAGGAGAGCACCAGCCCTCCCCTGGGCTCCTGGAAGAACAACAGGGCAAAAGCCTTTGTCCCAAATGCAGAGGGCCAAGGGAGACACACCCCCAGATAGGTGTAGAGACCCCCAAAGTTGTTCTTGTGGTAGGTGGGAGTTTTGCTATTCAGCACAGCACAGGGAGGACCCTGAAGATAGAGAGCTTGCCTCCTATAAAGACCTGAAGGCCGAGGCACAAGCAGGATACTGAGGCACTATAGAGGCTGATGAAGAAGACAGAGGAGGGCTGAGAGGAACATCTCAGTAAGATAGAGCCCACAAACAGCCTGCTGGGGAGAGGAAGCTTCCTATTACTGGAGGCACTCGAGCAGAGAGGCAGGCCAGTACGTGATGGGGAGGCTGCAGCAGTGTTCTTTAGCTGGTTAGCAGCCCAAAGAGATAGGCTTTGGAAAAGCTCCACAGTGCTGAGTCCAGAGCAAACAAGTGGGGCTGGCCGGAGAGGAGCTGGCTGGGGTCAGGGTAAGGATGCATGGTCTTTGCTGTGACCTTTGCCATGACCTTGCCAGGGGTTAAATGTTAAAGGCACACTGACAGTATTTTAGTCAAACTGAGGCATTAAGGGAGAGGTGCTGAGACTGGGGCTGAGTGCTCGGGGACACGGGGATGGTGAGGGCTGTCCTGCAGCTAACTCCCGGTTAAGGGAGGGCCACCTGGAGTGGCCAAGGGTCTTCTCTGCCTGATTTCAGGTCCAGGAGTGCTGGCCTGAGTCATTTGTTAGGCAACAATCTGGTAACGTGGGTGAAGGGCATATAAAGAGGACTCCACCTATTTGAGGTACTGGCTGGGTATAGGAACAGCTGGCCACTTTTATGGAGGCTGGACCCTAGCCACAGAGTCAGATAGCTGCTTCATCATGACTTGAAAAGTTTAGGGGGCTTGCAGAAACACCGTACTCTGAGATGGGACTAAGGAGCCTGCACACTGATGCTCTTCTGGCCTGTTCATGTGAGTTCACTGGGGGCTATGGGTGGTTAGGGCTTTTAGCAGAGGGACATCTCAAGCAGAAGCACCTGTGCTGTGCAGTTTTTGTAAGCATTCTTCTGACATTGTTCCTAGAGTATGTACTCCGCATAAGCATGTTATGTGTGAGTGTGTACATTTATGGAATAGCTGAGAGGCTGGCTGGGATTTCTTGTCTGTGGAACTATCAGGGTGACTGGCCTAAACCTTGAGCAGGTCACATCTCCATGGAGAAAGAATATTCAAAAGGAGCAGAGAAAAAGAATTTGAAAATGACAGAATTGTTTGAGTAAAGCCCCTCTCGTTTCTGCTGTCAGAGTGTCCAGCTCCCAAAAACCTGATCTGGGGGCCTCATGGCCACTCGGCTGCTCTGACCCGCCAAGTGGGGGCAGCATCGTGTTGCAGGTGAGAACCAGGCTGCCTGGCCACTTCTGGGTTAAGGCTGCAAGGCTTGGGGGTGGAGTTTGCACTCACAGAAACCGATGTTGGGGTGTTTCAGTGGTGGTACTGTTATGTTGCTGGTTTTGTTTGGACTCTAGATGTGGACATTTGACATTTGGCGACGTGACATTCACATATGTCACTGCCTTTGCAGTATTATGTGGGAAGAGTTCCCTGTGGGATGTGGATGAGGAAGGGAGCACACATGCACACACACACACACACAAGCATGCACGCACACACACATGCACAAGCACATGCACACAGGTTTGTGAATAAATATTTCTGGTTAGAAGTGACTGAAGACCCTGACATGGCACAGAAGTGATTCACTGGGAATGAAATCACCCAAAGTCCAACCCAGAAGCTGGGGTCAGAAGGCAACAAGCCCTTTAGCCCCTGCTGGGTGGGGAGGGGACACTCTGCCCAGCATCCACTGATAACTCCTGTTGCTCAAGGCACAGGGATGAAACACAGGCTTGAGGAAGTTGAGAAATGGGTTTCTCTGTAAAGCAGAGTCACACACAGAGGAGACGTCTGCCTGGCCAGTGAAGAAACCAAACACTGAAGAGAGAGGCGCCTTTGTGCAGGTAACTGAGGAGGAGGGTCCCTTCTGCGAAAGGGGTGACAGGCAAGTCGCACTTCCCCAAATGGCCAGCACACAGAAGGCTCAGTGAGAGAGGGGCTGGGCTTCTTTGTGACACCGGAAAGCTATGTTTTGTGGGGGTCATCTGGAGACCCCCCACCACTGTTCATCAGGAGTCATCCTTGCCAAAGGCAGTAAATGGAAGACTCTAAATGCTGCTTGTGAGCAATCTGACTTCTTATATTTATTTATATGAAAATAAGCTATACTGTCTAACAAACTACAGGAGACCCCAATTAAAACAGTAGGGCAGCTGGGCTGGCCCCAGGTGTTGAAGAAAGGCACAGGGGTCCCTTGGGAGGATCTGCAAGGGCACAGGAGCTTGGGCAGGGGAAGCAGGAGGCTTTATGCATTCTAGGGGCTTTTTGTTTGCTTTTGTTAGTCTTGTTCTCTGAAAAGCCGGCGTGGCTGCCTCCAGAGGGAAGGCACAGCCGGGTGGGGGATGCTGTGTGGGGGGTTGGGGGATCTGGCTGGGCTGGGCTGGGCTGGGAAAGCTCGGAGTTTTACTGGATATCCTGCATGTGTTACTGCACCAGATGATTTATTTGAATTATTTTCTCACTGACATCTCAATGGGCCTGTGTGAGAGAGATTGTGGATGTAAAAAAGAAAGGAAAGAACCAAAACACAGAGATGCTTGCAAGCTAGCTAAGGACACACAGCTTGAGTCTGCTCTGTGCCTGGATTAGAGCTAGGGATGGCTACTTGCAATTAATTCCTGAGCCTACTCCCATGCCAGGAAAGAAGGGGCACCAACCCATCTTCGCCCTACACACACGGACCAAGCCCTTTGTCCCTAGAGGCAAGGTTGACACAAAGACAGACATGTCCACTCTCAGCCCTGTATGTTCGATCCCCAGGGCTATTGCTCCAGCTATCATCTGCCCTATCCTCCTCCTATATCCTGGGACAAAAGGGCAAGGAGCAAACTATAAAACAGATGTATTACCAGGCTGTAGTTAGGCTGTGAAATGAATTATGGTTCTCAACCCATGATTATGGTGTGGTGTGTGTGTGTGTGTGTGTGTGTGTGTGTGTGTGTGTGTGTGTGTAACAATATGTGTTCAGTATTACGGCGATATGCAGACTCACCAGCACCACACAGCGTGTGACACAGCCCTCTGTCCAGGGGGGGTCTCAGAAGTCAGTCTCTGGAAACACAGATGGGGTTTCTGGAGGGGATAAAAGAATGGGTCATTAATATCTGATCCCCTCAGTTAATTACAGGAGAAGGGAAAAACCTTAGAATAGGGAATCTTATGGGCAAGGCACCACAGTTCCAGTGACCACAGTCTGAGGAATTTTGGACACAGGTGGGGCACATATCTTACTAAGGGTTTACTATTGGGGGGTGGTATGTCAAGGTTGTTCATAACCCTAAGCACAATCTGTCCAGTGAGGACATAGGATGATAGAGCATGAGGTTGAGCTAGAGGCTCAACGGACTTAAGTATCAGGCTTTTTCCTTTTCTTTCTCCCTTTCCCCTTGGATGACATCCTGGAAAGTGTGGTAAGTCAGCTAGAGGACTGGATTGGAAGGTGAGATGGTAACAAGGTCAAAATGGTATTTCAGAAAGATTGCTCGATGAAAATAAATCTGTGCAAACCATTTACTCAGCTATCCCCCCATTTCCTCCCATTAAGGAGCTGGGGTAAACACAGTCAGGGATGTGTTCACAAGCTTAGCTATCAGAATGTTCTCTGTGGTGCTATCAGCAATGGCATAAAATGAAAACAGCTTAGGTCTTTTTAATCGGCCATCGGTGGAGCTGAATTACATTAATTAAAATGTGGGTGTGTGGCATGCCCTTCTTGCTGATCCGTGTAGATACCACCTTTATTTATGTATTTGTAGTTTTATTTTTTAAATAATATAATGAGCAACCAGGAACCCATGACTTGCCTTGATGAGTAGGGTTTTGACCAGGCTCCTATCTGCACACATTCTCTCAATGAGAAAAGTACAGCTGGGATTTTCAGTAATAAAGACACGGTGTGGAATACATATGCCAGAATATTAAGCAGCTCTTAAAAAGAGGAAAACAGCCAAACCTATTGTCTTTTAATGGACCTCTGTGTTTCATAAAGAACCAGATTAATCATGATCCTTTGTTCATAGACATTGTCCTTTCATTGGACGAAGGCATATCACCTTTTATATATAATGTATGCATTCATACATTCATTTGAATTAATGTCATAAATACTCGTGAGCTCACTCCCCAAATCCAAATAACTCAATAATTAATTACACCTGTCAAGATAAAGGACCCCAGATTTCAGGGTGGCAGTGAGATGGTTTTATCAACTCCAGTGTGTACGCCGTTTGGGAATCTTAGGTGCTGGGTGTCATAAGGAAGGTTATGGATCTTTATTATTGGCAAGTACATTCTGGAGAGAAGAAAAACAAGCTGCTACAAAATGCAAAAGGAAAAACACTAGCTCTGAAATAGCCCCATACAAAAGAAACAAAGTCATATACTCTGGTGGTGTGCTTATTAGACATATGCAATTGGCCAGGAAAATGCAGGAGCCCAGAAGGACCACAGCCCCTAATTTGAGGAGGGGAGTGAGGGAGGGGCTAAGTGCTACCACTGCCATATTAATTAGCAGTACGTTTCCTGTACAACTACAAAAAATATTTTGTGTGGTAGTTTTTCTGTAAGTTTATTTATTTATTTATTTGTTTAGAGATTTTTTTCTTTTTGGCTTTTACAAACAAAAAACAAATGCAACGAGCGTTTTAGCTGACAAATTACAAGTCAGTTATAGGTGTGCAAAGCCTGTACTGTACACACAGGGACTCAGGTTTATCTTTCTTTTTTTCTTTTTTCTGTTTTTTTTTTTAAATTTTTATTTTATGTCCTCCAAGACTGAAGCCCTAGCCCTGTGTAGCTTTGTCAGTGACATGTAGCCGGCAGGTGTGAGCCTCAGGCGATGATTTCACCACCGCGGTCTCCCGCCCTCTGTGTTTGCAATGTACCCATGGGGGGAACATTTTCCTTTTCGGTCCTTAAGAGGCCCAGAAAGCTAATGCGCTGGCCCGTGTTCTAGGGGATTAGCTGTATGGAATGAGAAGTCCAAGGGAATGTGACTTGAGATAGATGTTGGCAGAGGGGACATGGGCCTCTGGAGAAATGCAGACACAGCAGCCCGAGTGTGTCAACAGTGGAGCCTGCTTGCTGGCAATGAGCCGGGGCTTTGCTGCGTGCCTGGACAGTTTGACTCTCAAGCAGCACGTACTGTTATCATGTACCTCCGGCGTCTAACCTACACGGTCCTGCAGCAGCATTACTAACCCATTCAGGTAGTGCATGGCACCCTGAACTCCTCCTCAGAAGTCCCTTTCTTTCCAAGGTACCCCGAGTCCTGCTTGCAGGCTAAGCTTCAGACCCAGCTAGTGAGGCCCCTGCAGCTGTCACAGGCTGTCAGATTCTCAGAACAGGCTTAGGGTTGAGTCTGTGACAAAGATAATATGATTACACCCACATCTTCAGAGAAATGCCTGAGGCTCAGAGACCCCCAGAACAACAACAACAAAAATTAACCCTTTCTAAACTTAGCAGTCTGAAACCTCGTCCACCTTTGTCCTTGCAAAGCCATGTTTTCATTTACTGGGTAACAGCCTCCTCTGAGGAAACGCAAACCAGTTTCCCACCATGATTCTAGGCAGAAAAAAAAAAATCTGAGGCAAGTTAACTAGTCTTTTGCCTTCATGGCCAGCCCTTAATTATCTCTGTCACACTTGAGGTTCCGCTGTTTCATCCATAGGCTTTGTGGAGTGGGTGCAGTACCTGGGAATACCTTAAGCTAACAGGCAAGGATCTGCCTGTTTCATTTTGCATCTCACAAATGCAAAATATTTTTATGACAAATAAAAAACAGAATCCAGATGAAATTCCCTACACTTGGCCTGCAGCCCAGGGTTACTTCCACGTGGACACAGATAGCCTGAAGAAGCCTGTGGAAACCCAAGGAACACCCTGGGGCAGCCTAATGCTGCCTTCCTGTTTGAGCCTCTCATCTGTTTTCCTCTTAACTACAAAATGCTGAGATGGGCTTTCAGATGGGTCCACAGGAGGAAGACCCTCCTGAAGAGTCACCTTTGCATGCCACAGGGGTTCCTCACTAGTCAGCCATTTTCTATCTTGTTCAATTTCAGCTATCAAGACTTGGGCATAGCTGCCCCGATATTACAGAAGGGGGAACTAGCTACAGGCAGGGTTCCAAGGTCACCCACCTGCTGTGAAGGGCAGATTGTCCTCTCAGACCCTATATGAGCCTCTCTCCGCCATCAGGATGTCATAGTGGTCATCCTCTCATCAGGTGACAGGTAGTAAAGCCTCTCTTGGTTACACACAGAGACACAGGGACATCAGCTTGTTAGGGCTGTGTGACCTCCACTCCTCTAGAAGCCCCTTCCCCCAAAAACATAACAGAAAGCAAAAGGAAGAATTGCATACATACCTGGCAGGGCACTGAGTCTGGGCTGCTGGCTCCCCGAGGTCACATAGGACAGGCCACCCTGAGAGGGACCAGGGTTCCCCCAGGAATCACTGGCTCCCTGCCCCCTTAAGGGGCAGGGAGCCCCAGCTGCAAAATGAAGGGCTTCAGTTAGTTCCATTCTGGAAAATCCACAAATTTGCAAATTCTCTAATTTAACATGTTAGAAGGAAAAGAGACCATTTCACAGACCTTTTTTTCTGATCCTGGCCAGGCATCTGCTCCCTTCCTGGGAGAAAGCAGACATCTTGTCTCTAGGCTACCTAGAAGAGGAAGAGAAATCACTAAATATGAGAGTCAGGAGTCCCCTGCCTCCCTAGGCCTCTGACACAAGCCTAATTACCACCAGTAGACCTACTGTGTGCCTGAAGCAGATGAGAATTGCTGATCACTACCATGATTAAAGAGTCCATTATGGACTGGATTCAGCATAAGGAAGAGGGGACCATCCTGGAAATATTCCAACAGGTGCCCCTGGAAGAAAAAGGTCATTAGGAGAGGAAATCGGGTGCCAAACTCACATCCAATCTTTATATATTTGCTGAAGAACTAAATAGGGGTCCTCTGTGAAGAGATGGCTCACCAAGTTCAGGAGCCCATCTCAAGGCAAAAAGCTGGGCACACAAGTACCAGCATGGGCATGGGAAAGCTGGGGCTCTGGCTGAGGCATTCCATGAACTAGGCTTTGCTTGGCCTTCAATAGGGCCGACGAACCCACACAAATTGGCAAGCAATAAGACCCCAAGCCTCATGTTCTTCTTTTCCAAGGTGGAAATTTGCTAAAGTAATGCCTATGTAGATTATCCTAAGGAGTGAAAGAATTCAAGTGTGTGAACACTCACCAGACGTGCCTGACACACGGGAAATGCATAGGACAGAAAAGATGTCTCAAAGCAGGAATCCTGTTCTGGAGACTAGGCAAAGGGACTGGGGAGTTGCCACTGGATGGTACCTTCATAACTAATAAAATACATTCATCCAACAGCTTCCAGAAAGAAGAGAGGGTTGAGTCCAGCAGGACCACAGGAGATCCACTTGGACACTTGCGGCCAAGGTAAGCAGGGGTAGGGGTCCATGCTGGCCTCTGCCCAGTGGAGAAGGGGTACCTGGTCAATGGATAGGGTAAGGCCATGCTAGGGACTAAAGGTTAAGGGGTTAGTTTGGACATGTTCTGGGGTACTCAATACCTCTGTTCAAATACTTGAGAAGCTATAATTAGTAGAGTCTCAGCCAGCTGTCTTATCCCATCCTGTCCCTCTGCTGATACCAAATAGGACAAAATGAATTGGGAATGACAGCACAAGCCTTTTGGGGAGATGGAGGCAGACACCAAGGCCCCCACTTCTGTGTCAAGCTGCCTGTCAG
Source organism: Peromyscus eremicus (assembly GCF_949786415.1). Lineage (NCBI taxonomy): Eukaryota > Metazoa > Chordata > Mammalia > Rodentia > Cricetidae > Peromyscus > Peromyscus eremicus. The sequence continues at coordinate 57,553,868 of NC_081430.1, read as the reverse complement.
ACCACGAGACTGACTGCATCAACAGCATGGAATGAAGGCAGTCTTTGGCCACGAGGCCCTCCACATCCCCAAATGGCAACTGCATGATCCCTCTTTGGGCACCTGTTTCTGCCTGTGCCATCTACTAGGGGAGGGGGAGAAACCTGGCTCAGAGCCCTGCCCCTGTCTCTGCCTCTGCCTTCCCGGACACTGGAAGTCAGTACCAAGCCCTCTAAAAGTCAGTTTAATTCCGCAAAGTGGTATGCCACCCCTCCAATGATGGCATTAAAACTAAGATAGAGCTTAGTACTGGGCAGATTTCACTATGATTGGAAAATTATAGTTAGCCCTATCGGAGGCATGGGGATTCCAGGTGTGGCTGGACCACCCTAAGTCTTCTGCATGGCCATACCCTGTCCCTTATAAAATGGTTATCAACCACTCTTTGCAGTGGGTAAGAGTGTTTGTCACTGGATTGGGTCTGCGTTCTTGCCACTGATAATCAGGGGTCCTGGACAGAATGTCCACCTTTTGAGTCTAGTGTATTCTTTTCAGTGCAGAGCTTGTTCCCGTCATGAGGCTAATTGGAAAATTAAAGTTGGCACCTTATGTACAATGCTAGTCTAAATCTCGACCCCTGCAATTAGAGTGGGTGTTCTAAACGCAATAATCAGATAAACCCTAGTAACAAGAACAGGCCCAGACTCATGCACAGTTTTTCACAGTTTACAAAGGAAACACCTCCTTCCCTTTCTAAATGGGCAAAGAGCGGGTTGTAGGGCTAACCACCCTCTCTCCCTGGCCTTAGCCCTACCTCTCACAACCCTTAGGATGAAGTCTTCCTGCCTTGAAGTCACCACCTCCAAGATTCACCATACTCCTACGCCTACACCTGCAGCCCTCAAGGTGTATCCATGTAGCCTTTGTAGAACCAGGCAGGGTAATGGAGCTTGCCAGAGCCAGACAGGAGCTGTCAAGTCAAGGCAGATGCCAGAAGAAGCCAGTCTGTGCTTTCAATCATTGTGTAGCTTGAGAGAACTCTATTTAAACAAAGCTAGGACTGTAATTTCTAGATGCCGCTATTAGAACTGAGGAAGGGTAGGAGTCCCTGATCTCCAACTACTCACTCAGGGCCTGCCTTTGCCTCCACAGCCTGGGTAGCCACCAGGCACCACTCAGAAACCCCATAAGAAAGTTAGAAAGCCAAGGGGAAACTGAGGTCCAGGAAAAGGTCACATGGAAAGTCAAGGCCCAGCCGGGTTAGCAGGTGCGCAGAATCCATCCCTATCCAGGCTTTATCTCTGCCCACGCGCCTTGAAAGGAAAGTTTAGGCAGAGGAGCAGCTGATTGGCTCTGCAATTGGAGCAGCCCCTAGAGGAAGGGTGTGCTCCTGCACAACCCCACAGTCCCTCCCAGAGTGGCATATTCTCCCCCTCCACGGTTATTCTGGGAGAGTGATCCAGCTGCCCCCCAGCTGCCAGTTAAACAGGCATGGGCCAGGACACAATGCGGCTGGGTCAAGGGCACCACTCTTCCTCTGGATGAATAGGCAAGCGACGGGCTGAGGGTCCTCTGCTAGAGGCTTCCAACCATGGTAGGAAACCCAAGATTGAAAGAGTCCTCCATCTACTTTGATTCACTCTCTACCCAAAGTCATGGGATTCCCCCTTCAAAAAACTTAGTTGCCCCATCATGGAGATGAAGGCCCGCTGATCAAGGATTTCTATCCAAACCATGGGGGGGGGGTGTTTGTATGTTTTCCTGAGCAGTGAGGTGAAGGGTCTCCCTATTGCAGATGTTCAAGTCAGGGTGAAATGGCTAGTAGAGACCTAGATATGGGCTGGGCCCAGCCTGCTCCCTGCAGATTCTAAGGCCGCTGAGACTATGACATCTCACCCGAGCTCCTTGTGGGACTTTGGGCAGTCCTGCTGAGGGTTTTGGGAAGTCCTACTCCCTCTCAGAAACTTGAATAAGAAGAGGGGCCAATATAATCTTTTCCACCAGAGAAACCAGCAAGGATCCTAAGGTTCTGCCTGCCAAGGACACATCTTGACTGTGACATGTCTAATAAAATAAATGAATAACATAATGTGTATTCTTCACTGTCCTTACATGTCCATCCTGGTACTCCATTCCCACCCATGGCACCAGAAGGCAAGACAGAAAGATAGTAACTCTAAGGGAACTTATCCTTTAAGACTTAATGGCTATGTCCCTCACACTTGAGAGCCTCTGAGTGTCTCACACAAATCCAAAGTAACCGGGGTCTTCACTTGATGCTCACCTCACAGTCAAGACACCAGTTATAATAGAACAGGTCTTTGAGAGCCATGGCTGCCCACCTCTCCACTGCCTGACTTCACCCGCCTCCTAAACTCCTGCGAGGGGCTCCTACCCTCCTCCCCTGTCCTCACCTTTCCCCTAATTCCTCCACCCCTGCCCCCCAGCCCATGTTCAACCCTCAACTCTGCTCCTAAATATCTTCTCATCTCCTCTTCCAAGCTCTATTTTTAAAATCAGATTTCCTTTACTGTACAGGGAAAGGTATTCGCTGAGGGATTTGCCCCCCCCGCCCCCCCCTTCACTCAACCCTTCATAGATGCTCCGTGGCAGGCCTGACCCCATGGGCCACTTGCTCAGAGGCAAGCAAGGAGCTGACCTGACCGAGTCTCGGGACACTAACAGTGGTGAGACTGGGGTGTCTGTCTTGAGTGTTGTGTGGTAGAGGGTCACAGAGCTACCCAAAAGGTAGCTCCAACCCTAAGTGCTGGATCTAGATTTTAATAGGAATTTCAAAATGGAAGGTTTGAGAACAGACCTTGAGATGAATCTGAAGGACAGAGAATGTTCCTTCATTCTAGAGGCATGCAGGGTGGGCCGAGGGAGAGCAAGAGCCAGAGGAAGCCTAGGTGATTGTCCAAAGACATCAGAGAATAAGGAGGGCACTCGTCAAGCCCCAAGCCCACCCAGAGAGGCAGATCCCTGAGCTGGGCCACCTGGTGTAGATGGCCCTTCCTCTTGCTACAAGGAGCTCTCACTCACCTCCAGCAGAGCCTTATTGTTCAGGGTGCAGTGTTCACCCCCTGGCTGCTGTGAGGCTGCACGGTGGTACCCGTCTCCAGTTCTGTGGGGTCCAAACAGGATGCCTAGGGCAGAAAAGAATGGGAACAAACTGCTGGGTAAACTAACGGACTGAAGATTTTAAAAACTACAAAGCTCTGGGAAACAACGAAGTCGAGATGAGTTTAGGATGGGGGACATGAGACTCAGTCTTTCTAGAGAAACGCCTAAGGAGAAATGAGGAAGGAAGCTATAGATGGTTAAAAGTTTTTACATCATGCAAAACAATTTAAGCTCTAGATTCCCAAGCGTACAGAGCAATCTATATGTTTTCAACAAGAGATATACTCGCTCCAGGCTCCATTCAGCACTGGGGCACTTGGATTTTATGTCGTGGACATGAAATTTTAAGGTTGGAAGCTAAGAATGCCATGATTAAATGAGAGTGTCACTCAAAGACAGTGGAACTTTTTAGCATTGCTGGAAATGTGTGAAAAGATCTTAAGTGGGAGTTTTATTAATTGATTATTGAGTTTCTGAGGTAGAAATATGCACTTTATTTTGAGGGTTGACGGTATGAAAATTTTCTATCACACTAAGGGCTTTGGGCTTTTGCCAAAAGGCTTTAAAAAACTTAATGGTGAGATTGTTTGCTTGTGGGAGATAAGCTTGTAGAAAGCATGATAAAACATATTTTATGGCTAACAGCTTTGGACTTTATTATTACAAGCAACACGAAATACTGAAAAATCGTAAATAGGAAAGTTAACAGGCACACATTTAAGGATCATGCCCAAACATTCTGACTCTGTGCTGAGGGAATGCCAAAGTTGGACTCCCAGGGCATGCCAAGAAGACATGATTAATGTTGACACTGGGGAAAGGTTTTAATTAGAGGAGTTACATGACCGAGATGGGGACTGTGCAGAGAAATTTGGAATTTATTTAGAGACTCTGACGTGATAAAGTTTTTGCACATGCTTAAAAATTTGATTTATCCAATTCTAACGGAGTGACATGGTGAGTTTTTTTCTGTTTGATAGATACAACATAGCACGATTATGAAATCAAATTCTTGCTGTATGCCAAGAATCTGGACTTTTTATGTCGTGCACAATTAAGAGACATTGCAAAGTTTTTAAGGTGGAGTTACAAACTCAGATTTAATGAACTGTGCTAAGACGTGTGAATTTTATTCTAAGGGATGACACACTAGATTATAATATCACTCTAATAAGTTTGGATTTTAGCCAATAAACAGCTTAAAAGTGTGATAGGGAAGATTTGTTGGTTGTTTTTTGTTTTGTTTTGTCCAGCCTGGAGGTAAGTGACACGATAAGATACTGCACTGTTTGTTAAGAATTTGGAAATTTATGCTACAAAGAAACTTTGTAACGTTTTAAATCTGGGAGTGACTCCTTATGGTTTATGAATTCAGCAGAGAGGAAAGTGGATATTACAACATGGTTAGAGATGTGACTCACGTCCACATCGAAGGCACTGTTGTATCCTGAGTGAGGGGTGAGATATCATTTTTAATCCTTTTGTGTGGGGAGAGGGATGCTTAGAGTTTGGCCAAGAAAGGGTTTTAAGGAGTGAAATGGTCAAGAGTTTTGTCTCCCAAGGAATTTGATGATTTAAAGCATGCTGTATGCTAAAGTGTGTAGATTTGATGAAGAGTTCAATGCATGGGTGAATGTCCACTGCCCCTCAGCACAAGGGCACCAGTGAAGCTTCTGTGCTGAGAAGCTGGGTAACTTACATCATGGGCTGAGAAGTTAGATGACATTTACATAGCATGTCAGGTTTGGACACGGTTTTGAGGAATGCAAGGAGTACACTGTCATGCCAGGCTGAGGAATTTGGACTCCCGCCATGATGAGATTTTAGGAGAATGACATCATTAAGTTTGTGTGTTGAATAGGCTCGGTCTGCTGAGAAATGTATGACTTTATGATCACTTAAGGCTTGATCTCATAGGTAAGGCAGAGACTTTGTGAGGCTGTAAGCAGAAGTTACACAAGTGAGTGCATGCATGTTACAAGAAGTATGAGCTTTTGATATTATGTAAGATCTTTGGTGTGAAGGCAGTCAAGTGTTTCTGGGGTGAGCTATGAAACTGTGAATTTTGTGTTGATTAGCTATCAATTAAACCACATGGTTAAAAAATTAATTTATGCTAAGCAATTGGAACTTCATAGTATAGAGAAGAAATGTGTATGTTAAATAGGAAACCATGAGATAAATATTGTTTATTCTGTTAAAAGTTTAAATTCTGATATCCAGGCTTATTAAGATACTTAGAAAGTGAGATTTTTGTTTGAAGGCTGGTTGAAGGAAAGCAGAAAGAGTCAATCATTTACATGATCGAATTTGTTAATCTCTATGTGTAAACATTTTATTAAGAAGGTGAATATTCTACTTTGTTAATCAGACTGCTGCAAATTTAAATTGTAAACCATGAGGTTAAGTGGGAGACCTGCTGAGATTTTTATGTCGGACAGATGAATTAGTTAAATTTTACATTTCAATAATAGTGCATGCCGTAGAGGACTTTTATGAAGAGGAAATGAGTTGATTTATGCAATATGCTGTGCGTGTTTCTGAGATGGCTGTTTTACCTAATTTTTACACCAGGTTTAGAAACTCTGATCTCTACCTCCAGAAATGACAAGTCCAACTTGTGCATTACTCTATGGCCTTTCAATTTTAACCAGAGAATAGTTTTTGGTTAAGTTTACATGTCAGATGTGTTTATACAAAAGGTTTGGATTTAATATTGCAGACAGTAAATAAACAGTGAGAGGCTTTAATCAGAGGAATTGCATGATCAAATTTAAGTGTCATGCTAACAAGGTATGTCTAATTCTGAGAAACTGCAGACCCAAATGTTTTATCCTGCTGGAAGGTATGGATTTGAGCCAATGTTGGTTTTACATAAAGGACAGCATGGAGATTTTTGTTTATTTTATTTTGGGGTTTTTGGTTTTGGTTTTTGGTTTTTATTGTTGTTGTTTGTTTGAGTTTGCGTGTGTGTGTGTGTGTGTGTGTGTGTGTGTGTGTGTGTGTGTGTGTGTGTGATAGGTCAGCCTAGTAATCCTAAAGGAAAATTGAGAAGTAACAGAAGGTGTTGAATTTATAAAGACAATAGTCGTATGGCTGGGATATTCAATAGCCTAATTTGTTTTGTAAACCAATACATTCCTTTAAATTCAATTTCCGTGCACTAAATCCTCCCATGGCCAGATTTTCAAAAATTCCAGGACAATCAGATTTCAAAGGTCTCGGGCCCTCCTTTCCCCCAGCTTTGTAACTCTGCTAGATACACCCCTGTACTGGAGGAAATCAACGGTGACAGAGAGAAGGGGTGCTTTCAAGAATGAAAAGCCTGCCCCTGCCTGAGCAGAGGGGAAACTTGGAAAGATAGGATCCAAGAGGCAGACAGAAATGTTTGCATGATCAGAATTGAGGCCAGATGTTTGAAGCTCCACAAGCCCTGCAGACCAGGGCAATGCTGGAGGGTAGATTTTTGAAAAGCTGGGAAGGGAGTTTGGAAACCTCCATCTCAGCACTGGAGAGACCGTAGCTTTGGATAGAGATCAAATTGAGAAATGAAATCTACCCCATCCCACCCCCCAAAGTATGACCAAGGATAAAGCAACAAAAGTGTAAGCTTTCAGCACACAGTAGGCATTTTATAAACGTTTATGGGGAGAAAATTAAAACCAAAAGTCATGCTCTCTCCCACTTATTTCGACTTGGAGCCTGGAGGAGGAAATAAGAGCTATTTTTGGCTGCTGACCCAACTAGCAGGGCAGTGGCCAAGTGCCCGATTTCTCCTCTTTCCCCAGAGTTTGGGAGACAGCAAGCATCTCACTGTGGAATCCCGCCTCCAACTGAGCGTGCTGGGCTGGCTCCAGACCACCAAGCCTGCCAGCAGTGGCTTAGAGTGGCATTGAGATGTGACCTTATGACTTTCGGGTGACTAGAGACAGGAAGGGAAACTGACCAGGCATGGGTGCCAGGGCAAAACGGGCCAGAAGTGTGCCCTGCCAGGTGTCTGCTTGCCACGGAGGACACTCTGGGCCAGTTGCTCCACAAAATTTATGGACTGTGAATTTCTCATTCCAGTGGAGGAAGTAGGCAGGCGGGGCAGTCTGACTCCGCCTGGGAGGCAGGTCAGGGGTTGAGCCTCTCCCCTTGAGGTGCCTCAAGTGACCAGAGGAGGAGACTATATTGAATGCAGGGAGAATTTCTCTGGTTTCTCTCTGATTCTAATTACTTGGGCATCTGGTTTGTCCTTGAGAATCTGACCCTGACGTCTTGAAACTCTAAATTGCTGCTTTTCCTCTTGCTTTTATCCCTTCTACCCCTAGGTTCTGATCTCCACGGTCGCGGTCTCTGACCACACACATTACAACCTTACCTGTCTTCAGAGCAGAGTCCTTTCCAACCGACGACATGATAGAACCCTCTGAAGACTCATTTGAGACGATGATGGAGCTTAATAATCCATCATCAAAACAAATGGAGTCCTCCGAGGGCTCATCCAACACCGTTGAGGAGACACCAGGCAGCAGCGGGGCACAGGCGCAGGCAGAGGCGGGCTCAGACAATGGCCCAGCCCAGGAAGGAAAAGAGCCACCCAGTGGCTCGACCCAGGAAATGCAAGAGCTGCCCATTGATCTATACCAAAACTTGGAGGAGCCATTCAGTGGCCTGTATGAGGAACGAGAGAAGCTGCCCACTGATCTTCTCCAAGACATGGAGGCAACCAGTGGCCCACGTGAGGAACGAGATGAGCTGCCCACTGATCTACTCCAAGAGTTGGAGGAGTCATCCAGTGGCCCATGTGAGGAACGAGAGGAGCTGCCGACTGATACACTCGAAAACATGGAGGAACCATCCAGTGGTCCATGTGAGGAACAAGAGGAGCTGCCCACTGATACACACGAAAACATGGAGGAACCATCCAGTGGCCCATGTGAGGAACAAGAGGAGCTGCCGACTGATACACTCGAAAACATGGAGGAACCATCCAGTGGCCCATGTGAGGAACAAGAGGAGCTGCCGACTGATACACTTGAAAACGTGGAGGAACCATCTAGTGGCCCATGTGAGGAACAAGAGGAGCTGCCCACTGATACACTCGAAAACGTGGAGGAACCATCCAGTGTCCCATGTGAGGAACGAGAGGATCCACCCAGTGACCTACTCCAAGACATGGAGGAGTCATGTGATAGTTCACAAGAGGAAGGGGAGGATCCACTCAGTGAGATTGCTATCTCATCTGATGGCATAGATTCAGTGTTCGTCAACTCATCTGAGACCCAGACAGAGCAAGGAGATGAGACTGACCTGGAAGATGAAGAAGATGAGGAGAACCTCGAAGAGGAGGATCAGCCCGGGAGCTCTCCGGAACAAGTCATGGCCACAATGGAGTCCATCATCTCGGTGTTCCTCCGAATGCAAGACATTGAACACCAACAGAGAGTAGCAGAGAGGATCTTGATGCAAGCCATCGAAGAAGGCCGGCTTCCCAAACTCAGGCACTTCTCTGGAGATCGCAGAGAATACCATGAGTTCATTGTGCTCTGTCAGATGACCCTACAGAACTACCCATCGATGTTGCACAACGACCAGCTACGGGTGAAATTTGTCATGTGTCATCTGTCTGACCTAGCCTTAGAATGGGCCAACAGCCTGGTAGAGCAGAACAGCCCCTTACTGAACAACTACTCAGGCTTCATCGAGGCCATGTCAGAAATGTTCGAGTACAGGCAGACGCTGCGCGTGGCAGAAGACGCCATGTTCAATATCAGGCAGGGGAACCGCGGTGTTGCCGAATACATCAATGAATTCCAGAGTCTAATACCCACCTTGGGCTGGCCAGATGAAGTCCTGCAGGCCCACTTGTGCCAGGGGCTCAATGAAGACATCAGGCATTATCTGTTTCGAATCCCCCAGCCGGAATCCCTGGAGAACCTGATGGTGCTCGTCCTGCAAATTGAAGATAAGCTGGCAGAGAGAAGGGCAATACTCAGGCTGCCCCCCGAGTCCCGCCCAAGGAACATGATCTGGCTTGACCCACCTGCCCCAGAGAAGTGGAGTGTGAGCAGCTGGCTGCCCAATGCGTTCCATCCAAACATCAATCGTGCCCACCTCTTCCTGCTGCTCATGGTGAGGGTGAACCCCTACCACAGTGTCGCAGTGCAGGCCCTGGTGGACTCAGGAGCAGAAGGGAACTACATGGATGAGAAGTTTGCCCAAGAACATTACGTGGAGCTCTATGAGAGACCCTATCCACAGGCAGTCCAAACCGTGGATGGCTCCCTCATCGGCAATGAACCCATCTGGCTGTACACCGAACCCCTGATGTGTATCCAGCAGAATCATTGTGAGTACATCGAATTTGACATCGTACCTTCACCCCACTTCTCTGTGGTCCTTGGCATCAAGTGGCTCCGTACCCATGCACCTGAAGTTGACTGGATCAAAGGCCGTTGTACCTTCCACTCTCCCTACTGCCTGAAGAATTGCTTCCACCCACCCCCACCATGCATCGCACTGGAGAAAGTTAGCATGGCCATGCTACCCGGATTGCCGCAATTATATTCAGACCTGGCCGACGTGTTTAACCCGAAGGAAGCAGATGATGAGACTTCCGACCAGCCAAGCTCAGACGGATCCGATGATCTTTCTGAATCAGAGCCCTCTGAGCTTCAGCAGGCTGGAGACAGTGATCACAACGACGTCTTTTATGAGAGTTCTTCCAAGAGGCCTTGTCAATCTGTGAGTGCCAGGATGCAAGAAAAAGCCAGGCAGCAAGAGCAATACTGGATACTATATGACATGCTGAATGAAAGACGGGACTACATACAGATGATGCCAGAACTGTTTGACCAGTTACATGGAGCTACATGGTTCACAAAACTGGAGCTGCGAGACATTGCTAAGGAACCCAGGGTGGACTACAGCCTCACACACACAGAAGACACATGGAGAGCAACATTTGGTTTGAGCCCTTACCAGATGAGATGCTACCGGCCCTTCACAATAGACTCATACGCTGACGACTGTGATAATGAGATTCACTTTATCCTAAAAGACATCCTAGGCTTCTATGCGATTGCCCATGGCCGAGAGCTCCTGATCTACTCAATGAGCCAGGAGGAACACTTTGATCATGTCCGCCAAGTCCTGCTCCGCCTTCGCGGTCACAATATCCACTGCTCCCTGGACAAAAGCCAGTTCCATCGCCAGACCGCAGAAATCATGGGTTTCGCCCTATCCCCCAAAGGGGTGAAACTGAACAAGACCCTCATGAACCTCATCATGGGGTGTACTGCCCCCGGCAACAGGAAGGGCCTGCAAGCCGTTATCGAACTCTTCTATCCCTACCGCCATTTTGTGGAGCACTTTGCCATCATTGCAGAGCCCCTGGTGAGGCTGCTGCTGAGCTCAGAGACCTACTGCTGGAGAGAAGAGCATCAGGAAGCCTTAGACTGCCTAAAGAGGGCTTTCCGAAAGGCACCCATTCTGTACCACCCCAAGCATCAGAACCCATTCTACTTGGAAACAGGCGTCATTGGGTCATTCCTATATGCCTCCCTGATCCAAACTGATGAAGAAACCGGCAAAAAAGCTACCTGCGCTTTCTACTCACGACATCTCTCCCCAATCGAGGTGAAGTACCCTCAAGTGGAGTTGAGGATCCTTCCAATCCGGGCTTCCTTCAAAGTGTGGTGTCGCTACCTGGAGAACACCGAGGAGCCCATCATGATCCTTCTCAACACAGAGGATCTAGCCTCTCTGAATAATGACAGGCTCACCGTACTTCTCCCCGGGCATTGGATCTTCTTCTTCTCTCACTTCCATTATGATGTGATGGAGCTGCCTGATGATGATGACCCCCGAGCTCTGTCCCGTAGAAATCCAAACCAGAGAGCCGTGAAAGGCAGATACATGAGGCCACTGATGCTTCTTGCCCTGAGGGCAAACCAAAGGGACTCGTTCTCTGATTCTGAATCTGAGGCTGAGACTGAGTCCGAGGACAGTGACGATGAGTCAGACCAGGAAGAATTGAATCGGCAGGCCCTGGTGCAGGAGGTACTCTCTAACATCCCGATAGAACATATCCTCAACAGTCTCCTGACCCACTTCAGCAGGGTCCAGATCCGGTCCGTTGTCCTACACTTCTTCCGTGGCCTGCTCTACTGGAAGAGTGTCCTGGGTGTGGCGTCCCTCCTGGCGATGATGAGGGTGAGGCAGCACCTCTCCCCACTGCCTGCCCCCTCTTTGGAGGTGGCCAGGCCTGAGCCCCGACACACACTCCGGCTCATCCTGGACTCAAGCCTCATTGCAGGTAGTGGCATGGCCACAGCCATCACTCAGTTGCTCAGCCAGATGCCCCCTGTAGCGCGGGCCAACACCCTTCCAGCTCGAGAGCTGGCTGAACTGTACCTGAGCCCCAGGTGCTGGCATCGAAATGCCCTGCATTCCCAGCCCCCACGGGGCCTGCGATTCACCCCAGGGTTCTGGTTGACCCTGTGTGAGTTCTTCGGGGTCAGAGTCAACCCCGAGGAGGACATCTTCCCGGACCCACACCAGCAACGATACTTAGAGCTGCACGTCGTTGGTGATGAAGATGTCGTCTTGCGAGAAGCCCTGCAAGACGACCTGCAACGTTACCGTCAGTGTGGCCTGCATGACGGCCTGCAAGACACCTCGCAGGACGCGCAGGACAACGACGTGCAAGAAGCCCTGCTTGGCGACCAAGAAGCGGTCACCTTCCGCCCGCGAAATCTGATGGACCCAGAGGTCCTAGATTTCCTCAACAACCGCCTACTCTACATTCTTGGTGCTGATGGCCGGCTTACTCTGCTCAGCAGAGATGAGGTGGCTCGGGCCCTCACACGATTCCTGACCATGGCCTCCAGAATGGCACTGCTTTCCCCAGCCAGGGAACAGGCAAGGCTAGAAGCACTGCCAGACTCATCAGATGATGAACTTGACTGAAAACACAACAAAGTTGATGCCATCCTCCCTTGTGCCTCAGCTAGCTTTGCTCAAATCCAGTGCCCCCTCCTGCCACTCCTGACCCAAGGGGAACCCACTTGTGAAGGGCCACAACTTCAACTCATCAACCAGCAACATCATCTGTGTTAAAGGACTAGCCAACTATCAGCGTCCCAGAACCAGCCAAGACTGTGCAACCCTGTCCTAACTGTCCAAGACTGTGTGCAACCCTGTCTTAACTGTCCAAGACTGTGCAACCCTGTCCTAACTGAACGAGCCTCAGACCCACAGCCGGCAGTGAGATCAATGAGAGGAGGAAGCAGTGATGAGCAACAATGACCCTGTCACCCCAGGCCAGATGCAGAGCAGACACAGCAGGCACAGCCAAGCAAGCAGATGCCAGGGAGCCCCCCCACCACCACCTGAGTGGCATGTGGCCACCTGTGCATCCTGGGACACTGACCTCGGGTGCTCCACTGACTTCTACCTCCGCACCGGTGCTCCAACTCCCCTGGGCCCCATCCCCACCGCCTCCCAGCCTCCTGAGGTACTGTGGTGCCGTGCCTCCCAGCCCACCCCGCAAGCAAGCCAGCCCACCCAACACTACCCATCTGGTCTGGCTCCCTTGACACTTCATCTGACCCTGAACTCTGAACTCTGAACTTACCTGAGCAGAGCTGCTCTGCAGGGCATCCGACGTACCAGTGCGACTTACCTGATAGACTTGCCCACCTTGAAGGTCCCTGAGACTCAGGGACTACCAGAAAAGGTGGTAGCACCAGGTAGGGCTCCTGTTCCCAAAACTGACAGCTGGACAGTGTGGGGGCCAGAGACCCCACATAAAGGAGGGAGCCCCCAAGGACACTGGTGAAGCCCCAGACACCCAGCCTGCTGTGCCACGGAGTCCAGAGTTCTCTTAGCAGACCACTGCTCTTTGTCATGGAAAGGAGCACCTTCCTATTCTTTCCATCCCGCTTCTGCTTTTGCCCCACAAATAAAGAGAATAAAAGATTATCTGGCTTTGTGGTTTGTTCTCAAAGGGAAGGTGTGATAGCAGGGGACAGGTTTGGGGAACAGTGAGCATGGGAGCAGAAAGGATGGAGTATGCACAGAGGGTTGAAGGTGAGCATGTACAAGGGTGGGAGGAGCCTGGGCAGGAGAGCTTGGCTCTTTCCCGAAACAGCTCATGGAGACACATAGCAATCAGTCTCCCTGCTTCTCCTAAGGAGAAAGCCACTCCTCTCTCATCCCCTCAGACTCACTCCAAGAGGAGCTACAGGTGGGAAAGGGACGAAGGAGCTCATTTGACAGAGGGAGGGTGCCCAGAAATCCCAGTTCTTCTCTAGTCCCAGCCTTCTAGTCACATGAGAAATGAGGAGTGGCCAGGCTGGGCTCTATGCTCCCAGCTAAGGAGGGTCCGCAGGACTGCCTTGGACCCATGCCCACAGTTGCCCCCAATGAAGAAGGCCTAGATCCCCGCTCTAAAAATGGCTTTCCTGGGGGTACATTGGTCTGAGGAGAGGAAGGAGCTCCTGGGGGAGTAGAGAAATGGGGGAAGTAGCCCTCACTCACAAAGTCTGTAACCCTATTCAGAAGCACCCCCTCCACTGGAAGTCTGCAAACAGGCTGGGAACAAAACCAAGGACCCCTCCCAGTGTGACCTTAAGGATAGTATGGAGATACAATGCACAGGGCCCTCACATCCAAGGGATACTAGATCTGCCCTTTACATCCTGCCTGGAAATCTGACCTCGAGTTAACCCCAAGAGACCCTCCTTTGTCCTGAGAATGTGTCAATGCCCTGGATACCCAGTGTGACAACCCAGTGTGATCCCACTGTAGCAGAACAGCTGAGCTTGGGGCCCTGAGAAATACCCCTGAGAGCAGAAGATCTCTATACCCTCTCCAGCCCATAGTACCACTGTGCCCTTGTGGGTCCTCAGGAGCGACTGGCTACTGTCTAGCCTCTCTAACAAGGAATGTACCCCTGACGACAGCACCATGAGATCATGGGCAGGATCCCAGGTTCAAGGTCAGGGGCTCAGCCTCATTTTAGCAGTTTTCCTGCTCTTAAAGAAGTTGCCAATGTCCCTCCCCCCCAGGCCCCTGTAAACAGGATAACACTTCCTACCTTCAGTTTCCCTGTCTATCACACAGAGCTATAGGGGGCTTCTGGAAGATTTCAAAGGGGTCACAATTAAAGTGTTGAGTGCAATCAACACAGAGTTCCTACCCTCCATCTCATCCAGGGACTTCCTGGTGTCATCTGTCCAGAAAATCAGGGTACAGAGAGAGGCCTAGGGAGCCTCCTTCATGGCCTTTATCCTGTCACCTTGGGACCTTCTACCCACATAACCTATGGTCTCAGAACCCAACACGTGACCCCAAGCACAGCTGACATCACAACAGCCCCCAGAGACAGAGGCTGTTGTTGTCTGTCTGTCTATCTATGACAGTCCCAAACGACACAGTATGGTCCAAGTCAGAGGCTCAGCTGCAACAATCCCAGCATTCCCTTATAAACTGCTTATGGAAGTCCCAGCCTCCAAGTGACAGGGTGACTATCTTCCCACTGACCTGCCTTCCTATTCCCTAAGCGGGTAACCTGTGAGGGGAGGTCAGTTTCAAGACAAGGCTCTCATCAGGGCTTTTGCTTCCTAAAGTACGCCCTGCCCAATGTGACACTCTGCTTAGAATTCTTAAGAAGCGTCTATGACCTCAAGGTGGGACTGGGGTCCTCATGGGGAGAACAAACACACCATTCTTGTACCCTACTTAATTCTCCCAGGGACCCCATACATAAAGCTGGACCTCCAGAACACAATTCTGTCCCTGCTTGGTGAGGCCCTCAGTGGGTGCAGTGGATGTGCAAATGCCTCTTATGTCCCTGCTGCGGCCAGGGGACCCAAGGCCTTCTCTAACAAGTGGGAGTAGAAGTAAAAAAGTTCAAAAGAAACCTTAGCAGTGGCCCAGGAGCCTGTCAAGAGGCTGCCAGTGATGTTGGTCACAAAGGTAGGCGCGTTTACCCATAGCCCACGCATACACCGCCTATGAAGGACCAATAAAGGCCCAGTGGCCTGCCAATCTATCCAGCAGGGGCTTTGTCCCCATTTACAGGAGAAGAAGGCAGCCCAGGCCTGCAAAGAGAACTAGTGTTACAACTGTAGGTTATCAGGTTATCGGCGGAGCCACTTAGAGAGATTGAAAAGCACAACACAAACCTTTTTTTTTCTCCTGGGGAAGAGAAAAAAAAGCAAAGTAAGAAATTGGTGTGAAAGTTCCTGCTAGGTGATGATGACATCACTCCCACCACAGTAAAGGTGAAAATCGGAGACCAGCCCCTGACTGCAAACTCCACCCACTGAGGAAGTGCCCCCACTTCCCAGCTTCAATCCCCACCCAGAGAGCTCTGAGAGCATCCAGGAACAAAGAAGAGCACAAGGCCCTCCCTTGGCCACCCTGCTTGTCCCCTCCCTTGCCTCCGTCCTCCCCTTATAAGATGCCCCTGCAGGCTTCAGGCCAGGCATATCAATTCCAGAGCTGGTGACAACACATACTCCAGCTATTCACCAGCAAGACTGGATTTGCTACTCCCTTTTACAGGTGACCATGGGTCACATTAGGGGTCCCCACGCAGGACCCTGAGCCAAGAGTTTTACCAGCTCCTAACCAGGCTGGAGCAGAGGAAGAAGATCCCCCCACAACTAGGTAATCTGGATTGGCCCCATAGTGAGAAAGGGAAAGGTGACAGAGAAATCATCATCACCACCCCAGCTGCCCCTACCCACCTTTAGCCCTGCTGCTGGGCACAGGGGACCACTTGTTATGATCTATGCCCATCAGACATGATCTGAGACCTGAACAGCGAACCTCATCTGGACTTCCATCCACCTGTGTGAGTTCAGGGGGCCAGCATGACAATCCTGACACCATGAAAGAGGTAAGGTGCACAGGTAGAAGGGTGGTGGAGAGCAGTGAGGGGTGGTGAGGAAGGGCACAGGGAACAGGGAGAGATAGAGGAAAGGGGTGAGAAAGGGGAGGGTGGGGGCCCGGGTCCTCCCCGTCCTGCTCCCAAGTCCTTTCACGGCTTCAAGGCCCCCCACTCAGGTTACTCCTGTGTGCCTGGGCTGGCTGCCATAGCTGGTACATGCAGTTAATAACCGTAGTGCTGTGGGGATGGAGATGGGCGCGCCCCCCCACCTATGCATGCAATGACCTAAGCTATTGGGGTACAGAAGACAGGGTTCTATGCCAGTCGTTCATCGTGCTGTTGAAGTGTCTATGGGCACCCAGCCTCGGCAGGGGTGCCACAGAGGAAGAACAAGGTGTGACTCTGACAGCTCCCAGGGGATCCACGGTCTGCAGTGAGTGAGATGAGACGTCTCCAAAAGGGCTCAAGGAGAGAGTGAGAGGCCGCCTGTAAGGGACCTCAGCCTCCTGGTCATAAAAAAATAATCCTGGATAGAGGCAGAGGCCCCTCAAGGAGACCCTGTTCTGGGAGCACTGGTATGGCTCAGCCCTGCTCTGTTCCAGCCCTGCCCCCTGTCCTGGAAACAAAGACACCATCTCTCTGGGATCCACCCCTTTGTCCTGTGAGCTGGGTCCCCTCAGAGGGCATCCAAGAGAGAACAGCTCCTGGAATCCCAGTGGGAGAAGCCCCAGGGTAGGCCCAGGATCGACCTCTGACCTGTCTACCCTTGGCCACAGAGTCAGGGGGTGACCCTTGGCCCAGCCCCAGGGAATGTCCCACCAGGGATACAGCTTCCCCCTCCAAGGAAGGACCTCAGAGATGGCCCAGCCCCAGGCATACCCCTCTAGGAACTTGGAGAGCTGTGGGGAGAAAGAAAGCATGCAAGGAAGGAGCAAGCCGGACTACACATCCACCCCATCCCGGTGAAGCCCAAGGTGCAGAGGAGGGGTCCGGAGGCCACACGCGGTTGAAGGGGGTGAAGAAAGGCATCATATAGGAGCTGAATGGCTGTGCAATCAACTCCTGCATGACGCCGTTCCCACCCCCCAACTTCTGACTACGATGAGATGCGACCCTCCTCCTGAAACGAAGCAATGCAGGAAGCCGGACGACAGGTAGGACAGGCCCGCGCAGCTAGTAGTTAGAGAAAGAACAGCAAGGGGCAGCCAGCCCAAGGGCACCCGCGGCACTGTGCGACTATCTACCCTCTTTGTCCAATGTGAGACTGGAGCCCATGCAGGTGCTGGAGGGAGGGGGGGAGGGAGGGGAGAGGGAGGGGAAGGATGTCTGCTGCCACAGGAGTGCCAAGTGCACCGCTCAGGTCCGTTCTGTCAGTCACG
Organism: Peromyscus eremicus; assembly: GCF_949786415.1. Lineage (NCBI taxonomy): Eukaryota > Metazoa > Chordata > Mammalia > Rodentia > Cricetidae > Peromyscus > Peromyscus eremicus. The sequence goes on along the minus strand of NC_081430.1, from coordinate 57,536,501 downwards.
GCCCGTCCCAGGTGCGTGTCCGATGGGCCCCTCTGGAGACCTAGAAGGAAATCATGGGAACCAGCAGGAGCTTATACAGCTGCAGATGGAACTCCAAAGGCAATGTATGTGTTAACAGCTGCTTAGAATGGTGAGGGGACAGGCTACAGGCACAGCTAAAGGCTCCCTGGATTTTTGGGGGGTGAGGGAAAGGCTTCAGATTGGGTCTGGTCACATACTTCTATGAATAACTAAAAACACAAACTGCTTTTGCTTGCCTGTGTCTGTCTGTTTGTCTGTTTGTTTTTGAAACAGGGTCTCACTATATAACCCAGAGCGACCTTGAATTCTCCATCTTCCTGCCTCGGGCTTCCAAGTGTGGAGGTGACAGGCCTGTGTCACCGTGTCCAGCTTGAATGACACATGTGCATCAGGATATACATGAATAAAGTACAAAAAAAAAAAAAAACCTTTCCTGTTCCTGTGTTCTTTCTCTACTCTAACATCTTCCTTCTCCACTGCCAGCCTCGCCCCACAGGTCCCCACCTCCACTGCCAGCCTCGCCCCACAGGTCCCCACCTCCACTGTCAGCCAGTGCTTGTCCCAACACTGTCTAGGATAGCAGGGGCAATCACAAACATTTCTGAATTGAATTGTGGCAGAATGCTACCAAGTGCCTTGGGAAAGTATGTGGAGGGAAAACTAGTTAGGGTGAGAGGCCAGAAGGCAGGTCCAGGAAGGGTTCAGGGCAACATAAGCGGGGAGGGACTCTGTAACTCAGATTAACAAAAAGAGAGGCTGCCGGTGACATGTGGCCGAGGGGAGAATCTCAGTGTGACTCACTGAAAGGAATGGTCCTGTGTAACAGGGGGGAGAATAGGTAGGTGTTCAGTGGTGCCTGTGGGACACAGTTCCCAGACATTCGGGAGGGAAGAGGGTCTCAACATGTGAGGGACAGGCTACATGACTCATGGGAAGCAGGAGGGTCTCAAGGTGACATGTGTAGAAATGGCTCCATGACACGTGGGAGAGGTGAAGGATTTGAGGTGTCCCATGAAGAGGGGGGCTTCACGTTGTATGGAGGAAAACAGAGGCATCACAGGATACATGTACAGCAGGGTGTCCATGTGTACTGGGGAGAGTAAGGGACTAAATGTAGCATCTGTAGGGAATAAGGTTCCATGATAGATGGGAGAGAGGAGTAGCTCAATGACACCTGTGGGGGAGGGGACACATGATACATGAGAGAAAAATGTACAAATTTGATGTGTGGGGGAGGGGATCCATGACACATGAGGTGGGGGGGGGGGGACTCAGTTTGACCCTTGTGTAGGAGGGGCTCCTTGACACATTTAAGTGAGGAGGGGCTCCATGACCCCTGGAAGAGAGGAAGGGCTCAATGTGGCACATATAAAGGAGGGACTCTCTAATACAGGAAGAGGGGGTTCAACATGACACTTGTAGAGGAAAGTGTCCAGGACACATGGGAGAAAAGGACTAAATGTGACACCTATATGTCACCTTGTGACATGGAGGAAATGAAATGTCTCAGTGTGTTACATGCAGAGGTGGGGCTCCATGACACATGGCAGGTGTGGGGGGGGAATAGATGTCTCAATGTGTTACATGCAGAGGTGAGATCCATGAAATGGGGGAGATGAATGTCTCAGTGTGTTACATGAGAGGCAGGACCCACAAAATGGAGGAGACGAATGTCTCAGTGTGTTACATGAGAGGCAGGACCCACGAAATGGAGGAGATGAATGTCTCAGTGTGTTACATGAGAGGCAGGACCCACGAAATGGAGGGGACGAATGTCTCAGTGTGTTACATGCAGAGGTGGGGCTCCATGACACATGGCAGGTGGGGGGGGTCCCAATGTGTTACATGCAGAGGTGGGATCCATGAAGGGGGGGGGGAGAATGTCTCACTGTTACATGAGAGGCGGGATCCACGAAATGAAGATGAATGTCTCAGTGTGTTACATGCAGAGGTGGGGCTCCATGACACATGGCAGGTGGGGGGGTCCCAATGTGTTACATGCAGAGGTGGGATCCATGAAGGGGGGGGAGAATGTCTCACTGTTACATGAGAGGCGGGATCCACGAAATGGAGATGAATGTCTCGGTGTGTTACATGCAGAGGTGGAGCTTCATGATATGAGGAGAGAAGTTTTGTGTAACACATCTGGAGCATGAAAAGAGTTTGTAGTGACTAAAAGGGATGAGATCTGTGACATACAGTTTGGAGGTCCTCATTGGATAGGAGTGAAGAGGGGACTCTCTGTGGCACTTGTGTGAATGAGGGGCTCCACATAACAAAAGTGAAAGAGGGGCCTAATGTGAGTGGGGAGTAAGTAGTGTGAATGAAGCACAGGTGTGAGGGGGTCCCACGTGACACAGAGGAGGGACTTCTTTTGACACAATACTAGAAGAATTTGCTGTGACACGGAGATGATGAACATCTAGCTAACAGATGACTGAAAGGGGCACTGAACGTGGCATGAGGTGACATGCAGAAGCACCTACTGAGACAGACATCACTACTGCATGGTGAGAGCCACGTTCCCTGTAAGACTTCAGTGAGTGGGGGTGGAGGTGGGTAGGACACATAGGTGAGGAGACCTGTGTGTCCTGGCATGGTAAGCATGGCTAGGCTTACCATGGCACATATGTGAAGAGGGGCACTACAGGATACACGGGAGGGGTTAGGCTAAGCATGACACGTGTTGAGGAATAGTGTTCCACAGGGGGGAGGTCTTGGCTGGAAAGCATGGGGAAGATAGTCTGTTGGAAGTACTTGAAGTAGAGCTCAGTATGCCAAATGGAGATGAGGGGTTTGATGTGACACAGGGTGGAGGAGCCTTCTTTCTGTGGCACATAGGAAGGCAGTGTTTCATGTGATAAATGGATGGAAGAGGGGCGTGATACCTGGATCTAAATACAGAGGAGGAATTGGTGTGAAACCCTGCTGGAAGGGGGTGGGGGGGCTATGTAGTTCACAAGCACGAGGTCAGCATGGGCCATGAACAGAAGAAGGCCTCAGGATAGTGTGTGGACTATGCTTTAGGTAACACATACAGGATGGGATTCAGCCTATGTAGAAGACCAAGAGAGAAGCTCAGTGTGAACACTGGGGACTCAGTGTGACAGGGGACGGGGGAAGGACCTGGCATAGTACATAGGTTGAGAAGGAGCTCCATGTGACTTTGAGTCCATGACTCAGTGGGTGTGTAACTGAGGAGAGGGACTCCAGTTAACACAGGTGGAGGCAGGATTCATGTCACTTAAGAGTGGGGGCTGTGGAATGATACATCACAGGCGTAGGAGTTTGATTTGACACACAGGGGGCTTGTGTGACACATGGATGGAGGAATTTGACATGACGCATGTTCCTTGCTGATAGGGAGGTGGGATGAAGTCTGTGCATAGCCTGTCAGGAGTTCGCATTAGAAGCGCAGATGGTAGGGCTACCGGTAACTTGGGAGAGGGTATGACAAGGGTCAAGGTGTGCCACGTCAGTGGAAAGACTGTGACCACAGCAATGGAGGGAGGGAGTCTGATTGGCATGAGACGGGGAGGAGCCCAGATGGGGGAGGGCCATATGAGCCTAAGTGGGACACTTTGGAGGGGAGGGGTCTTGGTATGACATCAGCAGGCTCAGCATGAACCACTAATAAAAACAGAAGTTGTAGAAGACACAGCTTTTACTGGGTCACTTACATGATTGGAGTAGGAGAGCTCTGTGTGACCTATGGATGCAGGAAGATCTCTATGTGACATTCAAGTGGGGAGCAACTTGGGGTGACATGAGGGTGATAGCAGGACTCAATGTAACACATCGACAGGAGTGGAGGGAGGGGCCCAAGGTGCTATCAGGAGGCGGGGTGGGTCCATATCACACACAGTGGGCAAAACCTTTGTGACACATGACCAGGGAGAGACTCACAGGTGACTAGATAGCTCTGTGGAATACTTGAAGAAGGAGATAAGTCACTGTGACACAGGAATGAGGGTAGGGAACCCAAATGGTAATTTCATGGAGGAGGGGCTTAATAGGACATAAAGGGGGAGGGTTAGTATGACATAACTAGACGAGGTACTCAGGACACATCAGAAGGACTTAGTTTGACATATGGGTGTAAGATTAGAGTGGCCATATGGTAACTGGAGGGGACTCCATGAGACACCCCAGTGGAGGAGGGGCTCAATCTAACACCCACAGCTGACACAGTAGTTGGTAGAGATGGTGTGGCATGAATGAGAGGCCCGGGAGAGACAGTCAGCACACGAAGTGGGCGTGTTATGAGACACACAGTGATTTAGAGTAGTGAATGGGTGTGGAAGGATTCATTGTGGTAAGAGGAAGCAGGTGATGTGGGATTAGCTACTGGACCTAGTGTAACATGGAGGTGACGAAGGCTAAATGTGACACAGACAGGTGAACATCACACATGGGTAGAAGGAGGGACTGAATGTGACCCACACAGGGGAAAACTTTTCAGGTGACAGAACCTTCAGGTGACTCATTGCGGAACAATTAAGCAGGTGAGGAGGTCAATGGAACACGTGGGTGGGAAATGGGTATGTGGTACACATGAGGAGAGGTGGGGGCATACACTGGTGGGGTTCTATATGACTTATGAGCTAAAGAGTGGGTTCCCTTTCATGAGCACCTAGATATTGCCCTTCCCAGAGTAACTGTAGTGTCCTGGGTTGAAGGGAGGCCCAGAAACCACCTCAGCCCACCTAGGTCCCAAGGCATCAACATATCCAACCAAATTCCAGTTCAGAGTCTAAGGAAACACTCAAGGGAATAATCTGCAAAGTATACACAAAATTCACCCCCAGCAGTACAATCCTCGGAAAGCAGAAACAGCCCCTGAAGACCACCACAGTACCCAAGGTTAAGCATATGCCAAACCTTACAGAGATTTTTAAGGCATGTAAGCCCACCCTCTTAAGAAAATCGACAGGTTTCTCAGACCTATGAACTTCCAAAATAGATGTTTAACAACATGTGACCAAGTTAAAAAAAAATTCATAGCAACAGAGCAATTCCTATCCCCCCACCAACATTTTGGAGCCCCAAAGTGCATAGAAAATAGCCCAAAGCCCAACCACCAACCAAGCAAACACCCAGCGCTGCTGACTCAAAGACCAAGGTGCAGACTACAAAGAAATAAGGCTGCTAGGGGACAGGAACCTGGGAGTGAGCCATCTGGGAGGGTCTCGGCACTAATGGCCTGAGCACCTGGTACCACTTCTGGGACAGGCCACCCACGGCAAGCAAAGAAGGGACATATGGCCTCTCTTTGCAGATTTTTTTCAGCAATACCTGAGTAGACCCTGCACCCACAACCCCTCTCTGCACCCACGTCCCCAAGCAGCCATGACACAGGCTCTCTTGCCATCCAGCGGCTTGCGTGTGTCTCCCCGGAGCTGTGGACTCCCAAGGGCAACGTCCATCTACACGATACCTGGCACAGGACCTGGCACACAGTAGACCTTCACCGAATGTGCAAACGAATGAATGAAAGCCTACCATGTACAAGGCCCTGGCGGCCAGAATGAGCCCAGAAGCGAGGATGATGGAGATGAGGTAGGTGATGGAGGCCAGGCTGGCCAGAGATGAGATGCTGTGCCCAGGATGATGACAGAGGCCAGGTAGAGGTGATGAAAGTCATGATGATGAAGTCCATGGTGATAGACATGCATGAGATGGACCCCCAAAACAAAGCATGCAAGAGGAAAAAAGCCAAGACCCAAGGCTGGAGACCACTCTCGGAAGGTCAGTGTGTGCCGCCTGTCCAGCTCGATCCCACACCCTGCCCAGTTAAAATGGCAGATCATTAACCCTCCGTGATGTTCAGAGAATTTCTGAGCCTGGGAGTCATACCAGGTAGGAATAGCGGATGCCCTGAGCAGGGCCTGGTAAACAGATTCTGTTTACAGATCCCCATGTGGAATTCTAGAGAGCCACATCTCTCCTCCTCCCCAAGTCCATTTTAAAATTATTATTATTGTGTATGAGAGAATGGGTACACAGTATGGAGGTCAGAAAGCCTTCTCTTTCCTTCTCTGGTGGTTTCTGGGGATTGAACTCAGGTCAGCAAACTTGCACAGCAAGCCCTTTTACTTGCTGAGCCTTCTCATTAATCTAATCAATCTTATTTACTTTTCTTTTAAAATTTTCCACTTTTAAATTGGACACCAAATTTCCACAGCAAGTTGAAAAGTTAGCAATAATGTAGCCTCCAGAATATTTTCCAATAAATTTGTGACTGGTTTGCCAGAACTTTCCAGCTACATCTGAATTTGTTTGTCCATGCCAAACCTTACTGGCATATCACCCAGCAAAATGCTTTCTCAGAAAAACTCCGATGTCATCAGTGACCTTCAGTTCAAATTACTGTGTTCATAGTCATCAGGAAAACAAGTATGTTGCCCTGTGGTTTCTGAATCTCATTACCTACACCATGAAGGGTGCAGGGAACTTACCTGGAGCCCAGTGGATGATGTCACATCTTGGTGGACCTTCAGGGTAAGGCTGCGGGTGGCTGAGACTCTGTTGAAGATGTGGTGCCAGCAGTCCAATCGGGATGCCCCATCTGGTCCTGAGGTTCCCAGGCCAGCACCACAGGGTGACAGATACCCTGGGAAGTGGCTGGGGAGGTTGGTGTAAGGAGGCCCATTCTTATGCAGCCAGCTATCCCAGAAACTGGAGAGTGGGGGTCAGGGGTTGGGGGGCTGATTAAAACCCCAAACAAGGGGGCAGGAGCTTGAGGGTGAACAAGTTGGCCCCCTCTACAGAGGGAAGAGAAGCCAATGGAAGGGGCAGTTGGAGTTCATGGGAAAAGTACCCCACTCATGCACGTAGTAAAGGGCTATCTCAGGCATGTGGTCAGGAAGAAGGGGGAGTGGGAGCAGGGAGGTGGTAGGAACTGGCCACCACTCTTAACCCTGTAGTGGCACTAGCCACAGATTGGCTGGTGGGCAAAACTAGGACGTGGGGTGGGGGTACTGGGGCAAAAGTATAATTGGAGTCTTCACCTAGGGCATCTGGGATTTGGGAGAGATCCACTCTTGTCTCACTTCCAGCCACTCACCACCATCCACTGCACTCACACTCACACAGGCACACACTCAGGCAGACACACAGGCTAACATGCACATCCACACACATCTTTACAACCCACACAGACTAGGGCCCCTACAGCTGAGGTCCCTGATGGGGGTCCAGCACCCACCTGAACCTAACACACAGACTACTGGGCATGGGAGCTTATTTATGCCTTGCCAGTCAGGCACTACTCACTGCTGTGGCTGCCCAAGAACTGGCTAAAGGGGTGGTAGGGATAGCCCCCAGCCAAGGCTCCTAAGTACCAAAACCCTCTAGAAGAGGCTCCTTGAGCACAGGGCTATGTGAGCCAGAAGGCCCAGCCTTTTGGAGGGATCACAGTGGATTCTAAGTAGAGGGGAGCTACTTAAGGGCATTATTCTGAAGTCTCAGATCAGCAGAAAGTTTGTCTCTAGCTCTTGGTGAAAAGATCCTGCTTTTACTAGAGTCATCTGGGAATGTATGGTTTTCCCTGACACCCTCTCAGAGCCTAGGGTCTCTATGATGTACACACACACACACACACACACACACACACACACACACACACATACACACAACACACAAACACACACACAGGCATGCACACATTCACACACAAAACACACATACACACACACGCATGCACACATACACACACACACACACACACACACACACACACACACACACACCCCTCCACTCACACTTTCTACCATCAGCCAACACCATGCAAACAATAAAGTGCTTTGTAAAGTGCAGGTATATAGACAATGATCTGGAATACCATCAACCCCCTCCCCCTCCCACCAAAGCCCCTCCATGCCCACAACCCCTGATCAGGCTTGCTAACTTCTTCCTACCCAATGGGCCTATGTTACTACCTAGCCACCCTCCAGAATGTGACCTGTACACAGACTCTGTACACAGTAGGAGTTACTACCTGCCAGGCTGAACTAAGCTAACATCAAATTCCTACTCCCTTGCCCAGGATGATTCATGATCTTAGGTGATCTGGGTGGTGAGAGAGTCAGCTCTGAGACCTTGGGGTATCTAAGACACTACCACCAGCACATGATCCTAACCAGTGTCTCCAAAGGGCAGTCAGGGGCCTCCCTCCTTTGTTGAATTCAGCCTGCCTTTTACTGTCTGTCCTCCCCATCCACCTGGGCAGCCTCTGTAAAGGACTTTCTAGAAGTCTCCATCAGACTTCCACATCACCAAACAGGACACTGTGTGGGAGAGGTGGGTGTGGAATCTGGGGCTGAGTCCAAAGTACCTTGCAAGAATGGGAGGAGAGACAATTAGAAGCATCTACGGTGAAAGAAGGCATAGGAAAACTTAAGAGTACTGGGGAAAGCTTTTCACAGCCTATCTGCCCTGCTGCGCTCCAGCTCAGCCTCTGTAATGGCAGCTGCCAGAGAGGACAAGAGGAAAATTACAGTCATCTGGAGAAAATTGTGGCCCAAGCATCTCTGAACCACAAGCCCTCCATGGCTGAGCTGGGAGTATCAGAGAAGTTGGGACCCAGCTCAGCTCCTCCTAAGAAGGACAAAGACTATGATTTTCCACTCCTGGAGTCATCATCCACTTCCCTGTCTCTGTCTCTTTTGTCCAGTGGCTATCATTCATGAAGCTCATCATGCCTTGGGGTTAGGCATCTGGACCATACCACCTGACTCGAAATGCTATGGGTTATAGAACCAGGTGGATGGAGAGGACACAGACAGGTGACACTTCTGCAGCCTGGAAAAAAATGAGTAATGGGTAAACTGAGGCTAGAGGGAGTCAGAGATGAACTGGGCCTCAGCAAATAGACAGTAGTACCTAGACAGGAAGAAAAGGCACTAGTCTCTGATAGTCTCTCTCTTTCTCTGTCACCCTTTCTCTCTCTTTTTGGGGATCAGAAATGGTGATGGAAGCCAGAACCTCACACATGCTAGGCAAAGCCCTATCACCGAAGCTATGCCCCTGCCCCGGCTTCTACCTGGAGTCAGAAGCTGTGCCCGACGATCTCGAAGTCCCCGCTGTTCTCGGCACCACCACAGTTCCACCTGAGTCTTGCTTGTGCAGCTGAGGAGCAGCATCTCTGCAGGCGCACACGTTCTCCATCTCATGCACTGGATTCACAAGTCTTTCATTTATCCTTCAGTTCTGTTGTAGAGACGTCTAGGAACTCAGCAGCAATCCGAAAATCACCTGTTCTTGGAAGTCTTCTGAAATAACTTGGCCAGATGAGAGCAGGGATGGGATGAGACAGTCCTCGACGATGACATTGTTCTTTCACTCCTTCCCTGGTCTAGAGTTCTAGTTACTCATCAAAGAATTCTTTTGTGCACAGTCCAAATTCAACTGGATGTCCAGGAAATATCATCAAATGATAGTGGTATCATAAGGGTGCTTCTCAGGAATTCTTGATAGCTGCCTCCTTTCCTCCACACTCCAGCTGAGTAAAGTGTCACATTGGGAGATAAACTGATGGAACCATAGCCTGATGAGATCAAGTCCTCAGAAGCCCCCAGTGTATGGGCTGTACAGTTGGCCTATCCAGAATGACATTCAAGGCTCTCTCCCCCAAGTGGCTGTATTCTTCATCACAGTCTAGAGCCCTCCATGATGCTCTTGCAGTTTTTGAATGTCACTATTTTGTCTCTTATTTATCCACTTTCAAGCTCAGTGGACAGTATGAGGTCAGCCATGTTGCTAGAGGACAAGAGATGCTACCAAGAAGCACAAAGCAAGCTTCAGCTCCAACCATAGCCTCATCTGGAAGTCAGTGTTCACGCCTCCAAGTATTTAGGGGGTCTCCTTTGTGAATGCTGCAGTCTTTACAGTATTTATAGTCTCACAGTGGTTTTAACCTGTCCCCTGCCTCAAACTCAGTGAACTTCCATTGTTGGAAGGATCCAGCCCTTTTTAAACAGCCCCGAGGTCACAGCTTGATGCCAGGTTGGTGAGTGGGCGTTTAGCACCTTGCATTGGGAAAAGAGTTAAGTCGCAGAAACTAGCCTGGGTTACATTCCAGGGTCCAGCCAACTTGGTATTCCTGTGGGGATCAAGGCTGGTGTATGTCCAGCCATGAGTCCAGAACAACTAAAAGGCATAAAATGGTGCTTTGCTGTGGCATTACATACTGTTGAATAGGCATCATTGAAAGTTCCTTAAGATGTCAGCTGTCATGTTCTTAAGACACATGATTCTGCTACTAGAGTCCCTTTTTCCTATCTCTTCTGCAAACTTGGAACCATCTTTCATGCTAGAGTCACTGGTCATGAATGATGCAGACCACAGGGAAAGCACTGTCATCTGCCCTCTCCAGTCTCAAGTCAAACTTTGAACACACTCAGCCCTGTCCCAGGAAAACCCAGAGTCTCCAAGTTTTCTCTCCAATTCTGGTTATCTGGATTTTTCTCCAAAATTGGAACTCGATGATCAGCTCTAGAACACTAAAGAGGTCCCTCCTTCTGGACATCTAAGTTTCACTGCAGGTTGAAGCTAGCTCCTGCACTCTAGAACATCACAAAGGTCTCTCTTTTTGGACATTGGAACTTCACCAGAAGCTAAAGATGGACTCTCCACTCCACTCTAGAAGATCATCAAAGAGGTCTCTTGGTGGACATATCTGAGCTTCATTAGAGTTCTATCTTTAGAACAATATGGAAGTCTTTCTTTCTAGACACATGAGCTCCATTAGATATTGAAAATGAAATTCTAGATCTAGAAAATCAAGTCTCTATTTCCAGATATCTATGCTTCACTGAAAATGGTCTGGATTTTTTTGTTTTGGCACATGAAAAAGATCCATTGCTCTGGACCTCTGACAGTCACTGGAGTTATGTACACCTTTTGTAGAAAACTAAGGTGGTCTCCTTCTAGATGTTGAAGTTTTAGGACCTTGAGCTGAGATTATACCTCTAAACTGTTAAGGAGGACCCTCTTTCTGGACGTCTGGACTTCAAAGAATGGAAGTACAGTCTTTGTTTTAGAACATCATGAAGATTCTTTTTTCTGGATTATTGGACATCTTCAAAGACTAGAGGTGGAGCCAGGAATCTGGAACACAGTGGAGGTCCCCTTTCTGGACACATCTGGGCATCATCAAAGGCTGAAGATGGAGTTCTGCTTCTGGAACATCATGTTCTCTTTTTCTGGACATCTGGGCATCATCAAAGGCTAAAGGTGGAGCCCTGGTTCTAGCACATTATGGAGGTCCCTCTTTCTGGACATCTGAACATCATTGAAGGCTAGAGGTGGAGTCATGGTTCTTCAACATCATGGAAGACTCTCTTTCTGGACATTGAAGCTTGACTGGAGCCATAAAAGGCTGGAGGTGAAGACTTGGTTCTAGAGCATCATGGAAGACCCTCTTTCTGGACATCTAGACATCCTCAAAGGATGGAGGTGGAGCCCTGGTTCTAGCACATCATGGAGGTCCCTCTTTTTGGACATCTGGACATCAAAGGCTGGAAATAGAGTCTTTGTTTTATTAAATTGTGGAGGTCCCTCTTTGTGGACATTTGGACATCATTGAAGGCTAGAGGTGGAGTCATAGTTCTAGAACATCATGGAAGACTCTTTCTGGACATTAAAGCTTGACTGGAGACTGGAGCCATAAAAGGCTGGAGGTGAAGACTTGGTTCTAGAGCATCATGGAAGACCCTCTTTCTGGACATCTAGACATCCTCAAAGGATGGAGGTGGAGCCCTGGTTCTAGCACATCATGGAGGTCCCTCTTTTTGGACATCTGGACATCAAAGGCTGGAAATAGAGTCTTTGTTTTATTAAATTGTGGAGGTCCCTCTTTGTGGACATTTGGACATCATTGAAGGCTAGAGGTGGAGTCATAGTTCTAGAACATCATGGAAGACTCTTTCTGGACATTAAAGCTTGACTGGAGACTGGAGCCATAAAAGGCTGGAGGTGAAGACTTGGTTCTAGAGCATCATGGAAGACCCTCTTTCTGGACATCTAGACATCATCAAAGGATGGAGGTGGAGCCCTGGTTCTAGCACATCATGGAGGTCCCTCTTTTTGGACATCTGGACATCAAAGGCGGAAATAGAGTCTTTGTTTTATTAAATTGTGGAGGTCCCTCTTTGTGGACATTTGGACATCATTGAAGGCTAGAGGTGGAGTCATGGTTCTAGAACATCATGGAAGACTCTTTCTGGACATTGAAGCTTGACTGGAGACTGGAGCCATAAAAGGCTGGAGGTGAAGATTTGGTTCTAGAGCATCATGGAAGACCCTCTTTCTGGACATCTAGACATCATCAAAGGATGGAGGTGGAGCCCTGGTTCTAGCACATCATGGAGGTCCCTCTTTCTGGACATCTGAACATCCAAGGCTGGAAATAGAGTCTTTATTTTAGAAAATCATGGAGGTCCCTCTTTCTGGACATCTGAACATCATTGAAGGCTAGAGGTGGAGTCATAATTCTAGAACATCATGGAAGACTCTCTTTCTGGACATTGAAGCTTGACTGGAGACTGGAGCCTGGAGCCACAAAAGGCTAGAGGTGAAGACTTGGTTCTAGAGCATCATGGAAGACCCTCTTTCTGGACATCTAGACATCATCAAAGGATGGAGGTGGAGCCCTGGTTCTAGAACATCATAGAAGACTCTCTTTCTGGATAATGAAGCTTTACTGGAGACTGGAGCCATAAAAGGCTGGAGGTGAAGACTTGGTTCTAGAACATCATGGAAGACCCTCTTTCTGGGCATCTAGACATCATCAGAGGCTGGGAGTGGAGTCCTAGTTCTAGGACATCATGGTGCTTCCCCCTTTCTGGACATCTGAGTCTCAAAGATGAAAGGTGCAGTTCTTCCTTTAAAAAATTAAGAGTGTCTATCTTTCTGGATGCCTGTGCATCACTCAAGACTGGAGCCAGAGTCTGAGCTCCAAAATGTCAAGAGAGTCAGTCTTTCTGGACACCTGAATTTCATCAGAGGAGAGAGATGGAGTCTTGACTCCATAAAACCAAAGAGGTCCCTCTTTCTGCACATATAAGCTTCATTGGAGACTTAAGCCAGAATCCTTGATCTAGAATATCAATAGCTGAGCTTCTTCAAAAAGTAGTTTGAGTTCTGGCTCTATATTGTCAATTATGTTCATTTCTCTGGGACATTTGGGCTCTATGAGAAACTGGAGATGGATTCTCAGCTCTAGAACATTATATCAGTCTCACTTCCAGATGTTTGTGCTTCACTGGAAGCTAGAGTAGGGCTTCAGCTCTAGAATACAAAGGAGGTCCTTTAGATATCTGAGTTTCATTAGTGGTGATAGCTAGAGCTTGGGATTAGAATGTCGAGGAAGACCTTCTTTATGGACTTCTGAGCTCTACTGAACACAAGAGCTAGAATTAGAGTCCCACCTCTAGAACATCAAGGAAGTCCCTCCTTCTGGGTCTTTGAAGTCCATCAGAGGATAAAGCTGGGCTCTCATCTCTGAGGTACCAAAAGAAGAACTCATTCTGGATGTCCAAAATCAGCCAGTGACTGGAGTTGGGGTCCTGGGACAGGGACATCAGTAGACTCCCTATTCTTGGTGTCTAAACTGGATCAGAGGCTAGAGATTGAGACTCAGGGCTGGCTTATCAATATGGGCTCCCACCTGGAGACTGACCAAAGTTGACTGTGCCAAAAGCTGGAGCTGAGGCATTTTCTCTGAAATATAGAAGAAATGCTTTTTTCTGGACATCTGTGTTCCATCAGAGGCTAAAGTGGAGGTCCTTTCTATGGAGCATCATCAGGGCACTCACTCTGGAAGCCTGAGCTTAATAGGAAGGCTCTGATCACTCAGGAAGGGCTCTTCTGGACGCTTAGACTCTCTCGGCTGGACACAACTTCTGGAGGCAAGTCTTATCACTGTTGTCTACACTGGACATCTAGACATCATCAAAGGATGGAGGTGGAGTCCTGGGTCTAGAACATCATGGAAGACTCTCTTTCTGGACAATGAAGCTTTAGTGGAGGCTGGAGCCATAAAAGGCTGGAGGTAAAGTGTTGGTTCTAGAACATCATGGAAGGCCCTTTTTCTGGACATCTGAACATCATCAAAGGATAAAGGTGGAGTCCTGAACTCATCAGCCATATGTACCATAGTCCAGTTCTTCAGGGTTGTGAAATCAGTAAAGGGTCCATGCTCAGTCCTGTGTATTGTAGCTGCATTTGCCTGAAGAGCTCAACATGCTTCTCTGAGAGAATGAGGAAGTGGAGAAAGGAGGGAAGACAAAAAGGGGAGGAAGAGAAGGAAAAGGAGATGAGGAACAGAAGAAGAAAAAGGAAAGAGATAGATAGAGATAAATAGATAGATGATAGATAGATAGATAGATAGATAGATAGATAGATAGATAGATAGATAGATAGACAGATAGATAGATAGATGATTGATAGATAGATATAGATCTATGAGGCAGAGGAAGAAAAGAAGAGGTACGAATAGGAAAGGAAAAGAAAGGATTGACAGAGGGAAGAGGACGGGAAGATGTTGGCAGCAGTGGCAGCAGTGGCAGCAGTGATCATAGTAGATGTTGGTCGTGTGGCAACTGCGGTGGTGGTGGCCCTGGTGGCAACTCTGGTTGGTGGTAGCCATGTGGCAGCTGTGGTGGTTATGGCCATCTTCTTCCTCTTAGTTGGGATGATGTTCAAGTCGTCTGCTCTAGAAGATCTAGATCTACCAGCATTCAGCTCCATCCCCCCTCTCCCTTGCTCCTAACTCCCTCCTCTCAGTCCCAGACTACTCAGGCAGCCTGATAGTTCCCCACACCCCACCCCCAAAAGGTGAGTAGGGCTCACCTCCCCAAGCTCAACCAGCATACCTGATGCCAGGCAGGGGACTGTCTGAGCACACAGAGACCCACTCAGGAAGCAGTTTTGTAGAAGCCGTGTTGGCCCAAGTCCCAGTTGGACCAATCCATCTTAGGTCATGATGACTTCTCAGCTAGGGCCCTGGCATGGCCCCGGGGAATGTGGAGGGCAAGGGGGGTGCACAGAACTCAGCCCTGGAGCAGCATTCTCTCTGGAGCTCCAAGGACCGGAGCTGTGAGCCCCTCAGGCTCCAAAGCCAGACCTCCCACACCTCCTGCTTGGCCTCCTTTCCGGAAGGAAGCTGACATCCTGAGCACATGAGAAGGGTTCTTCTAAACCCACCAAGCACAGACCCTTCATCAGGCCCGAGTGCATCCATTTCTTGAGTACACGCTGGGTGGACAAAGGCGACTTTACAGGATTTGAGGCAGTTCCCCTCCCTCGTTACACGGCAAAAGGAAGCCCCAGCAAGACACCCACCCTTCCTTGTATTAGTAGCACATCCATCACTGCTTTAGTTAAAACAAGAAACATTTATTGAAAGCACCATGAGCCACCAGGCCCCATGCTTCTAAGCACATTGCAGCTGCCTCACAACAGCCCTGTGAGGTAGGAATCTGAGTCCATTTCATAGCTGTGGACTCAACAGTGAAGGCTCAACCGCTCCCCCCAAGTCTCAGGGTCCATAGACAGGGATCAAGTCCACATGCCTGACCCCAGGTCAGCGCAGTTCATCAGTCAGTAGGTGAGTCTCTTTACTCAAGGGGAGGCCTGGGTCCAGAGTCTTGGGTCCAGCATGTCCCACAGGAAATGTGCAAGGCGTCCCCGTGGCTGTGGAAGCTGAGAGAGACACAGCTGCAGATGAAAACCATCTGCTACCTATCCCCGTGGCTGACAAGAGTTCTCATGCACCAGGCAAGCGAGGGACTGGAGGGGACAAGCCAGTCCTGTGCTCAGAAAGCCTGAGCTATATAGAAGACCCAACTTCTGGGCAGCCATGGGGGCGGGGCAACACCTAGCCACCAGCTCCTGCCCTCATTATTCCATTCTAGGATTTTCCATCTCGCTCATACCACCCCAACCCACTATCTGCTAAACTTGGGTGGTTTTCCAAAGATTTAGGCCTTGCCCTCTTGGAAGGTCTTCTGAATATCCTTCCTAGGCTCTCCCACTTATACCTCAATGTCCCCCAACAAAACTACTGAATCTTAAAATTCCTTCCATCTATGTCTCTCTAGAGCTGGGTAGATGCTACCCTCCAATCCTCCACTCTGCTGGAGTTTTACATGGACCCGAAGTTTTAGAAACCAGGATACATCTATATCCAGTGCCCATGGCCACCTCCACACCACCCAGTGTAGGGTGACGGACATGAGCAACTGCATACCAAGCAAAAAAACACTCAGGGCTTCTATAGACTTTGTAAAGGAGACCCCTTACAGAAAACCTCCCAGTCATCCACTCATCCACATCCACTTAGCCTTCCCTACTTCCTCCATCGTGGAGCAAGTATTAGGCACCCACTAGTGCAAGAAGCAGGATGACATTGAGTTGGAGCATGCCCAGAGCTTGGAGTTCAAGTACAGCTTAGCCAAAATTTAACCCTGTTTGACAGATCTCTGGTTTCTCTTTTGTTACCTCCAAGGGATACAAGCGACCTAAGAGAGTCACCCATAAACCTGGCCTGCAAGGATCTCAAGGCCCATCTGAGACCAGGCACCTAGACACAGACTCAAAATTACCCAAGCAAAGGTCCCTACCTACCTGTCCCTATTATGGGACCCCAGAGTGCAGAAGCAAAGCAAGTTGTCAAGGACAGAAATGGACAGCAATGGCCAAACTGCAGGGCCCTGAACACAGCCAAAGTAGAGCAGAATCAGGATCTTGGCAGAGGGTATGATGGGGCAAAGGCATGGCGGCCAGAGGGAACAATGAAAACATGGGTTCCTGTACCCAGAGGACACAGTGACAACACCAAGGGCATACTGGAAGCCAGGGCTAAGACTCCAGGGCTGGGAAAACCAGAAGCAAAAAGAAACTAAGAGAGGATGGGGATTCTGTGGAGTGGGGAGGGAGAGAGAATGGGAGAATAGAATACTGCTCCCCCACATTCACAAGCCAAGGTCTGGAGGTAGAATTCAGGGCTGTGGAAAGACCCTGGTAGGAAGTGAGTCAAGATCCCAGCCTGATGCTGACCAGGCCACTGAGGAACTGTGAGATCTGGAAGGATGCAGCCTCCTCACTCTGCCCTTCACGCCTCATCCTACATGGGATACAAGTGGAAGGGAGGCCACTGTGAGTGCATGCCAGGGTTAGGGAGGGGCAAGCCTGAGAAACTAGGTGAAGCTTTGCTTGGTGAGGTGGAATCATTTACACAGGACTGTGTTAATATTGCCCCTGCCTCTCAGTCTGCCCATCTACAAAATAGGACCATTTGGGGGACAGCAGTGAAGTGTGTGAGAGACCTAAACTAGACCAAAAGCAAGGCTGGATATGAGGAAAGCTAATTTTTTCAACTCTGGATAGGAAAGAAAGGGAGGGTGAAGAGAACAGACATCCAGGCCTACCAGATAAAAGTTGAGGGAGGCCATAAAAAAGAGCGCAAAGATGCCATTATTCGGGAGCGCCTCTATTGGCTCTTGGTTCTTACCACTGGTCCAGGGGTATATACGCACACAGAGAAACATAAGCTTGCAGAAGCATCTCCCAGCAGACACCACCTCTCATAGCTCCCCAAAGCACTCCAGCCCAGCCAGCTTTGGCTGAGTATACCAGCAACATCAGCCACCATGATGGGAAGGGAAGGGCGGAGGACCACAGAGGAATGTAGAAGCCCACATGCATTAACCACACAAACATGTAGCCTGGACCACACAGTCAGCCACTCACAGCCGGCTTCACACACTGGACTGATTGTTGGAAATACTCTTTCACACTGACTCTTTATTCAGTGATTTCTATTAAAGACACCCCATCAGGCTACCATTCCTGGGGACAGCCAGCATGTACATCACACTGGTACAGTGGTTCAGCCCTGGACCCTCGCAACAACCCTGTGAGATAGGCCTTCCAGTGACACATACCTGAGAGAAAGGAAGACTATAGGTCAGAGGGGCAGGGAGACTCCTACAGTACAAGTTTCCTACCAGGTGACACCTGGGTGAATTCTAAAAGAACCAGACTCTCACCGGCAAACTAAAGTTCCTTTACTTAGCATGTAAAACAAATGCCCACTACAATACAACAGTGGTTAGTTAACAAGATGGGAAGAGAGAAACACAGTAAGATGATTAGATATGGATTCCAATACATTCTTCGTTCACTCCAAACCTCTCTATGAGACCATAAACATCTGCCCTGAGATGGGTTACAGTTTGGTTAGCTGCCCATCTATCTACACAGACCAAGCAGAAGAAGATAGGTGAGCCCCTACCCCTGGCCAGGCACTGTGGTGGGCACCGGATTTCAGGCACTTTGGCCTGTTGCTGTTGGTGAGAGAGAAGACTTTGGGAAGAGGAGAATGGTGTCTACCAGACCATGCCAAATGCTCTCCTGGTAAAAGACGTTAGGAAAGGGATGAAATTAGGTGCCATATACAGGCCTGACTCAGAGGCATGGTTCTCAGTCAGAGAGCTACAAGGCACTCCCAACCATTTGAAGAGGTGGGTATGGATGTGTCCACGGGGGAAGCAAGAGCAGAGGCACTACCTGAAGAGTCCCTCAAACCATGTTGTGAAAGTCCCTAGCTTATTTGAAAAAAAACTCATAAATTTAGCATATACCCTTTGATCAGGAAAAAACAAAACAAAACTATTTCCCACTATACCAGAGCAAGGCCACCCCACCCCCAGGGGCTAGAGTTTCCAATGCCCTGGCACACCCCCAGGGACACATACAATGCCTTCTAGAGTCATAGTCAGAAGTCCAGTTACACCAATGCTCACAACAGCCCTGAGAGGTGGGCGCCACAGTCCCTACCACAGAAGACACCCAAGCTCTCAGATAAGGGCCACCACACAATTTGTCCAGCTCCAGGTCCTGGCTTTGCCAATTCCCTACTTCTTCCAGGACGAAGCACAGGAGTCAGAAGTGACCTGTGCCTCTTCCCCTCTCCTGCAGAAAGCTGGAGAAAGGCTCCTCCTTGCCTGGGACCCACTCAAATGCACAGGGCTGAGATCAGGGCTTATAAAGTGCCATGTGCCTTGCCCACCTGGGTCTGCGAATGGATTGCTC
Source organism: Peromyscus eremicus (assembly GCF_949786415.1). Lineage (NCBI taxonomy): Eukaryota > Metazoa > Chordata > Mammalia > Rodentia > Cricetidae > Peromyscus > Peromyscus eremicus. Next base: position 57,517,382 of record NC_081430.1, on the reverse strand, counting down.
AGAAAGAGCCCCTGCCTAGGGCACAATCCTTGTCACCTGTATAAGCAATCACCTCCTGCAATTTTCTCTGAAAAGAGCCTCGCATTAGCCGAGCTCAAAAGTGGCCAGAATGACTCTCAGATCATCCCTGCAAAAGACTAAGGTGCCTCACAGTCTTGAAAGACTGCTCACAGCCAGGACCAGCTGCCTAGTGCACATGTCCACTCCCCGTTGGGCCTCTTAAGGATATGGGCTATGATTTCTGAGCACCCAGGGAACACAGTTTGCTGATTACTAATCAACCTAGTTTTGTGAGGAACAAAGTTGAAGAACGCAATCAAGCTTGCAACAAAACGCAGACCTAAAGTTTGAATTGAAATCAAGAAGCTTACTTTATTGGACAAACATGGCTTCCTTGCAAATGTCCCCATCTTCTCCTGCAAAGGGCAGTAGTGGAGTGAGTTCTTGTGAGCCGGCTCTAGTATAGCACTAGCTAATTTTTTAAGATGCTTGCTGACTATACGAGAATGAATGAAGGAGTGAAGAAATGGGCACATGAGTTACAACCACTGCCATCTGCTGGAGGAAGCTGCAAGGCTGAAGGCAAAGCTCATGACAGGGACCATGCACCAGGCAGGGGAAGCCTGGGGAGCCAGCTCTGCTAATGGTGAGAAGGGTCGGCCCCAGGCCAAGCTGGGAGCCTGACCCTCCTGGATCACAGTAGAGGTGTGTAATGTGTGAGAAGCATCATGGACAAAAAGCTGTGGTAATGGGATCCAGCTGGGACGTGCTCAGAGCAGTGACCTAGTAGTTGGAGGCTACGAAATGGGGGGTTGCTTCATGACCACAGCCCATGGTGCTACACAGCTCGCTCAAGGTAAAAGGGTTTGCTTTCAGGAGAGGGAGAGGCTCAAAGCACCAGGTCAAGAGATGGAGGCCCAATGCATGGATGGATGGATGGATTGACGGATGGATGGATGGATGGATGGATGGATGGATGGATGGATGGATGGATAGTGGCAGCTAGATGGATGGCTAGATGGATTAAAGTCATGTTGAAAATCACCACTGGCTTCTCAAGCTTTATGTCTAGGTAAGCATGGGGTGAGAGGACTGAACACAGGCAGACATGCTAAGTGCTATAATAGAGGGGTAGGAGAGTGTTCCAGAAGGCAGGGATGAGCTCTCCTTGATTATGCCCCCTACCAAAATGGCAGAAACTGCCCTGTGAGGAAGTCATGAGGAGAAGAGCAGAGACCATAGGATGGCCTTGCTCCCAAGACTAAACTTGAGGCAGTTCACATCAGCCCTGAACCGAGTTTCCCATTCATTCCGGAAAGTCTACAACTGCCATGGAGGCACAAGTGTAGGCCAAAGCTAAAGGAAGTGTGCACACATCACAGAACACTAAGAACCCAGTTCCCAGAAGAACCAGTTCCAGGATAGGAGGATAGGTGGGAAGGCAGTCCATCATTCAGTGGGACAAGACAGAGGACTGCTAAACTGCAGGAGGCACTCAGGACCAATCAGAGCTCCTACGCTGTAAAGGCATGGCGTACCCAGTTGCAAACCTAAAAACGTCCCCTCCCTGATGGTGGAAGATATAAACATCCCTATTTCCCAAAGTAAATTCTAAAGTCAAACTGACCTGAAAGGTCAGCTGGGCCTCCTCACACCACTCTGTAGGTGTCTACAGAAGACCCCCTCCCAACAGAATTGCCTCCAGAGACAAAGGACCTCACATAACCTAAGGATACCCCTGATGGATCTCCTTAAGAAGCCATGAACCACTGGACTTGGACAAACAGTTCACAGAAGATTAAGATACAATATGTTAACAAACATGGGTGAAAAGTATTCAGTCTTCATTAGTAATTAGAACAAGATTTAAAACACATGCGAAAGCATTTTTTAACAGAGAAAAAATTAGCAGATCTTAAATATTAATATATCACCTTAAATACTAATACATCATTGAACATGATAAAATACTATAGGCCTTCTGAAATCAGTCAACACCCATACAACCACCCATAACCTCTCATTCAGGAAGCTCAGCCACAGAGAATCCATTCACTCACTCACTCACTCACTCGTTCTCTCATTCACTCATCCATTCATCTATCCTCTCATCTGCCTGCCAACCCCTCAATCACTCTGTCACTCATACCTATCTACCCTTCCACACACACCCAGCCAACATTCATACACATCCTACAAGAGATACAGAGGTCAGCTCCTCAAGATCCTTGCCCTGAGTGGGCTCACAGTCTAGCAGAAAGAAGGATGCAACATGAAAAGATAGAAGCCATGGGAAGAACTAGGTGTAGGGAAGTACTTGAAAGGGCTGGAGAAGCTGGTCGTGCAAAGCCATTAGTGGTGATGTCATTTGTGATATAAAAAAGAGATGATCATGCACCAGCAACAGTCAGATGGGTAGACAACCATGATGTCATAGCCATTCAGGGAACCCCCAAGCAGAGGGGTGAGAGAGACTATGGAGCAAAGAAAACATGGACAACAAGATGTTCATTGCAACAGACAGGAGACAACAACAAAAAGTGAACAATGCCAATGAGGCTTTAAAAAAATGGATGAGCATTAAATGGAAAAAATGTTCATAAGAGAAGAATTTGGAAAGCAGAAAGAAAGATGGAGCACATGAAGGGCAGAATTTGGGGTGTGCTTCCTCCTGCTCTGAGTCACACATCTTTACAGTGACACTTTTAACTCAGAAAACACCAGGGGCTTTAGCCCATCTGCCCCAAGGATGGGCTGGAAGTTGCGGGGGAGCCGAGGAGAGTTGTAGGTCCCCATATTATCAGTGAAAGGACTTTGGATAGTGCACATGAGTGTCAATCAGAAGACAAAATTTGCCTTGTTTTATCATGTTGTAAGAAAGAACTAAGTCTAAGGTAGCCCTGAACAGGCAAAGGTGCTAGGACCTCATCTTGGGAGCACATGCAGACCACCCTCCTCACTCGAGTACTGTATCCTGGGGAGCTCCACTAACTCTCAGAACCCAGAACTAGAGACACTTGGAATTCCAAACCTGATTAAGAGTCAAAGACTCAAAACAGCAGGACCTCCCCTTCGTTAGTCCCAAGGTGACACAGCAAAGTCACCTACCCAAGCCCTCAGGCCCTCTAAGGCAGCAGTGGGTCCAACTTGGCTAAAGTAACCCAGGATGCCCCGTCCAAGCTCCTGGCATGAATGTTGAGACAAGGCCCACCTAGAGACACAACCCCATGCGGCCTCACATCACTGTCTTCCCACCTGTAGCCTCTATACGGCCATGTCCTTCTCCTCCTCCCCCCAACCCTCATGGATGCCATCTTGCAGCCTTGCCTGACTCTCTAGCATCTACATAAGTCCCATGCAAAGACCCTCCCAGTCTTCTTCTCTTGAGCATCTCCACCCACCCCTCTCATCTCAAAGGGTCACTTGGGCTTGTCTGGACAATCTTCAGGAAGCCGGGTCAGCAGGTGTTCCCAGGGATGATAAACGCCGAGGCAGAGCCTGGAACCCCAGATTCGGGAAGAGGAGGCCAGCAGACCCCTGCGGCCCCAGCTCCACGTCAGGCCCACGTGGCGTTGCTCACGTGGCCCAGACACGTGGTGCTGGGGGCACAGAAGGTGCCTTCTGACACGTGAAGTGCGTGTCTTCCGCGATCGGAGGCTGTTGCCATCTATCCAGGGCCTACACTAAAAAGCTTGAAGCTAGAAGCGTAGGGAGTGCCCATCTTCCTTCTTCAGCCAGCTTCCTCCAGCACACCCTGCCTACAATCCTAAAGACTTGAGGGAAACTCTTCGCTCTGGGGCCCCTCTTCCTTGCTGGCATTTCAGACCTCCGGCAATTCAGGTGTAGCAGTAGCCCCACCCACCCTGCCTGTCACGCCTTCTTTCTGTTGGGCCTGGACATCGCTCTCACCAGAGCCCCCTTGCCATAACCCACCAGCCCACCCCGTACCCAGGTCTGCACATGCTCCATGGATCAAGCCAAGCTATTCTATTCCTGCTTGGGCACTTGGTAAGAATCATTTTTTTTTATTGTCCCCAACAGAAATTGAGAAGCCAAGAGGGACTGTGACTCCTTTTTAATGGATGGACACAGGCACACTATACACAGCTGTACAAATCTTGTCCATAACAGAGAAAGAAAAATGGACAGAAGCAGAGAGTCCCAGGGGGATACCAGAATAAACAACTCTCCCTGTCTCCCCACGCAGACCGCCCACGGGGGCGAGTGAAAAGACAGCTTCAACACACAGTACAAACGCGCTTTTTACTGGTTACAGAACACATCTTTAAACATTCTAGAAGACAGGCCTTGAAACGGGCTCCAGGGGTGGCATGTCTAGGGGCTGGGACCCAGGATCATGTCTGAAAGCCCAGGCTGAGGTACACCTGCCTAGATCCCCGAGCTGAGATAGGCTAGTGACCACTTGGGCACATGTCAGAGAGCTGCAAGAACATGCAGGCATCCCAGGGCTTCTCGGGACTCAGGGCTTCCAGGTCACCTTCACTTTCCCTGCACCTCACACCCAAGATAGTACGCAACAGGCAAGGCCTCCTGCCCCCTGACCTCCTCTTGCCCCTTGGTTGGCAAAGCCCTGTCATGGAAGGCTCACAAGAGATCCTGGCCCAGGGAGGGGTCAAGACCCCCAATGGGTTTATCGTTCAATCATCTACCCAGGCCTAAAGCCTTCTCACCTACCCATGTCTGTGGATAGGGCACTATGCAAGGATCTGTCTTTGGACTGAGGATGTGACAGACAATGAAATGACTCACACAACCAGGAAATGGCAATGGTACTCCAAGGCTAGGGTCTTCCTCAGTTAGGGGCTCCCAGCCAGTTAGGCTGCCATCCATTACCAATGTCAGTGAACAGCACATGCACCTCCTCCCTCTCTTCCTGCCTCTCCCCTTCCCTTCTTTTCTGTCTATATTTTTATCATCTTCTCCTCATTCACAAGAGCATCCGTTAAAATGTGATTCCTTTGGGGACATCAATGTCACAGCTTTAAATGAACCATAACCATCAGATCTTGGAAAACCTTTCATTGCAAATCACTCTTCCTTTTTTTTTCCAGGTTGTTTTCCTTCCTTTCCTATTTTTTCCCAGCTTTCTGCTCTCTTTTACTGTTCCTGATGTTCTCATTTTTATAAACCCGGGTGTGCAGAATGGAACAAGGCATGCCAAGCGCGCCCTGAGTCCTTGCCCTGTCTCTCATAATCTCACTTCCTTTCCTTCTCTTTCCTGTGTCTTGGATTGAAATGTTTTTTAACCTATTAATTTCCTGTGAACATAATTGTATTATTCAAAATCCCATGTGCAAAACAAACATTGGCTCCCTCATGTATCTGTGCTTGCAATCTTCTTCCCTGTGTCTGCTCACCTTTTACATTTAAGTATTTACTGTTATTTATGGCCCTCCACTGCATGTATTTTATTACAATGGAAGGTGCTTCCTTGTTTGGGGGCCATGGTGTTCTTCGATTTTTCATGCATTCTTTGAAAGGTATAATGTATTTATCTATTTAAGGACTATGCATGGGAACTCATTACTATTTCTGTTCAGACAGCCTCTCTTAATTACCCATTTATCATGTTGCTTGTTTTATTATCTTTCTCTCCTTTTTGCATCTTTTTTTTAATTCTCTCCATTCTCCCTCCCCGTAAGATCCTGGGTCTGGATTACCTCATCGATCTTTAGGATTAATGAGGCCCTCATCACTAATCCTCGCGGATTTTTCTCTTATGAGGCACCCACATATTGCTTCCTCTCTTACCAGCTTCTCATTTCCTCCTCTTTGCATTTCTCTCATTGTGCCTTTTTCCTTTCTCTCTTCTCCCTTGCATCTTTTTACTAAGGGACCTCAGGTGCCTAGAATAAGATGAGCAAAACTCCCATGGGCGACTCCTTCCTGGCTGCTCTAGCCATTTCCATTTCTAATTCAGTCATTCGCGTATCCATTCATTCTTTCTGTCACTCCTTTATTTCAATATTTATTCTTTTATTTATGGACCTCAGGTGCACAGATTTAGATTAAGCATGATCTGAGTGTCCCGGGCCTTCTCCACATGGGTCTGCCTGCAGCTCTTTTGTTCTGTAATTCCTTGTGCCAGCGCTTTGGTTCAGGAGACATTTAGCTATCTCAAGAGCCCAGTTTTGAATTAATCATAATTCTTGCTGCTCTCTCACTCTCATCCCTGTATGGCCCTCTCAGGCACATGCCTCCATGTATATTCATTTATGTCCTCAACCTTTTTATTGTGTCTGTCTGTCCTGTCCCGTTTCTTTATCCCTTTGCACATTCTTAGCCCTCACATAGCTTGAGTGCTGCAGTGATTAACTAAAGTCATCATGCCTCGCTCAGGTTTTCATGGTCACTCCTCAACTTGTTTCTTTTCAATATTTGTTCTTTTAGGAATAAGTCCCCACCCCTATTAAACACACTCAACAGATAATATGTATTCATCATATTTAAACACTTATCTAAGCACTGCCATCTACATTTTTTTCAGCATTTTTCCTTTTCTGAATCCTCTGATTTATCTAGCTTTTTGTTCCTTCTCCATCATCATTATCATCATCATTATCATCATCATCATAATCATCATCCTCATCATCATCATCATTTACAACCTCTGGGCCATAATTTTGCTCTTTGTTTGTTTTGCAGAGCTGAAATGGAACCCAGAGCTCGGCACATGCTAGGCAACAGCTCCATCCCGGAGCTCCACCCCAGCCCAGGGCCTCAGTTTTGAATTAATATGGATGACTTGTGTTAAACAAGCCCTCTCTCCTAGACTTAATTGTCCCACTTATTGTCTTCTGTGCGTCTTTTCATTCTTTTCCCCATCTTATTGTTCCTTTCTCCACTCCTTCACCCTTTTATTCCCTGGGAGATCAGATGACCCTCGGGCCCTGCAGCACCCTCCCCCTCAGAGTGAATGCAAATCTTTTTTTCTCATTCATTCATTCACGCACTCAGGCATCCATTCAGTCTTTCTTTCTATTTCAATACTGGTTTCTGCACTTCCAGAGGGCAGGTGCACCTAATTGGATACATCATAATCTGCTATTAATGGGCCTCCCCTCCACTGCCCCATTGAAGCCCTCCCTGACATATTGTTGCCTGAAAGGTCTCTTGGTCGGGTGGGTCATTGTCCATCTCAGAAACACAGATGGGAATTAAACAGTCTGCTGGCACAGTCTTTCGTCCTATCCCTAACAGGGCTCTGTCTTCTGTCCGTATTCATCTACCTATCTGTGAGCACATTATTACCTTTCTTCTTTCTGAGATTGAATTTACATTTCTTTCCTCCTCTCCCCAAGCCCCCACATTGTCGTGCTCAGCTGCATAGGCCAGTGGACAAGAGAGTCACCTGGAAACATTCTTCTGCGGCCCATGCCGCTCCCTGCCTCTTTCTCTCGTTCACACATTCACATCTACCACCCTTTCTTCCTGGTTTCTTTCTTTTTAGTATTTAAGCCTCCGCTACTAATTAAGTGTTCAGATTTTGAATCCTAGCTTTACCCTCCTGTGAAGCTACTTGACTGTCTACTTAACAGATTTTTTTTTCTTCTTTTTCTTTCTATACTGCCTCTCCATTATGTTCCAGCTTTCTGTGTGTCCTGGCTTCCTTGCTGTCTCTCATCCCCATGGAGCCAGGGTGCCCAGATGAGATTAACTCACCAGCACCCTGATACTACCCCGAGCTGGGCTCTCCTTGCGTTGTCTCACAGCCCCTCCCTTTATCGTGGTCGTTTATCATTTTTTGTTTGTTTTCTTTCTTTCCTACTTCTTTCTCTTTTTAATCACATCATCATCCATCTGTTCACATTAAGGGGCCTCGGAAGCTGAGGGCTGGTTTAAACAGCTCCCCTCCCCACTACTTTCTTTTATTTAGTATTCCTTCTTTAATTAAAAATTTCTTAGGTCCATGATGATCCAATACCAGTTTGTATGGGGCCCTATATACCTATTGACTTGGCAGTTTATTGATTTATATATTGATTGCCTAGGCACGGAAAAAGACAGAATGATGGCTGTATGCTCCCATCCTGACTTGCTCCCTTCACTTCTATACCTATTTGTTTCTTTATTCCTTCCTGCTTCATTCTCTCATCCATCTAAACATTTATTATGTGATGTAACACACACCGGTGAAACAGCTTCCAGACAAGAAAACCCGAGCTCCGCGCCCTCCAGGCCCTTCCTACTTTCTTCCACCAAGTTACCCACCCGAGTATGTAAACCCGCAGCCCAGAAACAAACACAAATGGAAGATGTGGAGCAAACACAGCATATGTTCTTTTACCACCAGATTCTCCCAGGGCTCACCCCTAGACATACAAGGGGCAGATCCAAGACTAGCCCCCCCCCCCAGACCCTCTTGGCAGAGCAGACTGCCCCTCTGGGCCCCAGTGAATGGCCATCCCCATGAGAAACCTGTTTCAAGACCCCAGAATACATAGAGACACAAACATGGTACAGTCTTCCCAGTGGGAAACGACAGGACAGAGTTCATTTGTAAATAGGTGGCTTTGTCTACAGCAATATAAAAATATTTTGGCCTTTCAAGACAGATACAAAAGAAAGTCCCCATTACCGTCCCCAAGTGTCTCAGTCCCAAACAATAAAGAACTTGAAGAGGTTTAGATGGAAACTTTGAAGACAGAAAACCTGCCCATTATGTTTTCCAGACATTTCCAGGGGGTGAGCTCAGGTCATGGAGGCTTGAAGCCTATTTGAGAAGCTGGTCCCTCCGTCTGCATTTTCTCCTCAGCCCTTTGAAGGCCCCAACTCACAAGGGCGCTTCCATCCTAGTCAGTACAAGAGCCAGAGGGAGATGCCGCAATGAAAGGCCCATTCATTTGAAGAGTGAAAAAGAAGAAATTCTTTTGGGGTCCCACACTTGAAGCTGCCTATAGAATTCTTTTGAGACAGACAGAACACAAGGCGGATGGAGGCTCCCATCTTACAACACAAGCGCCAGGTCAGCCCTCGACTTGGCTCACTGGGCAACCCCCCACTCCCATCTGCACGGGCTGCAGCTTGCCTGACAGGGTGCTTCGGGTGGAACCCCCCACCCCAACGGCCACAAGTATGCTCGCTGTACTCTAGCGACTTACGATTTACAGTTGGAGGGTCCCAGGGGCATGTGTCCGTGTCCGTATGTCCAGGGTCCCACGCAGGATTCTGGGTGATGACTTTGGCTAGAATCAGAAAGCTTGTAGTCACAGGACAGAACCCCACTCAGGTCAGGAAGTACGAGAAGGTGGGTAGCAGAGGGTGACACCTCTGCAGGATGCAAGAATAGCTTGACACAGGGCCTCTCCTGGTTTCTACAAATTTGAAGTCTATGGAAGCAAACCTCTCTCTGTACAACCCACTCCTTCCACGCTTACCCTCTACCAGCTGCCTATGTGCAGATGGGGCAGGTACCAAGAGCCTGGTACTAGATGACATGGTGGGCTAAGGGCTAGTGTTTGGAAAGCAAAGCTTTAGGGTCACTGTACCCATAAGATGCAAACTGATGCCTAAGTGCAGCAGCCTACGCCCTCGTAGGCAGAACACTGAAAATAACCTAAAGGTAGGGCACAGGTTGTATCCTGGAAAAAGCCAGTGGGCCAGCAAGACTCATTATGGGCCACGCTGGATAGAGGACCCTGGTGACCAGGCAAGGAAGGATGCTGCCAGGAATCCAGCATGGTTTTTGGTGGTTTCAAGAAGTGTCTTGAAAACCCATGGCACACACATCATAGGGTGACAGGTGACCTCTGTGGTAACTGGGCAGCCACCTCCACACTAACCATGCCGCAGGAGTGCAACAAACCCTGTGGAATGCCAGCACACCAAGTCTACAAGCCCAGGATTTGCCTCAAACTCAAGGTAAAACTGTGAGATACACAATGAAAACTCACGTCACTAGACAACTACCAAAACCCATAGAAAGTACTTGGTAAATCCAGCCTCATGACAGGGACTCGGTCTACTACTCACATGTCAGTATTGCCACATAGCTGATAACAAATGCACCATGTGAACACAAGATGTTAGTGAAATGGGAAGGGTGATTGTGTGTATATTCCCTCTGTATTTATTTTATTTTAATTTTATTTTTGAGATAGATTCTCACATAGCCCAGTTTAGCCTCAAACTTGCTATTTTATTAAAAAAAAATGACCTTGAACTTCTGACCCCCCCCTCTACTTTCCAAGTGCTGAGATTACAGGCATGCACCATCACATGTGGCGTTATACTGTGCTCGGGACTGAACCCTACAGCTTCTTAAATACTGGTCAAGCATTCTATAAATGGAGCTACATCCCAAACCCCATATTTGCTGCCTTGATTTCCTACAAACTCAAAACTGTTTAAGGGGGGGGAAATGACTTGTTAATAAAACATGTTTTAAACGAGTTAATTTTTAAAATGTGTTAGTAGATTCTGGTGAAGGTAAAAAATCATGTGACCACAGGGGGTCTGCCATGGCTAGAAGTGGGGGTCAGGACAGGAGCGGGAGAGAGAATGGATCTGCTCCAAACCTCTTTGGGGACTGTCTTTAAATAAGATACATGGAAGCAGGTGCTACAGAGGGATGAATGGGGTGAGGCTGGGGGCTCCTGGGAGCTAGAAAGACAAGGAGTGTGGCAGGGGCTCTGGGGTATCACAGACATCCCAGAGGTTACACAGAATCACAGGACCTGGGAAACACCTAGTGCCAGATACCTGCCCTGCTTGCCCTCCAAGGACTTGGGAAGGAGGAAACACTTCCTACCTTACCCTTAATTCAGCCTCCATAGACAGGTTCTTCCTACCCTTACCCTCCATTCCCAGACAGGTCTCTGGCTGAGGCACCCCAAACCCTGCCAGGGCATAGCAAGGACACACTTCTTATTTCAAAGCCTCCTGCAAACTGCTTCTCTGGCTTGTGCTCCCCAAACACAACCTTCCCATAACTGCTTGATTCTGTGACTTAAAAACAAGTGTTCACAAGGCAACCACAAGATTTGGGTGACCCTGGGAGCTCCGGACCACCTACTACATACTGAACACCCCTCTCCCCATGAGACCTGTGTGGCTAGGGTGGTCACTCGTCATAATCATGGTCCCTAGGTGACAGTGAGACTCCAGACCGAGAACACACAGCAAGACCAAAGACTCTGCAGTCTCCTTGCAAGAACATGAACTGGGGCCTTTGCCCTGCTCCTTCTGTTTTAGTCTATTTTGTTTTTAATGGCAGTGGAGTAATCAGAAGCAGCCCAGGGCATCTGGGTTTTTTCCTGCCTCTCCTCCAGGCCCCTGTGGACCCTCGACGCGCCTGGCTGTCCTTAATGAACTCGGTATGCAGACCCCAGGCTGCTATGCTAGCACATAACCCTGGCAAAGTCGTGCCTTGGTTTAAAAGCTGCGTGTACCAGCTCCAGGTCTGCCGTGATGTATTAATAACGCAGTGCGGGGCTGGAATCTTAACAAATGTCAGAAAAGCTGCAGAGATGAGTCACTGTCTGGAGCCAAAGGGAAAAACAAGACCTTATAGAGTCCACAGGAACCACTGTCACAAGCATTTGATGGAAAAACCTTTTAAGGGCTTGCACTGAGCTCATCACACGTAGAAAGTGGTGGTAGGCGCACTAAGTGTAGCCCCCACGGCTTAATAGGATTAGAACATTCTAGCTCTGCATCTTGAGATTTTTTTTTTTTTTGAAAAGTTTCTTTCTTCCGGAGGAACACAGGACCTAATTGATCTAGCTTGTCTTTGGTACAAATATCTTACTGATGTTTCAAACAGAGAAAAACGTCAAAGGACTATTTTTACTAAAATGTTGATTTCAAGCAATAAGAGTCTGCAGTTACGCAAATGATCAGCCTTCCCTGCTCCCTACCTGTTGAGAAAAATACTACCCTCTTACAAGTTCCCCTGACAAATGCAAGCCCTTTGCAAAGCTCATTTCCTGTACCTTTGTTGAGACCCAGGCCCTGGACATTACGGGCCCATTTATAAAAATGGGAGAGGTAATTGGGACATCTTTTGAAACCATGTCCCCTTCTCTGAGCTGGGGCCCCATCAGCCCTCTAATTTTCGTTGGTCGGGTTACAGAGGATGTTTATATATGCCTCTTCCTGGAATTTCACCTCTTTGCTTCAGGAGTGGGCAATTAGAGAGAATTAGGATCTATTTGGTACATGTTTACCCTTAATGGATAGAGAGTCTAAGGCAGCCTTGGGAACACGGTCTGCCAGTCTAATTGAAGCTGGCAATTTTTTGATTCCTTATTTCAGCTCGCAGGTATTGTAGCAACCAAGGTCACAAAACAAAAGCCGCAGTCCACCATGGTAATAACGGGTACAGACTGCCAGAGGTCTGTGAGCTGCTGATTACCATGCCAAGGCCCAGGGACAGACAGAGACGAATGTGCAAGGGGGTGGAGGCTGGTGGGTACCACTCATTTTTTCACAATTTGCTACCTCAGTGGCTTCTGCAAGAAGTTCTTCCCTGAGTGGGTCAGGATGCCAACAGGGGTGATGCCAAGTGCCTCTTGACCAAAGGGTGCACAATGAGCTACTTGGGACAGTGCCACTGGGGCACACCCTCCTGGCAGGGAAGCCATGGGCCTAATCTCACTACACAAGGGATGCTCTCTGGCCCAAAAAAAAAGGGTTTCCCAGCCTGGCCTGTGCCATGTTTGCTTGAATAATTCCCTGCAGCAAGTAATCCCTTCACCACAGTATGTGGGGCAGTCCTAGGGACCTTCCTCCAGCCCAAGCAATGGCCTGCACTAAGATCTGTGATTTCCAATAGCTGTCAGTGTGGAACTAGCTAGGGTCTGAGACCCTCTGACCACACCATTCACTCAGGAACCCACCAGTCAGCAGCCCTGATCCCAGGGCCAGTTGGAGTGAGACTCGACCCTCTGTAATCTCCAGCCCCTTCATCTCTGAAGCAGGGGACAATTAGTGTGCTGAAGACCCAGCACTCATGCACTTAACTCCAAAGGCCTCAGAAGACTACTGGCCTGTACTCCCCATTTTAAGCATGGAGAAGCAATGACCCTGAGGGCTGAAGGCAGAGACTGAGGTCAGTCACATCAATGGGCACAGATGACAAGGGACTGAATTCAGAAATCCATTCCAAGCTTGACTATTTTGACAATTCCTATCAGGAAGCTAACGGAGGCCTAAGGTGGCTAGTCATGGACCTCTGCATTCCCTTCTCTGATCAAATAGGCACTGTGTCTGCCTACTACTAACATACTTGTTGATTACATAATGGGTACACTTGGGTTCTGGTCTCATTTTACAGACAGAAAAACTGAGGCTTAGAAGCCAGGACTCAAAGACACTGGCCATGACTGAGAACCAAGACTCCTCCTAGCAGGGACTTTGGCCTTGGGCTAGTCTAGGGCAGCAGTGGGACAACCCCTTGCAGGTGAGGTTGCTCTGATTTCTTCCTCTCTTTGTCCCTAACCATACACACCCACCAAGCCCTAACTCAAGTTTCAGACCCCTACCCCCAGTTTCCTAGCCTTGGAGGGATGGCTGTCTACTCACATACAGGATAACCCAGAGACCGTGCTGGAGGACAAAAAAATAACCCCACACAGCTGTGGTCCCTGGGGGCCAATTAAGACATGTGCTCAGTCTTTGGCCCTTCCACTGTCCTCTTTCCCCAACTTTCCGTTCTGGAGTTCTATCCTTTGGCCCCATTCTGTCTCTAAAGCATCTTTCGGGCATTGGGCCCAGTGTGATCAAATTCTTGTCTGTAGGGATCCTATCCTTCTATCCCAAGAAACTTAGATAAACCTAGCCCTGGGATGGACAAGCTCAAGGGTCCCCAGGGTCAGGGAGTGGGTGGCTGGCTACATGGGTCATTATGCAGAAGGGGTCTGCTCTCTGGTCCAACATGCACACCCGCACACACACACAGCCAAGGGCCCCACACAGCCCCCTGCCCCCCCCCCCCGGGAACACACAACACACACACACTCCATGTCGGGTAGGTAATTGAGGTTTTCTTCTTTTCATCTGAAGAAAGGGCACCTTCCATTGACAGGAGGCATTCACAGGACCTGGGAAACTCATCGGAGCTCGCTCTCCCAATTATCCCCAGGTGGCTGTGCTCCACAGGGCTCCCCCACATTCCTTTCTGCCTGAGCTTTTGTTTCCAGCTGCAGCAGCCTGGGAGCTCCCAGGCTAAGAGTCTCCTCCTTAAGCCCTAGCCAAAGGCCCTATTCACTGCAAGAAGAGAAGGCCAACTCAAGGTGGTGGGGAGCCAGACTCCGGCCCCACTCCCAGGCTAGGGGAGGGAAGACCTCACCATCTGCAATTTTCTCTTAAGCCCAAAGAAACTAGAGAGCAATTAAGAAAGTCAAGAACTGTACCCTCCACCCCTGTTCTTGCCTTAATTAATTTCTCTCCCACACACATCCTGCTTGAGTTGGGGGGGGGGGGGGACTGGCCTCTGTCACCTGACACCTGCCCTACACACACACACACACACACACACATTGGACTTAGGGATGAAGAGAGTTGAGAAAACAACTGTGGACAATGCCTGAGAAGCCTGACTAAAGTGACCAGACTCCCAGAGAAAGAGGCAGGCACTAAACATTAGCCTCAGGGCCAGAGAATCTCAGAAAACACTGGACATTCCTCAAAGATGGAAGCCCAGGGCCCCTCTCCTGCTGCTTTTCTACCCTGCAGCCCTGTTGCTGTGTTACTACCTAGAAACACAGGCATTTCCCAGGAGGAAACACCATCAGAGGTTCCTCATATTCCTCCCATAAGGTATCCCTAGCTCCCACCTGATTTGTCTACGCCACAGTGGCAATCGCACCCTGCAACACCCCTTTTCTCAGAAGCCTAGAGAGCCTGAGGTGTCCATGAGCGGCCAGGGTTTACTCAAATCTACCCCCACCCAGCCACCCAGCCACCCACTGTCTCTCTCTTTCAGAGACCCTGTGCTTGAAGAGTCCCACTCAGAAATACCCGATTAATTCTCCTAGAATTTTCCATTTTTCTCTAACCAGCGATAGGGACCTGAGCCCTACTTCCTTCTTCTTTTGTCTGAGAGGGACAGGGGCTCAAAGCAGAAGAGGAGGGGCTGGCTCTGGGGACTCATTCACAGCCGGTTCAATGCCAGCCTCTTGCCAGCGTTAGAGAAGAAAACGCTCCCAGTACAGCCGCCCGCAGCCCAGCTTTTGCAGCACGGCTTCTTCATTGTTCTTCATGTCCACTGCCCTTTAACTCTTGGGGACCCTAATTTGTCTCCCTCCCTTTGTGTGATACCCCTTTCCTCTTCATTAGCCAGCTCATTAAAAGATGGGTAGACTGGCTTGGATTTTTTTTTTTTTTTTGGTTTTTTGGGGTTTTTTTGGGGGGGTTGCTTTGGGGCTTTTTTTTTTTCAGGCTTTCTAAGAAGTCAGATTGCTCATAAAAAAACACATTTAAGTTACTTCATGTAAATGAATGAATAAGAAACACATGTGTCCTGTTGCCCTTAAGTCTTGCCAGGTTTTGAGATCATCTAGAGAAATGTACTAGCGAATCCACTGGGGCTTTGAATCACACATATCGGGGGCCCGGAAGAGTACATCGAGCGAGCAGCTTGCAGGTGGGAATGCAGAGGCCAAGGCAGCCCCTCCACAAGCAGCCTCAGCTCAACTCTGGCCTCCCTTTCCTGCACATCCCAGGGGTAGATGGAGAGGCATTCCCACAAGAAACCGCTGTCTTTTCCCACACTCTGCCCATGTGGAACACCGAGTTAGAGAGGACTCTGGGGAGATAGCTGCCTATCACCACGAAGATCAACCAGAGACCACCTCCCATCTTTCCACCATATGACAAGGGCTGCTCTCTTGGCAACTAGGGCCTCATGCCCACCCCTTAATGCTCAGGAATTACCCAAAGCCTCAAAAGAGAATTTTCCTGATAAAAGCCCTTGCTTTTGATTCTCATAGTTCCAACATCTCAGCAGTTCCTTAGATTCTAATCTGGGAGGCTAGTGGGGTACATTAATTGAGAACTTGGTATGCTCTTTTACTTTTTATTTTTTAACCTAATGACCCACAAAATCTCCAAAAGCTGCATCTGCCTGAGATCTCATTCCCACAGTCTCTGAAACATCAGTCAGCCACAATGCACCTTCACACTGGTCTTGGTGAAATGGTTTATTCCAGACTCCTGGGAGGGTAGGTAAGGCTAGCTGTGGAGTCTGCAGTCTTCTGGGATAAGGGGGCATATTGGTCTCATGGTTGGGCCTGTTTGACGTCACTTTAACCTAGCCTAACCCCTTGGCTCAACCACCTCCGAAGTTCTGGGCTGTCCCTAATGAACAAGCGCAGAGCCTCAAGCCCTTGACTAAGCTCAGACTAGCTACCCAATGGCTTTGTCTAAGCTCAGGATTTGACGCCCCTGGGAGCCAGGATCCTGCCCTGAGCAAAGCTCCCTCCCCTTCGCTAGCCACGTCACCGTGTCTGCAGGTCGCTCAGTAAATGCCAGCTACGGAGTAAATGTCACAAGACAGAGCCTTCCTGGTGCCCTAGGCACACACTCCCTCCTCCCTACAGCCTGCTGGGGGAAGGCAGTCAGGCAAAGGCCAGACCTGGGTGCTGGGTGCTGGGCCCCCTTTTGTTTAATCATAAGATCCCATCCCATTTCCACTTCAGGGGGAGAAAGGCGGAACTGGAGAGGAGCCATCTTTGAATCTTATTTAATGAGAGAATATCATGGAAGCTGTGTTGGAAAGCAGGGATTCCATGTGGAAGGCAAGGTCCACAAGCAGGCTGATCTATGGGGAGGAGTCTTGAGGCAGGGACAAGGAGTTCTGTTCAAGGCATCAAGAGGATAGCAACAAGGCCAGGTCAGACCTGGACCCACTCAATGCTCCCCAATGTCCCACGCTGCCCCAAGTAAGGCAAAGCAGGACGACCCTCCTCTCTGAGCCACCTTAATGGCTGCCCTACTCATCTGGCCCTCCAGCCTTTTGTGTAAAATATGGCCCTACCCTCTCCCACCACATACACACATAAGCCTGCAACAGTTCTACTAATACATCTTGAGTAAGACACCTACAAGGAAAAAAATAATGAAGCCTTCTGAATTTTCTCCGTTACAGATTTTGTTTAAACAAACAAAAACATTCTCATTTCATTGCAGTGTCAGGGGTGAGGAAAAGAAAGAAAATTTCGCTCAAAACCAACATTTCATTAGAGGGCATTGTCAAAGACCTATGTGCATGGCAGCAATTCTCCCAGGAAACAGCGTTGCCATGGCTGGGGTGGAGGGAGGATGTCTCCCCTCTCAAAGTGGATAGCTACCTGTGTCCACATCTCTGAATGGGACAAAGGTTAGAGGTGGTGGTGGGACAAGGCCAAAGGAAGGCCTGTGGATTCATATCACAAACATGGTCAATGGGTTTGATTGTGTGCCTACTGTGTGTCTTGTCTTGCCTGGCCATTCCCAGGAGTGTAGACTACTGGTAGCCTGCCCCCACTTACCGTCTCTGGTCCCTGCTAGACAGTGGCCAGGATGGACTCCCATACATGTAACTCGTGGCGACAGTCTCGGCTCCAGGCTCCAGGCATCCAGGTATCCAGGTATCCAGATTAAGGTGCCCCCTCCACGGATTAAATGTACTCCTTCTTAAGTGAAGATGTGATGTCAGTGAATTCTAACAAAGTTGTGTTTGTCGGCGCAAGAGACTCACCCAAATCCAGAAGGGTGGCACAATGCACGTTGTGAGGGGATGGGTCCTCGCGCTGGGCGTCGTGGGGTCCTCGCGCTGGGCATCCTGAGGTCCTCGCGCTGGGCGTCCTGGGGTCCTCTCTGGGTGTCCGGGGGTCCTCGCTGGGTGTCCTGGGGTCCTCGCTGGGTGTCCTGGGGTCCTCGCGCTGGGCGTGGTGGGATCCTCAATGGCTTGCTCTTCAGCCAGCATGGCTGGTGGGCGATGCCAGCTTTGGGGAAAGGCAAAGAATTAGAATTCCTACAAAGTGGACAACCTGAAAAAAAGAAAAACTACCTGTACTCACACGCATGAAGACACGCAGCGGCCTCACCTGCTCTTCTGTGAAGATGGGCGGCTTGTAGAACCTGAGCACAACAGGAAATGGTACAGGAAGACGCAACAGGCCTGGATAGTAGCCCCCAAAACAACACCAGGTCAGCAAGGGGCCTAAGAGGGTGGAGCCATGGACTCTGAGGGGCACAGTGGTGGTACAAAGTGGGCAACACCCACCAGGGAACGACGATGATGATGAGGGGTCTCCAGGGCCAGCAGACCGAGTCATAAATATGGCTTAAGCCCCTGGTCACTCAGACCCTGGAAATCAGTCCCACCGGAGATGAAGAACCAGCCAGGGATTGTCCAATTGGCACCAGGAGGCTGCTGGCAACTGAGGTAACACTGAATTGGGGGGCACAATGGGATTGGGGATCTGGTGGCAAGGCTAAGGGCAGCAGGTGGATCAGGTTAGCCACAGGTGTGGGCTTAGCAAGGGAAGCCAGCCTGTAAAGCAGAGGTACCAATGGCTGAGACCCAAGGGAGAGGGTGGAATAGGATGAGCCCAGGGACTGAGGCACAGGTTGGTGTTAGGGAGACATCATGGGGAAAGGCTATGCAAGCAGAATGCTGAGTGGGTGATGAACCCGGACGCTGTCGAAGCAGGGGCCAGCCAGCAGGTAAAGAAGAGCAGGTGGACAGCCAGGCAGAGGCGGGGCCTGCACATGCTCTCTGGAGGCTCCTAGCGGCTGGGACACAGTCCTCAGCCTGATGGTTGGGGACGGAAAGGCTGGACTGCATCCCAGGGGAAGGAACAAACTGTGGGAAGGATCCAAAAGCCTCAGACCCCCATCAGCTTCAAAAGGGAGGGAGACCTGTGTGGCCAGGACCGATGGCACATCACAGCTGTTCCTGTAAGCTTGGCTCAGCCCTAAGCTGCAGGGCCAGTAGCCCATACTCAGCCATGAATGTGGAGGGAGGCAGAGAGGGGGGCAAGGCCCTGGGGGTGGGCAGGTCTGCGTGAAGGCAGGGCAGGCAAACCAAGCCCACCCCATGCCCTCTGTATGCCCTCTATGGAGCCAGAGACTGCTGCTCTGGCTCCCAGACAACCCCCCAGCTTGCCCTCCCTGGGAAGCAGAGGCCATCAAGGGACAAGCTAGGTGGCAGGTGCCAAGCCCAGGGCCAGGACCATGGGCACGCTCAGTTAGGATCAACTGTTGGATGCCAGGGTGAACGCGCGGATGAATGCAGGGCACAACATAAGGACCCCTTCAAAGGGGTCCCAGACTAGGGCAGGTAGCTGCTGCTCCCAAGTCCCTTGAGCCCCCACCCCCAACTCTACACTTTCTGAACCCTAGCTGCCCTGGTGTGCCAGTTGAGCCCATCCATTCGTCCACCTGTCCCGCCATACATCCCACATACTCTTACTGAGCCCCACTATTTACCGGGTTGGTGCTGGGACACCCAGAGGAGGAGGGGGTGGCCTAGGGGCACCCCAAAAGGGCCAGATCCAAATGGGAGGGGGAGGGAGACAAACAGAGGGAGGCTGAAACAGAGAATGGAGGGGAATGGGCAGTAAAGGCAGAAAAATAGTTCTCAGAAGAATTGAGGGCCGGGGCGTTTCCTGCCACCTCCCTCCCTTCCTTGGCCTCATCTCCATAGCTTCCTGCTCTATCCTGACTGATTCTATCGTTGTTAAGTACCCAAGATGCTCTAGGTCTCTGGGCCAACTCTAAAACCAGCCTAGATGCCTGGGCTGGAAGCAAGGGGGCTGGGGTGGGGGCTGGGGTGGGGGCTGGGGGCTGGGGGCTGGGGGTGTCGGTGGGGGTTTATATCCCTTGAAGCACAGAAGCACCCTGGAGGGTCCCAGGAAATGGAGTGAGGGTGAAAACCACGCTAAGCTCAAGGAAGCAGTTAGCTTGAATCCTCCTTTACAGGGAGCCTTCCTTCTAGAACATTAAGAGCTGGGGAGCTGGGGGAGAGTTGCTCATGTTTGAGTTGTTCAAGGTTGCTAAGTTTGGAGGTTCCTTACACAGAACCCCAATGACCTACGACTGTCAGATACTGAGCAAAGGCCTTTAGCATGTTCACTTGCTTCTGAAATATTCCCAGACTCCTAGAATATCAGAAGTGGCTTCAGGGACCTATTGTTTTACTAACTGATAGATATTTGAGACAGGGGGACCCTGGAGACAGTGGACACAGTACCAACTGACTCCATGCTGTGAGGAGGGAGGCTTGTGTGTGGCTCCCTTTCGGAGGCCTCAGCCTTCATCCTAGTCTCTAGCTTCAACTGCTTCCTATACAAGGTGAAGACCTAATTTGGACCCATGGTGCTACAGAACCTTTAGCCAGTGGACCAACATGGGGCCTGAAACAGGTCTGAAGATTGCTGGGGTGGGAGTGGGAGAGTTTGCAGGAGGCTGGGTGAGAAGTAATGAGTGTGGTCAGTGTGGACTTTGTGTAGCTCTTTCACTCACAGATACCTTCAACTTGCAACCTCATTCAATGGGTCTTGCCCTGGGACAGAGGCTTAGACTCCCATGAGGGAAATCTTCGACACCGACATTAAAGTATGGATTGAGAACCCAAGGCCCCCTACCCTGAAGCCACCAGCCTAGCTCATTATGGTAATCAGTGTGTTTTTCCTTTGCAGACAAAGAGGGCTTCTTACGAATATTGGAGTCCAGTAGCTACCTCATTACTCTGCAGGCCAAAATTAACCCTGTGTTCATTAAGGAGAAAAGGCAAAAAGTAGAATAAAACTGAAAGAAAAAAAAAAGCTGGGGGCAGGGTGGCTCTGCACTGTGGGCTAGTCATTCCCTGAGACCCTTCTTGTACCTTCAGGACTTAATCACCAGTCCAGGGAGGCAGTGGATAGAGGGCAGGGGGTACAGAGGTTAAACCTCAGAGGAGGAACTCAAAACCCTTGAATGGGGCCATGTGATATGGAAGTTTCCTGGGATTTGTCACTGGGTAATCAACTTAAAAGCTTCCTTCTGTTTTTTTTCTTCTAAGCCCAGGCTAACCTAGGAGGAAACGCTTTTGCTAGATGAGGTTTGGGTAGGTCTGAACATTTTCTAAATCCCCCCTCCTCGCCTTTGCTGTCTCTAATGCCTCCCTCACCCCTTCTCTCTTCTTTGGTCTTCTCTGTGGGAACTCAACTTCAAGAAAACTTAATTGTGACCCAAATTGCATTTGCTCAGGAATACCTAATTGATTTTTACCTTCAGTCCCTCAGCTAGGGCATCTGGAGCTTACCTGGTGGAGCTCACCTGGCCTTCCTGGTGAAGACCATTAACCCTATTTTAGCCAATATAGCTTGGAAGAGCTGTCTGACACCCTGGTCCCAGTATGGAGTGGTTTACCTAAGGCCTGAGCCCAGATCAGCCAACCCCAGAGTGCTCTAGGCAGCCCTGCCAACTGGGTGGCACGAGGCAGGTTTGGGAAACTGAGAGGCTTGGGAATGCAAGTTCCCAGGCAAGGTGAGAGTAGCTGTGTCCATGAAGCCAGTAGTGTGGAAATAGAAGGGAACCAGAGCCATGAAGCCATGGAACAGGAGGCATGGAGATGCATGTGTCCTTGTGTCCAGCCAGGCTGGAGTCGTGCCAAGGGTCAAGCTACAGAAAAGTCTTTACCTGAGCGAGAGCCGTTTCGATGGAGAAGAGCGAGTCAGGAAGCAGTGGGTTGGAGGGGAAATTGGAGGTGAGGAAGGAAAGCAGCGAGTGTAGACAGGCCTCGAGAAGCCGGGCTGTGAAGGAAAGACAGACACTGGAGTGGCGAGGAAGGAGGACAGGAGGAGGTGGGGCTCCAGGTGGGGACAGCAGAGTCAGGAGTCCAGAGGGGAACTGAAGTGGAGGTGCAGGCTTGAGACAGGTACATGTCGGCTGCTAAAACTGAAGAGGTTATGAAGACAATGATATGGGGGTGGGGGCCCCATTTGGAGAAACCACTTGGCAACCTCTGCTTCCCTGGGAGATGGCAGGCCGGCCCCGGATCAGGACAGGGAGTTGTGAGCATCAAATGAATGGACAGTGGCAAGAGAGGGACCAGGGCAGCTCCAGCATCCATGTGTGCTGAACATTAGGGACGGAACGGGCGATGGTGAAAGCCACTGGCCACTCTGGAAGATGGAAAGGGTCCTTCCTAATAGCCTGAATTAACGTAGAGCGGGTCTCCACCTACTGCGTTAGTCACCTTCTAAGCCCTCCTTCCGCTTCCATTTGCCGAAGAATCCAATCAGCCCCTTTCAGAGGCCTGGACACTATTGTCCACTCCAAGCTGGGCTTCCCTAAAGTAATCCAGTTGTTTTTTTGTCTTGTCTGGACAAAACTGGTTGGTTTAAAAGGCGACCAAAGAAAGTGCTGGTGAAATGAGGACCCCAATTAGCCTCGAAAAGAGGCTATTCTCATTATCTTTGTACCTCAGCCATAGCCTGGTGCGTCGGGCACATGGTCAGCATCTCAGAAAATGTTTGTTGAATTAATTCTATGGGTTTTTTTTTTTAATTCTGGAATTTATTTATTGAATACAAATACACCCAGCACCTACTGGGTGTTCACTATTGTGAGAGACAATAAGACTGGACAATGGGAAATAGGGCCAGCCTCATTGGTTAGTTAGTAAGTATTTTGCAATTTCACGGCAATTTACAAAGCACTTTCTTGTGAGTTACATCGTTTGGTCTTCAAAAGCACCCTGTTGAGTAGATAAACTGGTTTCCTTTTTTGTTTCCTCCCCCCTCATTTTTCTTTTTCTTTACTTTTTTTCTTTTTCTTTCTTTTTCTTTTTCTTTACTTTTTTTTTTCTTTTTTAAATCCCTATTTAGGTGTGAAAGGAACTGAAACTTGGAAGTTGAATGACTGGTTTAAGGTCATACCATTGCTAAGAGATGAAGTCAGCCCTTGCTACCAGACTTGAGCCAACACCCCCCTCCCCCAGCAGCTCCCAAGACCACCCTTGGGAAGCTAGGATTTCAGATAGACTTTCCCCCATTGTGAAATGTCTGATATGAAATAAAGGAACTCTCAGAAGAACTTTAGGCTGAGGACAGAGGAGGGGACCACCAGGGGCAGCCACAATGGTACCCAGGTCCAGCTCTGACCCCTTATCTTGCCAGCAATGTGGCAAAATACTTCACTGTCCTTGGTGTAAATTTCAGTCCAACCCACGAGTGAGGCTGGGTTCTCCCAGTTCTCTTTCCCACCTACCTCTTTAAAATCATGAAACATCAACGCCAATTCATCCCTCTCTGGACACCCCGCCTCCCCCCTTTGCATACACGGATTACGTAGGAACAACATGAACACGTTACATAGAAAGTGCTCTGGAAATGGCCACACACGTTCCGGCCTGCTGACTTTAAGAGCCCCTACCTGGTGCAAGGAGGGCCCTGTGCACAGGGCTGCAGGGGGCTGCAGGAGAATAGATGAGACAAGTGAGTGGGTGGGAACAGATCCACCTGCAAACCTTTCAACAAACATGTGCTGAGGGCTCTGCCCAGCCCTGCCTCAGGCTATTCTAACTCATTTAATTCTCACAACAACCCTAGGAGGTTGCTCCTAATGTCCCGGTAACCCAAAAGGAAGGGACATCTCCAAAAAGGTGGGTGGAGGGGGGGGAGCATGCCTTTGGGGGTCAGCCACATGCTCATTCCAGAAGCACCCCACCCCAACCCACAGAGTTGCCAGCACAATGGTGGCCCCTGGCCCAGGTCCCCCTCCTGAGAGGCTCCCAAAGGGATCCTTCTGCTCAGGACATTGTTAGGATAACATGGTCAGTCACAAGGGACGACCCCCCTTGGGGAGGGAAGCACTCCAGTTCACTGGCAGATGAACACAAGCAGAGACATACAGGGAAGGACTCAGAATCAAGGCACAAGCAGAAAAAAAGTCGAAGGTCATGACCAATGCCCCCTCACTAGGGCACTGGTTCAAGGCTTGAACCCAGAGGGAGGCTAGCTGGACACTACTGATCCTCTTTGTCCCTTGTCCCTCGATGTCATGGTCTTGGTGGTCCACAAGGGGCTGCTCTGTATGCTGGTGGGTCCAGGAATCCATGCTCCTTGGCTCTACAAATAACCACAGGTTAGAGAATTCACTAAATGCCTAGGTATAGGTGTTAATTACAATTTAAACTAATTAATTATAATTACAGCTAATTATTTAGCATTTAAAATTGTCTTCAAAGGCTAATGGGTCTGGGGGTATTGAAGGAGAAATGGGCAGGGGGAGTCCACTGGCCATATATATAACGTGCAAGCAACTTGAAGGAGTGGCTGTGGTACCAGAAGGTAGAGATGTTCAGCAGGTATCGCCACAGGCACTTGAGCAAAAGCTTGGCGTCCAAAGAAGGTGGTCCTTGAAGACTGCGGTGAGCCGATGATGTCATCCCTGAAGAGAGAGCTTATGGCATGGGGGTGCCGTTAGAAACCATCTTGAGGACCTCTATCGGCCAGCACAAGAACAGCACAGAGAGGGAGGGGGCAAGAGAAGAGAAAGGGAAGGGAGGGGAAGGCTGGGGAAGAGAGAGGGAGGGGTGTGAAAGGATCAGGGAGGAGGAGCAGGGATGGGAGGGAGAGAAGTAAGGGAGGGGTAAGAGGAATGAGGAAAATGGGTAGGGGAGGGGGAGAAGGGAGGAGGGAGAGAGGAGGGAGGAGAAATGGGAGGAGGGGTAGGGAGAGGAGAAAAGGGAGGGGGAAGAGAGGGGGAAATGGGAGGGGAAAGAGGAGAGATGAAATGGGAGGGGGAGGAGGGAGGAGAAATGGGAGGGGGAGGAGGGAGAGATGAAATGGGAGGGGGAGGAGGGAAAGGGGAAATGGGAGGGTGAGGAGGAGGGGAAATGGGAGGGGAGGACAGAAATGGGAGGGGTACAGATGAGTTGATTGACAGGTCACAAGTGTTAGCTGAGTGCGCATGCGCAACTCTAGCGCCCAGCTAACGGGCCAAGAACCATTTGCACATAGAGACCGCTAGGGGGCGCGCGGCCCGCACCAAGAGTCCAATAGCGCAACCACCTGCGGCGCCCCCACTGGCGCCAGGGCGCAGCTGCTAGAGCTAGACTTGACGCAGAAGGAAGGGGGGCGCTGCCCAACAGGTTTCAGCCTGCAAGGGGGGCATAGCCCACACCAGCCATCTTTCAGGGTCGCTCTGCACCCCCATCGCCTCCAAGCTACCACTAGCTACAGCCATTTTGCAGACATGACGCAGCACTCACACGCACCTAGGAGCCAATTCGCACCAGAGCCACGGCAATAAGGAGACCCTGCAGTAAGGGACTCCCCCAGACCACAATTCTACATCTGATAAGTGAAAACAGAAAGCTGCTTCCTACCATCAGTAAATCCAATTAAGCATAATTAAAATTTAAAGACCCAGTTCTCAATACACAGCACGCCCGTTTTTGAGGTCTTCAGCTATATGACATAAAATGAAGGCAGACCCCTCTGCGTCCCCCCAACATCAACATCCTTCTCCCCAAAACCTTGCCCACATTTACCACGTCAAATCTCAAGACCCCTCATTAACATTTTTTGCAATCCTTCCTCCTCAAAAAGCCACACCTTTCAGAAAAAAATTACTGATAATAAATTAATCTGCGTATGTGACACCCTAAATCACGCAGCCCCTGCAGATGACGCCATCTCTGGCCTATGTAAGTCCTGTAGGCGCTCCTCAGTGAACCCATGAATCCCCTTACATTTCCCCTTGGGTAAATGAACCCACAGTCCTGCAGCCAATCTTGCGCGCGACCCCCTCCTGCAGGAGAACAAAGGCCACCTCCCCTCCTCTCCCCACCCCGCCCCCCAAAATTCCGCAGTGCCGCCAGCGCCCTCTTGCGGCTATCAAAAGAACCTTCTAGAAACCTGCCACGTAGCAGCCCTCTGGCGCCCCCCCCCCTCCAGCTAGCAAGCCCAGGATGGGGAGGGGGCGGCCTGGGGGGGCTTGATAGGGACAAAGAAAACGGTAAAAGGTGATTTACCAAAAGTCTAAAGCCTTCAACATGTCAGAATCTTGCATCGACCATCATGCGCAAATTCCCAATTTCCAGCACTCAGATCACCCCCCCACACACCTCCACACACCCCCTTTTCTGCATTTCTCTCTTCCTTCTTCTTAGATACAAGGACATGGGTTTCTTTCTACCCCAGCCCACCTCCTGCCTCTATTCTACCTGCGCAACCCCGATTCCTTGACCTTAGCGCCAACTGCCGCCTTCCCTATGCGATCTGGGGGTCTCCAGGCAGATTTGCCTTTGACGCCGTCTCTCTCCACCGTTAAAGTGGCTCCATCAGGGAGAAGCAAATTATAACGGTTATGATTTTTTTTTTCTCTGTATTTTGCCTGAGGTCAGGTCTACGCTAAACCTGAGTATCTGGATTTGGAATCGCTGGTGAACGTGAACCTCTAAACCTCACGCCCACGATCTACCGAGAACCTGGCTGCAGACTATAAGAAAAAAAAAATGGCTCAAGACCCTTCTCTTCAGGTACCTTCTCTTCCCTAATTCATGGGGCTTGCAGAATGCGTCGCCGCCATGTCTCCCACCATTAACGCAATTCTAAAGGTGGCTCTGAACCCCCCAAACCAGGTTTTTAGACCCCAGAAACCGCAATACACTGGATTTGAAGGGGAAAATCTCTGATTACTGCTCTTATTCTTAATCGGGATCTCTGCCGCACAGTCCACCCTCCAAGACTGAGAAAAGAACCTTGCCCCCGCCCGAGGAAAATGTGCCTCAGGATTCCCTTCCTGACAGAATTTCGTGTGGGATGCTGGGGACCAGGCTTACTAAGGGGCTGCCTTTGGGAAAAGGTCCCCAGCTTCGGCCTTTCGGCATGTCCAGGAGGACAGAGCCTGAGCCAGAAGGGAATGTGGTCTTCATTTTTGCACATCCTTTCGGGTAAAGGATGGCCAACCACTCACCAGGTAAGGGATTCTTCTCTGGGTGCCCCGCTCTCTGGGAGAGCTGCAGCCAAGGCCAGCAGAGCCAAGGCGAGCTCCATCCCAGCTCTTCGCCGTCTGCGCTAGGGGCTGGCTGGGTGGGGTTTATATAAAGGCGCAGAGGGGGTGGTCTTTGACGTCAGCGCATTCTGCTGCAATGCGCTCATTTCTCTAAAAGTGATTGGCCGGAAAAATGAGCCCCCCAGATTCTATGACAAATTGCTGTAGCCGCACCCAGACTGCAGCAAAGAACGCAGGAAAAAAAATCTGCCGCAGTGCTCCTGGCCGCCATGACCAACACCCTGTGGTCGCAGATGCTTTTTCCCTACATGAGCCCTGATCATGGATGGAAGGGCGATTTGTAGACACAGTCTGGGGGGAAGTCACCCCAAATTATGATTGTACTCAGGGGGCTAAGGATAAAGGTGGGGTACCCGGGTTCTGGGGATCCGCAGCTTGGTTGCGTAGGTTTTTCAGAACATCAATCAGAGGCTCCGGGCTTAGGAAAAGAGAAGGCTGTGGGTTTTTTTAATGATGATTATTATTACTGCTCCGGAAAATAAAAAGCCCAGATAAAATAATTGATTCCCAGATGTCAGCCTAAAGCTGTCACCCTCACCTAGCACACCCCGTTTTTGATGGGCTATCTCGATACGGGAGACTTAGCATCTCGGAATCAAAGGACCTTGATTTTGAGTCCTGGGCTCAAACACTAGCAACCTGTGCACTTGGAAAGCTCACGATCGATATCCCTTCCTCTTCCAGGGGTTCATTTCTGCCCTTTAGGGGGTACTCTGCAACCCGGAGCGTACCTATGAATATAGCCGCAAACCGTGCCCCCCTAAGAAAAGTACTTCATGAGTGAAAACGGGGTCCTATGTGGTAATGCTTAGAGTATACCCCCTAATCGGGTTGATTCCCCACACTTTGAAATGCGCAACCCCCCCCCCCCTCGCAGCCCAAGCAGACAGACAGTGACACATGTTGCTATGGCGCATAGCTGCCTGGCTGCGTACTCTCTGCGACTTGGCACAGGAGAGCTAATCCTTAACAGGTGGTACCTCCGGCTGCTCTGCCCTGCCCTAAGTGGCAAAGTGGGCAGCACGTCAATCAAATGTCCTCTCGAAAAGGTCAAAATGCTGTTGAAAGGGACGAAGGATCTATCTTAGGGTGACAGGTGGGTGGCAACTGGGAGGCCAAGGAAGAAATGTCTGATGACAGAGATGGAGCGAGAAAGAAAGACCCTAAAAGGAGAGTCAGAGGCTCCATGGAGGACATGAGGTTGAAAGAGCCCCCTGCCTTATTTGGGGCTCTGCAGCTGCTTCCGCATAAGCCCCTTATGGCCAGCAATCCTAGGACACCACAGTGGCACAGGACCGGGGCTGAGAGGCACGGAGAAGGGCCACCGCTGAGCCTGGGGTTATCGACCATCCGCTCTCCGATGACTCAGGCCTTTCCTGGGCGGGCGGATTGTTAATGTAGGAACCGAGGCATTATTTAGGGAGGGGGGAGATGAAGATTTAGGGCTTTGTGAGCATCACAAAGAACTATCTGAATGTGTCAGATACTGAGAGACAAAGAAAACACCCCATTTTCAGCCTGTTGAATATGGAGACAGCCCCCCAAAAGAGGGCCCCTGAGAAGCCAGAAAGGCCTTCACCAGCAACAGACGTCACGGAAGCTGCAAAAAAACATGGCTCCCAACACCCCAGTCAACAGGAGACATTTATTAGCCCACAGTATTAATAGCTAGGAAACAGCCAGAGCTGGCTGGGGCCAATCATCAGCAAGAAGACCCTGTCGTCAAGCCCCTGTGGCCAATCAGACACCAGAAGGCCCAGTTGCTAGCCTCTGGGGGAAGAGGAAGGGGTGCGCATTGTCATGGGGGCTCATGTTCGCGGCCCACGCGTGGGATCACAACGGCCGCTAGAGAGCATCAGCAGCCATGTACTTGGGGTCCCTGGAGGCTGTCAGCCTTGCAACCCCAAAAGAACGTGAGTGGGTGCCTGGTAAGAGGCGCCGGTGTGCACTATCAGGACTCTCAGACACCGACCGGCCATTCTCAGTCCTCCAGGCCCTGTGCCCTTGAGGGAAGGAGGGCCTCCGCAGCAAAAGTCAGCCTCTGCATTTTTTCCTGGGCCCCTCGCTCCTAAGCCTCTTCCTGGCAGCAAACCCCATCCCTCTGCTTCAAAGCTTTTACTGACAAGCCAAGGTAACAGACCCTGGAAGCTATGTGTTTCTGCAGAATGCACAGTGGTTGGAATCTCAGCTCCACTCCCTCCCAGCTGGGAGGCCAAGGTCCAGGCCCTTCCCCTCTCTGGGCCCCTATTTCCTCATCTGGAAAAAGGAAAGAGTTGGACAAGAGGGTCCCCAAGGAGCTTTCCAGTCCTGTTTTGCTTGATTTGAATGTATACATCAGGCGAGTCAAATGTCTTCCAGAACATTCTTCATGACAGTAATTAGTATCAGGTGTATCCTGCTGTCCATGTGGTTACTTCATCACACGGCTTTTCTTTCCATTGTATTTTATTTTAAACAGAACTCCATGGCAACATGTTTATCCTTCTGGCTTCCTAAAAGAAAGAAAGAAAAAGAGAGGGGGGGCGGGGGGGGCTGCTGTAAACGAATCTCTACTGAGCACAGTTTAACCACAATTTTAAAAAAAAAAATCCATATGTTTAAATGTTTTTGTTGGCTTTTCTGGAGCTCGGAACCTAACTTTTTAAATATTTATTGGTCCAAAGCAATGGGAGAATTCTGGAAGAAGCCAAACCTATGGTAATGTTTGGATGGGAACTGTTCCTCCGTCTGGGCAATGCTAGCACGTTCCCCTGCTCAAAAAAAGATATATGAAGGCTCAGATTGGTCTCTACGGAGGAAAGCAGGGGCCAGATCCACATTTGAAAAACAGCACTTTCTCTCTGTGCTACGACGTGGCTCTCCTGCAGGCTGGATGACAGCCAGCGTCCAGACCCGAGGCTAAGCTAGCCTCTGCTTCTTCCTCCTCTTCTTCCCTGTAGATACTTTTTTCTTCTTTTTAAAATGCTTTTCTTAAGACTGAGGAACCCAGGCTGACCCCAAATTCATTATAGTACAGGCTAACTTCAAACTTACAGCAATTCCTCCACCTTGGCTTTTGGGATTTCAAGCAGTTTTTGTTTGTTGTTTATTTGTTTAAAATTCATATTTGGGGGCGGGTGGAGAGCTGGCTCAGCAGGTAAGAGCACTGGCTGCCCTTCCAGAGAACCCGGGTTCAATTCCCAGCAACCACATACTGTCTGTAACTCCAGTTCAGGGAATCTGACACCCTCACACAGATATACGTGCAGGCAAAACACCAATGCACATAAAATAAATAAATCTTCTTTAAAAATTCATATTTGGGAACTCTCAAAGCTATGTGAGACAGGCGTGGTAGCTTGCATCTTTAATCCCAGTGGAGACAGATAAATCTGAGAATTCAAGGCAGCCAAGGCACAGCAAGACCTTGTCTAAAAACAATAAAATAAAATAAAGCTACGTGAGCAGTCTCCTATCCACATGTACATATTTGTGCTCAAGTACACAGATATCCTCAGATTCAGTGAGGCAGTGAACACAAGGTCTCATTTGTCCTCTGCCAAGTATAGGTTAATAATGCACACTTGTGGAACCATGCAGAGGACTAATGTAAGACGGCATATAAGTGCCGCCTGCTCAGAATAGCCCTTCCAGATTTCCCCTAAATGTCACTGCCCTCCAGATATCCAAATATCTCTGAGTCACATGCTTCTGAACCTCCTCCTATCACACATAGACCTCAGCCAAAGCCAGAGACTCTACAGAGCACTTAGGAGGGTCTTTGCAAGAGGCTGGGTTTCTTTGGGAGTTGGGGGACATGTGTTTCTCCTACTGTGCTAGGCACCACCAGGAAGTGAAGGACTCAGAAAATATTAATCAGTAGAAGCTCGGTCTTCCAGCACTCTGGAACTCTCTTCTAGAAAGCACACAGCCCCAAATCTCCAACATCAGAAGTACTCTGCTTCCCTGGAATCGAGATCTGAGGTGCAGCCTTAGCTCCCTGCAAAGAGGAGTTGGCCAGATTGTAGATGCAGGAAAAAAAAAAAACAAAAAAAACAAAAAACCAGTCCCTTGCTTTCTACAGAAGGACAAGAGTAAAGTTTACTTCCTGACAAACTGCTGTGTCTCATGGCAGGGCCTGTGTACGTGTCCTGTTTGAGCTATATCAGCTTGAGCCATGGCCAAGGCCAGCAGTAACCCTGGGGTAATCGTTTACTGGGGAGGATAACTCTCTTGTTTTATCTGACTGGGTACACAATGTGGGAGAGAAAGAAGGGGGCTTTGCTCTTCTTTTCCTAAGCGGGGGCCACAGAGAGAAAGTTAGAGAGCAATACTACCCAAATGGTGAGGGGACCAACAGTTGTTCTAGTAAATGGATTTGGGGTGTATTTTTTCCCTTTTAGGTTTTTTCAACTCACATGGGTCACATTTATAAAATGCTTTTAGAAAAAGAGGAGGAGGAGGAGGAAGCTAGAGAGATGGCTCAGTGGTCACAAGCACTTTCTCTTGCAGAAGATCTGGGTTTGGTTCCTGGAACGGACATGGTGGCTCCCCACAATCTGTCCCTCCAATTCCACGCAGTCTTACACCTGCTTTTGGCCTTGGCAGACATCAGGCAACCATGAGACGCAATACGTACATGCAGGTAAGCACTCATACACATAACAAATAAATCTAGAAAGAAGGTTGGAGAGAGAAAAAAAAAGAAAAGAAAAGACAGCAGTTTATGGGCTGAGGAGGAAAAGTGGCAAGGTGGATAAAACACTTGCAGCCAAGTATTAAGCCAAGCCCGAGACCCTGAGTTTGGATCCCCAGTGCTCATGTAGAAACCAAGGCAATGAAGCCAATGCCTGTATCTCCGTTTTGTGGAGGATCGCTGGGACTTGTTGGCTAGCCAGTCAGGACAGATAGGTGAGCTCTGGGTTCAGTGAGAGACCCTGTCTCCAAAAAAAAAAAAAAAAAAAAAAAAAAGGTAGGGAATTATCCATGATGACACAGAATATCAGCCTCTAGCCTCCACAAGCAGGTACACACATGTGCACACATACTCATGCACATGTCCAACACATATGATCCTACATAAATACATGCAGCAGTTCAAGAAGACTAATGAACATTTTAACTTCTTTCATAGAAAGGAACCTAGCCTACTATTTCTAATACATAAAATGTATTTCTAATAAGTAAATCAAAATCTAAGGTCCCAGTGTTTACTGCCACATAGTCTAGGGCCCTTTCTGTGAGGAACACTCCCTGTGAGCAGTGGATATAGGGTACTCAGAAAGCACACAGCTGCACCCCACTTCTAAAAGGACTCTCTTCCGCAAAGGAATTCTTAGTGGCTAGGAGCTAGGGAAGGGCTCTAAAGTTTCCTTTCTTCTGGAAGAACCTAGAAAACCCCCGAATAGAGACCAAGCAGGCCACTGATGTGGGGTGGATTTTAGAATTCACATCTTGACACGTGGAAGAGACAGCCACGTCTCCAGCTCTACCCCCACCCGTCTGGCTTTGGGCAGGGGCCAGCCCCGGATTCAGGCAAGGGGTTTTTTTTGGCCCAGCTCCATGGAAATATTTCCTTCAGTGGAGTAAAGAACTGCCTCATTCAACTGCCTGCGGCTAGGGAGGGGGTGGCTCTCTGTGTTGACAGAGGGCAGCCAGGCCAGGGGAGCACCCCTACCCCCACCCCCAGGAGAAAGTGTATCCTAGGTAGAACAGGACTGGAAAGTTTGCCTTTTTTTTTTTTTCTTTAAACAAAAAGATTGATGACAGTTGAAAAACTGCTGCCCCACTCAAGAGGCTGCAGAAGTCACTGGTACTAGATTACCACGAGGCCTGGAAGGTTGTCTCACTAAAATGAGGGTTCCTGTAGAGCTTGCTTGCTTTCTAAACAGGGGCTGGGTCATTCCAGAACCCATAGGCAGCTGCTTGGACTGCTGATCTCGCCTCTCAATCTAGGCAGGAATCACCAGCTCCCTGGAGGAGAGTCCAGAAGGCACATGAGAAGCCCAGGGCACTCAACGGATGTGAGAAAAGAGGACAGTACAGGGTGTGAGGAGAGGGGACACTTTGGGCAGCCGACTTGCTGCTAGATAGGAGAGTAAAAGTCACATACCCTGATTCACGGGGTGATAAGCAAAGAGTCACCCCTGACTACAGTCCTGAACACAGGTAGAGCAGTCTTGCAGTCTTGGCCAACGGTTTGGTCCCTGAGGTCTTGAGAGCACAACACAGAGCAAAAGACACCACTACCTCTCTGGTTGTGGACCAGTTGCTGAATTTTTCTGAGCCTCTGTCTCGTGATAACTATGCTTTGAGTGAAATACGCCGTTGGTGAAGACAGTTAGATAGAGGAGGAATGTATACTCACCAAACATACTCAGGGAGCTGTGTTCACATGTCCCCAGCTGAGGGACATGGAGAAGGTTGGTGAAGAGGAAACCTTGATATTGATTGATAGTCTTGTTTATTTTATAAGCATACATTTTGACTTATTCATGTAGACATGTATATAAACACATATATGGTCTCTATGTAGCAGCTGGCCCTGAACTCTTTACCTGACTCTCACCTCAACCTTGTGAGTCAGCTGTGGAGGCATATGTACCAGCAGCCTAGCTTTGAATGCGTCCCTTTCCATCTCTCCATACCTCAGTTTCCCCATGTAAAAAGTGAGGATAATCACAACACCTGTTTCCCAGAGTTATACACAAGGTTGATTAGGGCAATGTATGAAAATCCCTCAGAATACCTGACTAACTGAGCAGACAGCTCAAGCTCTCCCCAGGGAGGGCACCTGGTAACACCACCTTGGCCCCAAGTGTGCAGAACCTGAAATCATTACCAAAGTCCCTATGTGGCACATCAGCTCTGGGTCTAGCAGCTGTAGACTATGAATCTCTTGTTCTTCTATCAGCCCTAAGAATCCTGGAACCAGGGCAGTGGCAAAGATTTGAAGCTATCCCACTTACCCTCCAGGCTAGAAACTTATTGAATGTACGTTTCGCAGCTCTCTTGAGGTTATTTTGCAGCCTATCCCAAAATTTCATTTTCTCTCCTTTAGGGTAATCTTGCCACCCTGGATTGCTAGATAAGACCAAAGGTCACTGTGGCGCTCTGTGCTCTTCCCCCATCTAACAAGTTGCTCAGGCTTTGCTGTGCAAACGTGACGCCCTCAGAGACCTAGGCTCAAATGTTCAACATACCCTTTAGGTGTTTGTGCAGAGGATGAGCTTAAAGGCAGCTGCTATTAGGTAAACGGGGCTGCCCTTGTGCATTTGATGATAAAGAAAAGCAAACAGAGGCCTCTTTCCAAAGGCTGGCCTTGCTCCCACCAGCTCCCAATAGGTTGTCCTTGGCTTTGTGAACTTTGGGGAGCAGACAGCCTGGGGTGGGTGGGGAAATGGTGGTTCTTGAGGACCCATCCACTGAGGGACATCTGGTCACTTCTCCTGTGTCTGCAAAAATATGAAAATCAACACCCGTGTCGCAGATTCCCTGGGAACACAGAATAAGACAGACTAGATTTGAAAAACCTCCCCTCTTACCTAATTGAAAGGGGACTTTGTCCCTTGCTGGGGGCTGGGGGTATCTCAGACCCAATCACAAGGTAGGTGACACACAGGTAGGGAAGCCAGGCTGACCACACTCAGGCCTGCTTGCTTCTGAGATACACCAAAAGTTTTCAGATGGTTACCCTGAATTCTGTAGACTTTGCGAGGAAAGCCGTGTGTACAGGCTCATTTGCGCAGTTCGAGGAACATAGAAGCACGTACTAAGTGTACAAGGCACTGAGGCTGGTACCACTATAGGTGCCAGGGACAAAAGGACAAGCACAGGGGAAAGTGACTCTCCTCATATGCTCAGAGCCAGAAGGAGAGCTGACTGTGCCCCTACTGTGCGTGGGCTATGCTCTAGGTGACTCTGCCTAGATCTCAAGTCGACAGCTGGCGCAGCCTAGCTTCTGGGGGTGGGTGGGAGCCCCCTGATTCTCTGGAAGGATGAATCAACAAATGGGAAATTGTCAGTTAGCTGACAGGGAGAGCTGAGTTGGGGGCTGGGATGTCCATGAAGAGCTGGCACCCTTGCCTGGGTGGGAGCTTCAGGAATGTGGGCCACGTCCTTTCCTGACAGTCTGGTCTTCTGTATGTTTCCCAGAAACTCATACTGTTTACACGGAGGGGCCTCTCCAGAGCGGGGGGTGGGGGGGCAGCCTTCAGATCCTGTTTGCAGCCCTAACTCACTCTGTCTGGCTCCAGAAACAGCATCGTGGAGTGTTGAATGCACGGCCACGTGGCCAGCACAGAAATCCAAGCAAAACCCTCTGCCTTCCCGACTAGGGCTGTGCCTGAAAGGCTACAGTGTATAACCTGGCCCCTGCTCTGGGGGTTCCTACAGGGCCTCACACACACCCCACCCAGCAGGCACAGACCCAGGCCCACTTCTGGCTGTTTCCACAGCTAGAGCCAGGGCTCTCCTTTGGAGAAGCCTGGGTAGATCTGCATGGAGGAGCCCCCCTGGGGAGCTCAGGAAGTGACAAGGGGCCTTATACAAACTCTTTTCTCCCACCTCCTAAAAGAAAGCAACAGAAGAGTGGGGCGGGTAGAAGGGAGAGGAAGATGGCAGGATAGGGCAGAAAGACCAAGGTGACAGAGGGCTGGCGGGTGAGACTAGACTGTCCTCTTACCCTGTTCCTTGGGGGGGAGAGAGGGTTCCCACAGCCATCACAGGGGTTGTGTAACTCATGAGAGGATACCTTGGCCTCCTTGGGGCTCTGCCTAGGACTGGTCATGTCCAACCCACAGTCCATGAGCTACATGCAGTAAGGGTAGTTATGAATGTGGCCCAATACGAAAAACTGTGAACTTCCTTCAAAACACTATGATATATTTCTTTTCACAATCTTGTTTTAATTTGATTGCACAGTTGAGTGTGTGATTTGGCAATGGCAGTGTCGTGCTACAATGCCTTTCTGCTCACCACTGGAAATAATCCTGAATCCTGTGCAGGAAGAGCAGCAAAGGTGACAGTGAACCAAAGAAGCCCTTGAAATAAACATCTGCCTTGCTAGGATGTTCTCGAAATGGTGGCACCTCCCTGGGGGTGGGGGGGGGTGCTGGGGGTGTTAGCTTGATAAATTCCCTGCTCTCTTTACTTGATAATCTTTCTTTGGACTCAGGATTGTCTGGTTTGAGACAATGACAGTGGTTCTTAAAACAAGGACAGGGCTATTGAGTGCTTAGAATCCAGTGGTTTCCAGCCATTCCTTTTTGATCTTTAACTTTTGAACTTTGCCAAGAGAGATTGTGCAGGATGTTACACCGTAGGGTCCAACCTCTTCCAGACTCCCCAAGCCTCAGTGCTGGCCTTCTTGTCCCCATTTCCTTCTGAAGTTAGTGTCCTCCCGGGGAGAACCCCAGTGAAAAGGCCTAGCTGGCCACACGCTGGGACTCATCTTAGGGTCATCTAGAGCTGGGGACTGGGATCAAGTCTTGGGATTCCTTAGTCTCCACAGACATGTCTGTAAAGGGAAATTGTAAGATGAGTTCTCTGTGGCTCCCTGGGATCCTGGAAGATCCAGGCTGTGGTCTAGATGTGATGTAGCTTCTGAGGCTATCTATAGTGGTCTCCTGTAAGCTAGAGTTAGATTAGTAGAGACTCAACTGTGAGGCTTGGGATAACATGGGGCTTGAAAGCAAATGTGAATCCAATATAAAATTTAAATCCAGCTCATGAGGGAGGAAGTGCCCAGGATGAAAGCTTATGTGCTTTTTTTTTCCTTTTTTTCTTTTTTCTTTCTTTTTTTTTTTTTTTGTGTGTGTGTACATACACGTGTGTGTGAATGTCCACACACATATACATGACTGTGTGCAGAGAGATGAAGACAGCACGCTTGCAGGATGGTATCTGGCTTGGCTTTGTACCTAAGCAGTAACAAGAACCCTAGCATCCCACCCCCACCCCCACTGCTCTGTTTGCACTGTGGAGACCTCAGGTCTGCCTGAGCAGGAAGGGAGGCCAAAGCTTCCTTTTTCGAACTGCACCATCCCCCAACCAAGGGCTGCACCATCCCCCACCACTGGCTGCCAGCAGGGATTTCCTGGGCTTAGGATCAGCCCATTCACTAGGAACCAAGAACCTTGGGGGAGGGTTAACCAGTCATCAAGATGCCATTTCTCATGAAAGGAAGGTTTTGTGGGGGGAGGGGAGGCCAAAGGCTCCTGGCCTGTAGTAGTTAAACATCAGGCTTTCACTAAATAGAGACGTACGCAAAGTTGCCGGAGGATAGTAGATAACCTGTTGTCTCAGAACACAGACCCGTGAAATCACAAACCAGGACAAATTTCGGTGAATCACAGGAAACTATTGCAAAGAATCACAGTGGGACAGTCGGAAAGTGGAGGGGACAGATTCTCTACTACGGCTAGTTACACCACCAGGGAACGACAGATATGGCGGATAGAGATATGTCCACAAACTGCGGCAGCTGACAGACCTCAGGTAATCAACAACCAAAAGCCGACCATGGGTAATTGGCAACCATAGGCAGCTGACAGGCTTCAGTAAGTGGCATGTGGGAGACTGGCAAACCCCAATTTAGCAAGAAAAGTCACTCATACAGACCCACCATCCTCAACAATTTTGCATTTGAGCATTAGGCATAAGAACATTAATTGCCTTGGCTCTCAAGCTATTTGGGATAATTAGCAGTTCTGGGGGTGAAACTATGGTCAGCAAACTTCCCCATAACCCCCAAACCTAGTAATTTAGGTTCCAGACCTTAAAAAAGAAGACCAAAGGTCTTATTCTGGATGTCAACCATGACAGCTGCAAGCGACTGAACCCTTGGCTGAGTGAGAGTCATTTGCAAAACAAGCAGGTGCTGGTTGGGGAGCTATCCCATTCCTAAAGCTTGGGGGTTTCTTTAACTCCAGTGTATTTGTCTGCCCTGATTTAGGGAGAAGTCAGCATGGTCACCCTAATCCATCCTGCCAATTAGCAGTTTCAATGTGTGCTTTTTGTTTTGTTGTTTTTTTCTGAATTGTGCCTCACTATGACGCTAGGACACGAGTCTTCTATTCTCCAGTTTTGTATAGTACTAACTGGCATCTTTCACTCACCATGTGGACCAGGTCCACAATACCCACCCTGGATATGAGTTAGGGAAGGCTCCTGGCAGAAGTGAGTACCCCAGGGCTCTGAAATAGCTCCTTGCAATAGAATGAAAGTCTGAAACAATCTGACCACAGATTTTTAGTACATATTCAAGAGTATTCAACATTCTATGATTTTGTCACCTATGATGATAAACCACAGATCTGAGACTCTCTGAGACCCAAAGAGCTGCAAAACTTGGTGAGCTGTGGTCCAAAAAAAAAAAAAAAAAAGTTTCTAGACAAGGGAGAACCAGGATGCCAAGGGTTATAGTTAACAAGAGCATATTTGTGCACCACAGAAAAATTGGCAAGTTGCAGACA
The DNA here is from genome assembly GCF_949786415.1 of Peromyscus eremicus. Classification (NCBI taxonomy): domain Eukaryota; kingdom Metazoa; phylum Chordata; class Mammalia; order Rodentia; family Cricetidae; genus Peromyscus; species Peromyscus eremicus. Next base: position 57,478,914 of record NC_081430.1, on the reverse strand, counting down.
CCATACCGCGAGCAACTGGAAACCCACTGACATCCATGTTTGACCACGGGCAGCTGGAAAAACCCAGCTCGGAGGCATGGGTTTGCTCTTCATCTTAGGTATAACTAATATTTTGAGCTGAAGTTCCAGATTTCAAACCCCAAATTCAATTCCTTGAACCCCAGAACTGAGCTAAGGAGAAGTAGCTGTGAGGTACTTTCCCAGAGCCCGCAGGGCTTGTTTTGGAGGTAGCTTTGTTAACCAGTGGCTCTGGTCTATTTGCAAAACAATGAGAATGTATGCATCTCTTCTGGGATCTCTGTAGCTTTTTAGTCCTCCCTTTCTTAAAGAAACAGGGCATCTCAGCAGGCTTCCAGGAGGTGTTTGAAGATTGGAATTTGCTAAGGACAACCTGGGGAGTAGTCATTGATATTATTCTTACCCTTGGCCCAGTGAGAGATGCTCGCAGAGACAGTGGGGGAAAATCACTGTTCTGAAAAACAACTTCTTAGAGCTAGGATCCCATGCAACACCCTAGAATCCTAGAGATTTCAGCACAGTCCACAGTCTGGCAGGCATACAGCAGGGAGGTAAGAACCCAAAGAACACATTGTGTGTGCACACAGGATCACGATGCCCAAACCAAGGGCTGCCAGGGAACCGTGGCCGAAGGAAATCAGCTCACAAGCTGTCGTCCTCTATTTAGAATTTGAGATGTGAAAGTCCTCTTTATTTCCCAGCTAACCTGAGCTCCATGCTACTGGAGGTCCTGGGATTCCACTAGGAATTCCAAAGCCTGTATAGCTACACCATAGGAGAGAATAGCCTCTGAATTGTGCAAGCCTATTCCCATTCTGTGAGAATGCTTTGGCAGTTTCCGGTGCCTAGGCATTCGCCGTTGCCAAAATAGCCCAACCTTTCCCTTCCCTTCCCCAGAAATTGAAAATGAAGGAAAGATAGCATAGCTGCTAGAATGTTGAACTGAAAACTATAGTACAATTTGAAAAAGACGATATGCCCAGCAAACTCTGCCAGTGAACCGCGGCACTAGTCCACCACGGTACAGGTCCATGGCGAACCGCGGTACCATGGTGTGGGTCCAAGACGAACCGCAGCGTGGGTCCAAGGTGAACTGTGGCATGGATCCACAGTGCACCATCATAGAGGTTCATAATAAACCTTGGTAGAGACTCACAATTTTTCACAACACCAGCATAATGTACCATGGCACAGATATATCACAGTGCATGGTAAAATATGTGCCATGGCACAACTATACGGTGCACTACAGTGTAGGCCTGTTGACTTGAAGCACATGTACATGACTTGAAGCCTTGGCACAAAATATTATAGCACAGATACAAGATATAGCACAGCACAGGCACAAAGTTCCAATAGCGTACGACACCACACATCTGTGCTGCTGGATATTCAGCCTATACCATATTATACCAATGCATCTGTGCCATGAGGCACCCAGGCTATACCATAGCATATCATGTATTTGTGCCACAAGGCATCTGACCTGTACCATAGTGTGCCGAGAGACACTGGGCCCATACCATAGTACACCACGTATCTGTGCCGCAAGGAATCCAGCCTATATACCGTAATACACCATGTATCTGTGCCGTAAGGAATTCAGCCTATACCTTAGCATACCATGTATTTGTGCCGTGAGGCATCTGGCCTACACCATAGTACACCCATGTATCTTTGCCGCAAGACATCTGGCCTATACCGTAGTACACCCACGTATCTGTGCCGCGAGACACCTGGCCTATACCGTGGTACACCATGTATCTGTGCCCCAAGGAGTCCAGTCTATACCATAGGATACCATGTATTTGTGCCACGAGGCATCTGGCCTACACCATAGTACACCTATGTATCTTTGCCATGAGGTATCTGGACTATGCAATAGTACACCCACATATCTTTGTCGCGAGATGTCTGACCCATGCCGTAGTGCACCGCGTATCTGTACCACGAGACACCAGGCCTATACCGTAGTACACCATGTATCTGTGCCCCAAGGAATCCAGCCTATACCATAGGATACCATGTATTTGTGCCACGAGGCATCTGGACTATACCATAGTGCACCCACGTATCTGTGCCGCGTGAGACACTGGGCCCATACCGTAGTACACCACGTAACCGTGCCGCAAGGAATCCAGCCTATACCGTAGTACACCATGTATCTATGCCACAAGGAATTCAGCCGATACGTAGGATACCTTGTATTTGTGAGGCATCTGGCCTATATCATAGTACACCCATGTATCTTTGCCGCGAGGCATCTGGCCTGTACCATAGTGCACCCACGTATCTTTGCCACGAGACACCGGGCCCATATCGCGGTTTACCATGTATCTGTGCCGCGAGACACCAGGCCTCTACCGTAGTACACCATGTATCTGTGCCACAAGGAATCCAGCCTATACCATAGGATAACATGTATTTGTGCCACAAGGCATCTGATCTATACCATAGTAAATCCACGTATTTTTCCCACAAGACACCTGGCCCATACTGTAGTACACCACATATCTGTACCGCAAGACACCAGCCCTATACCATAATATACCATGTATCTGTGCTGCAAGGAATCCAGCTTATACCATAGGATACCATGTATTTGTGCCGTGAGGCATCTGGCCTATGCCATAGTGCACCCCTGTATCTGTGCCACAAGACATCTGGCCCATACCATAGTACACCCGTGTATCTTTGCCGTGAAACACCTAGCCCATACCTTAGTACACCATGCATCTGTGCTGCAAGGAATCCAGCCTATACCATAGGATACCATGTATTTTTGCCATACTGCACCCATGTATCTGTGCCGCGAGGCGTCTGGCCTATACCGTAGTGTACCCACGTATCTGTGCCACGAAGTATCTGGCCTATACTGAAGTGTACCCACGTATCTGTTCTGCGAGGCATCTGGCCTATATTGTAGTGTACCCACGTATCTGTGCCGCGAGGCATCTGGCCTATACCGTAGCGTACCCGCGTATCTGTGCCGCGCACAAGACACTGGGCCCATACCGTAGTATACCATGTATCTGTGCCGCAAGGAATCCAGCCTATACCGTAGTACATCATGTATCTATGCCGCAAGGAATTCAACCTGTACGTAGGATACCATGTATTTGTGCTGCGAGGCATCTGGCCTATACCATGGTACACTCATGTATCTTTGCCATGAGGCATCTGGCCTATACCATAGTACACCCACGTCTTTGCCGCGAGGCATCTGGCCTATACCGTAGTGCAACACGTATCTGTGCTACGAGACACTAGGCCTCTACCGTAGTACACCATGTATCTGTGCTGCAAGGAATCTAGCTTATACCATAGGATACCATGTATTTGTGCCAAGAGGCATCTGGCCTACACCATAGTACACCCATGTATCTGTGCCACGAGGCATCTGGCCTAAACCATAGTGCACCCACGTATCTTTGCCCGGAGACACCTGGCCCATACCGTAGTACACCATGTATCTGTGCCTCAGGGAATCCAGTCTACACCATAGGATACCATGTATTTGTGCCACAATGCATCTGATCTATACCATATTACATCCACATATCTTCCCCACACACACACCTGGCCCATACATGGTACACCACGTATCTGTACCACAAGACACTAGGCCTATACCATAGTCTACCATATATATACCTGTGCAGCACAAATACATGGTGTACTGCGGTATAACCTGAGAGCCCTGTGGCACAGATATGTGGTGTATTACGGTATTGGGACTTTGTGCTATGATATATCTTGTATCTGTGCTATAATACTTTGTGCCAGGGCAGTGGTACACTATGCACACCCATGTATCTGTGCCACAAGATATCAGGTATATACCGTAGTACATTATGTGTTTGTGTCACAGGCACCCAGCTATACTCTTGTATCTGTGTGGCGAGGAACCCGGCGTATACTTCAGTACACTCAGGTAACTGTACCACAAGACAGAAGGCCTGTTCTGTAGCACACCTCATATCTGTGTCGTGAACACCAGGCCTGTGCCACAGTGGTCACCTAGGAGCTCTGCTCTGTGGGGCAGCCTGTGCTCCGGCGCAGGCATGCTATGCCCGTGTCCTAGTGCACTTTGCACTTGGCGTCTGTGCCACAGTAAACCTGAACTTGTAGCACATCTATGCTGTGGTGCTTAATGCCTATGCTGCGGTGCTTTGGGCAAGTGAGGTGACACAACCGCTGGTCTGGGCTGTGAGGTACCAGGCTGATACTGTAGTGTACTACTTAGCCATGGTACACATGTGCCATGGTGCACTACGGGCCAACATCGTGGTACATACTGTATCTGTGCCATGGTACATCATGCTGGTTATTTGAAGAATTGTGAATCTCTGTCCATATGTATACCATGTATAGCTTACCATGAGACAGCTACACGGTGTACCCAGAGCATGGTACAGAATGCACTATGGTGGCAGTTACAAGTCACACTGTGGTGTAGGCTTGTTGCCCTGTGGCACAGCTATGTGGTGTACTATGATATAGGCCTGCTGTATTGTGGCAATGGTACAGATACAAGGGAGTGTTGCAGTATACACCAGGTGCCTCGCAGCACACATAGATTGCATACTACAGTATAGACCTGTGCCTATATGGCACACATACTTGAGTGTTCTATGGTATAGACCTGTGTCCCACGGCACAGACCGATGGTGTACTATGGTATAAGCCAGGTGTCTCACGGCACAGGCAGATAGACGGTGTACTACGGTATAGTCCTGTTGCCTTGTATTACTTCACAGAACAGAAGGGTAGAGGACTACCACACCTGCACACGGCCAGAGGCACACACAGGGCAGGATACATCATGGCAAGAATTCAAGTGCACTTTGGCACAACTACGTGGTACATTATGGCACAGGCCTGATGCTGTACAGCACAGATGTGTAGGTGCACCCCAGCACAGCTGCAGGGCACCGTGGAGTAAAGGCATGGTGTATTTCAGCACTACAGGAGATGCGCCTTGGCATAGGTCCTCTGTGTACCTCAGTAAAGGTCCCCAGGGAGCCCCGGTACTGCTAGGTGGAGTCATCACTGACAGTTTGTAATCACTGACGTGGGTTTCCATGCATCTCATTCCCAGTGCCACTAGGCAACCAGCCCCACACTTGTTCGTCAAACCTCCCCCTGGTTGCTCAAAGGTGTACAAAGCATCCAGGCAAATACAGAGTAGTCCTTAAGGTGGCACCAATAGGTCCCAAGCGTGCCCCCCAAACCTGACTTCCACAACCCTCAGGCTCCTGCATGTGAAGGGGATATTGCAGGGCTCACATCCTTGAATTCCCACAACCCCTACCTGCCTCTCGGCTGTACTTCCCTCAGACACACCCAAGTAACATCAGCAGGTGGGTGGAAAGCTTGATTGTCTGCTGCTCCACCTAGAGAAGGGGAGCTTTTATCTTTTCAAAGAACAGACAGCAAGGAGCAGCAGGCAGTTCCCGCCCAAAGACTCTTCCTTCACTTCCCTACTTAGCAAGCACTTCCCTATTCTTCCAGCACTACCCTTGCCCAAGGTTTTAGGGAAGCTTGCAAATCACACAAACGCCCTAGCTGGACAAATATTGCAGTGGGTGGGGTGGGGAAGGGCTCCATTCTATGCCATGGAGCGCTGGACTCTTGGGAGGACTTGGGGGGACCCAGTGTCTGGATGATGGCTGTTCATTGGTTTACTGTTACCTCTGGGTTCTGACGTCATTTATCCCACAATGTTTCATGGTGTTTTTTGTTTTCCCTTTGTATAGTAGTAGGATTCCAAACTAGAATCTTGCTGTGTGCTCAGTAGGCACTCCACTATAAAGCCTTGATGTAGCATGAATCTTAGAGAGTCTTATTAATTAAAACAAACCCGGAGCCAAGTATTGGGGTGAACTGGAAGATCAGAGAGACAGAACAAGCCACAGCTAACCTCACCTGGCCAACTTCTCAGCTGGTCTTGTTTCCTCAGACTGGAAGTTTCTGTGTCCTCATCCCAATGGCTCTCAGCTGAACTGCTGCTCGAATGCCTGAAGCTTAACCAGCCAAATGCTTCTTGTTTCTGGTCTTCACACCTTATATATCTTTCTGTTTTTGCCATCACTCCCTGGGATTAAAGGCTCACTTCTTGGGATTAAAGGCGTATGTCACCATGCCTGGCTGTTTCCAATGTGGCCTTGAACTCACAGATCCAGAGGGATTTCTATCTCTGGAATGCTAGGATTAAAGGTGTGAGTGCCACCATTTTCTAGCCTCTGTATCTAGTGGCTGTTCTGTCTCTGACCCCAGATAAGTTTATTAGGGTGCACAATATTTTGGGGAACACAATACCACCACATTTCCTCTCTTTTTGTCTAAAATTAAAAAAAGCTTATAACCAATACAAGAAAAACTATCCAATAAGTATATACAATATATACACAGTCAAGATTACATTAACAATGTCTAGTCCATTAACATTTGACAGATTCAGATAAAAACTCCATTATATATATTAACAATGTCCAGTTCAGTAACATTTGATAAACTCAGACAAAAAATTTTCATTACTTATCTTATTTAAAACAAGTAATTCCTTTTTAAAAGTATTTTTCTTTTCATAATAGATTCAGTAATCTACCTTTTGTCATTTTTATATCTTTCTCTTTTTCTTTTTAGTATAGATTCAGTGATCTACCCATTTATCCTATTATTTCTTTATCTTTTTTCTCAGAGTAGATTCAATCTATTTCATATTTATATTCTCTTTTTTCTTTTTCTCTCTTTTTTTTTAAACAAAACCTCTGAATCTAATCTCCTTGTTCAGCTTTTTTTCCTGACCATTAACAATCAACAACTTGTAACCAACCATCATAAACAATGACAATATCCATAACTCATTAAACGACCAAAACTTCCCATCCCACCTCTTGGGAATATGGGCGTCGTTTTCTTAAAATTACTTCCATCTTTAGGGGATCCTGAAAAGAAAATTTGGGGGTTAATTGTCAAGTCCTATATCATTTGTCCAGCTGCTGCATAATACCACCACACCTTATGTCACTGGATCTCAACCTCAGTTCCTAGAGGTAGTTTTCAGTTTCCAATACCACAGGTGCCTAAACCAGGACAGCCGGGGGGGGGGGGCACCTTGACTTCCTCTGTTGCCAGCTCTAAGGTTGGCTTACAGTCCTGTGACTATTCCTAGCCTCTGTGTGGTCAAGAAGGCAAAGTTTCAGGGTGAGAGTGGGGGCAGATCCCCTCAACACAGAGTCTAGAGATGAAGCTGGGGGAGGGTAGTGTTCCCCAGGAAAGACAGGCACCAAACTCAGGACTGGAGGGACAGACAACCTGGAGCAAGGGAATGGCAGCTCCCAAGAATTTTCTAAGAATCATACTTCTAGAATCCTTTCCAATGAAAACCCTAGGCTCAAGATCTCCATGAGAAGGCACGCAGGATCTTCCCCTGGAGGGCTGGTGTGATTCTGGTATGTGCTAAATACCAGCAGCTCGCATTTGATGCATGACAAGCTGAAGGAACGAAGTAAATCCCCGTGGACAACTGAGGCAGAGGAACATGGTGACAGAAGGGATGGTCTTCTTGTCACACCGTCGTCAGAAAGATCTGGAATGCCTCCCTGATGTTCCCTGGAGCCTGTCTCGTTTAATTCTCCCAGTAGCCCGATATGGAAACCGTCACAAAATTATAACCTTTAAGACAATTATAGGAAAAATTCTTGTCTTTTTTGGTGGGGGCGTGAAAACAATATGAACAAAAACCAAAGAACCCAATGGTATGTGATCGAAGAAGGCCATTGTTTCTCAATTCCCTCCTCATCCTGCTCTTTTGTGCAGCCTAGTGAGGCACATGGTGTGTGTGTGTGTGTGTGTGTGTGTGTGTGTGTGTGTGCGCCTAGGTGTGTATATGTGTGTGTGTGTCTGGGTCTGTGTGTATGTGTGTGTCTGGGTGTGTGTGTGTATGTGTGTTTGTGTCTGGATGTGTGTATGTGTGTGTGTCTGGGTCTGTGTGTATGTGTGTGTCTGTGTGTGTGTGTGTGTGTGTGTGTGTGTGTGTGTGTGTGTGTCTGGATGTGTGTATGTGTGTGTGTCTGGGTCTGTGTACATATGTGTGGGGGGGTCTAGGTCTCTGTGTATGTGTGTGTCTGGGTGTGTGTGTGGGGGGGTCTGGGTGTGTGTGTATGTGTCCATGTTCTGGATGTGGTGGGAGTGAGAAGGCTTTGTGAAGGAAAGACCTTGTTTGTGGGGCACAGCGTCACCCCAGGAGGGTCTGGGCACTCTGGGTTTGCAGGGTCCCCTTCTCTCTCACTAAGTTGGGGTTTGTCTGGTTGTTTGTTTGTTTGTCTGGTTAGTTAGTTTTGGCCTGGTGGGGGGGACCACAGAGGTGGCTGACAGAGTCCCCCTTTTGTGTGTTGGGAAACAGCTGCCTGAAAGGGTTCCCTGGGAGTTCAGAGACCCTGGTGTGAAAGTTGAAACTGTGAAGGGGCTGGGTGGGCTTTCATAGGATTTTATCTTCTTCTGAAAACAAGTTCACACACAAACTCCCCTTTCCCCTGCCACCCAGACACTTCTCTCTCTTGAAATGTAAAGACATGGGAGGAATACTTGATGGGCCCCTCCAGGGGCCGGAACTGCTGTGGGGGAGCGTCCCCAAAAGTAAGGGCTGAGACTCACAAATTCCTGGGGGGCAGTCATGCATATTTCCTTTCAGTCCTCAGGAAATCAAAGTGCAGGTGCTAAGAGAAAACCACTGTGCTGAACAAAGATAAGCCTGGCCCATGGGGCCCACTCCCAAAAACTCTCTCTCTTGATCACATGGTAGGGGTTGGACCAAGGGAGAGGGGGGAGGCAGGGGGGGTGATGCCATCTTTTTCCTTCTCAGCTTCTTTCTTCTCTTCCCTCCCAGCAGAGCCCCCCCCCTCCTCTTATGGATCCAGGGAGCCCATTAGTGGGATGCTGGCAAAAACGGTGCTCCCAAGAACAGGCAAGTTTTACCTTCCTAGGAGAACCATTTGTCCTGAGCCCTAGCTAGGCTGCACAACTTTCCTTGAGTGTCTGGAACAAAGCTGGCCAGGACAGAGGTTGCAGGCCCTGGAATACAACCTAGGGATGATCCAGAACCATTCAAGCACAAGTGACCCCTCAAGGGCCGTGAGTGAAGGCTGTCAGGCGTTTACTGTAGACTCACCCGCTTACCCAGCACAGAAGATACCAGGCCCTCACCTTTCCGTCCTCAGGTGTACCCATACTTACCTGTGTTCTTTTCTCTCTGGCAAGGCAGGACAAGAAGGCGCCCTGTGTCCCAGGTTACAAGAGGAGGGTCTAAAAGATGTTTCTAAGAGTCATGGTCCAGATGTTTCTTCTGGGCATGGAGGTTCACATCAGCACTTGGGAGGCAGAGGTGGAAGGTTGACTCCTGTCCACCTTAGCAGCAACATTTGCTGGTCTTATTCTTTGTATTTAGTGTGCCTTTGATTCTTCTAAGTGTTTTGTATTTCTGTATACATTTTAGAATTCACTTAGAATGAGTTTGCCGGTTCCTATATTTAAAAAACAAATCCTTCTTGAACTTCAATTGACATTATGTTCACTCATAATTTGGGGAAATGTCCTTTTTGCTTTTGCTTTGAAACAGGGTCTTGCTGTGTAGTCCAGGCTGGCCTCTAACTCATCCCCCTCCTCACTCTTCCTCCTGAAGGCTGGGGGTGCAGGCCTGTGTCTCTACAGCCAGCTAAAAATGATGCTTTGACGTTAAATCCAGCAAGCCTTGCTTTTCCACTTCTCATTTGTGTGTGTGTGTGTGTGTGTGTGTGTGTGTGTGTGTGTGTGTGTGTGTGTGCTGGGAATTGAACCCGAATCCTCTGGAAAAGCAGCCAGGGCTCTTAACTGCTGAGCTATCTCTCCAGGCCCCTCTCTGTGTCTTCTCATCCCTGCTTTCTCTCCACAAGGCTTCACAGTTTCAGTGTGCCAACCTTTGACCAGTGTTTCCGCTGCTGCTTCGTGTCTTTTGATATTATGGTAGGTGGCATTTTTATTTCACCTTCTGATTATTTGTAGCAAATACATAGAAAGACAATTGGCTTTTTCATGTGGATCTTGCATCCTTCGATTTTGCTAAACTCACTTGTGGGGTCTCCATAGCTTTGTTATATTAGATTTTCATGAAACTGTAGACTAGAATGCAATAGGCATAGAATTTGTAATCATCCCTATTATGCTCCTATCATCTGTAGATAAGCAACAAGTTTCCTTTCTCATCCCCAGTATCAATGAAGTGTGCTCTTCCCTCTTTCTTCTCTGCAGTCTCCCTGCCTGCAGATGTATCCATTCAATTAAATAATTTATTTATTAAGGTATCAGGGATTGAACATTGAATCTCTGGCTTTTTAGGGCTTTACAGTCTGCAACAAACCTATACTCAGCTCTATTTGTACATTTTGTTTTGAGACAAAGTCTCACTAAGTTGCCCAGGCAGGCCTTGAATTTACTCTGTACTCCAGGCAGGCCTTGAACTTTCGATTCCCCTGCCTCAGCCTTCGGAGCTTCTAGGATCACAGGCCTAACCGCCAGACCCAGCCCGCCATCTTATTGATCTTTTACACTATCAGCTTCTGGTTTCATTGATTTTTCTCTGTCACATTTACTTTATGATTTGTGGCTTTCTGTTTTGATCTCAGCTATTTCCTCTCTTGTGCTGGCTTTGGGTTAAATTTGTTGTTCTTCTCCTGGGTTATCAGTTCGGAGGTGAGGGCCAGAGACCTAAACTAAACATTTGACTCTTGCTTCAGCGGTGGTCAAAGCCCTCACACTCTGGCTACATTTTATTTTGTAAGATATGTTTATGTCTAACTCAGTGCAAGACACGTTCTGGCCAGCACGGTGGTGCATGCCTGCAAGGCTAGCATGAGGGAAGATGAGGCAGGAGGATTGCCACAACTTCAAAGCTAGCTGGACCTATACAGCCAGACACTGTCTCAAAAAACTGAAAGAAAAAAAAATCCTGTCTGCCTTCCCCTTTTATTTGTCCTTTCTATTCTTTGTCTTGAAGGGTGTTCGGAAATGTGCCATGGCCTGTACTTTTTTAAACACACTACTTGTTTTGTGGCCCAAACTATGGTCTATCTTTATAAATGTTCCATGTGCACTTCAAAGAAATATCTTGTGTATGGGTGGGGTGTTCCATAAATTTCTGCTATGTCCAGTTGGCGGCTCAGCCAGTCTAAGCCCCACATATCCTTGCTGGCTTTCTGCCTGCTTGCTCTGTCAAGTTTTAAAAAAAAAAGAAAAAAATCTAGAAATGCCCACCTAGAGTGGCAGAGTCTGCTATTTCTCTGTAGTTCTTTGTGTATTTGGAAGCTGTGCAGGGTCGTTGTGTCCAATGGATTAATGACCCCGTTATCATTATAAAATGAACCTTTTTAGCACTGGTCTTGGGCTTGCTCTGAAACCCACTGGTCTGGCATTAATGCGGCCTTTATTTGCAGTGCTGGAGATGGAACCCAGCGTCCCCCTCTTGTTAGCCCAGCGCTCTACTGCTGAGCCACACACACAGTCTTCAACTTTGTTTTGGTCAGGGTTAACAGGTCCATCTTTTCTCATCCTTCGTACTTTCACATCCTTGCAGGCAGTGTTGGGCCTTGCTTGTCTGTTAATGGGGGTGTTTATCAATGTATTGTGATCACGGATTTTACTTACATTTAAGCCTGTCATCTATGTGGTTTCTCTGTCTCCCCCACCTCTCCTTCCTCCTTCTCGTCGGTCTTTGAGGCTAATTGTTATTTTGTATCCTATGGGTTTATCTCCCTGAAGGCTGGTTAACCATGTTCTTGGCTCTGCTGCCTCTGTGGTCACCTTAGGTCTGTAGCACACACCACTAAGGGGCCACTTGCTTCCTTCAGGGAACTGTCTGCTTCGCACAGAGTGCGGGGACCTCACCCAAACTCCCATTTCTCTACTGTGCAAGCTTTACTTTCTGTGTATTATAAACCTTACAATACATCTCCAGTATTTTAAACTGTCAATTAGCCTCTAAGGAAATCTAAAGAATCGGGCTGGAGAGATGGTTCAATGATTCCCAGCACTCACAACTGCCTGAAACTCCAGCTCCAAGGGAACCCGATGCTTGTGCCCACACACATATACATAATTAAAAGTAATAAAATATTTCATTTTGAGACAGAGTCTTACTATGCAGCCCTGGCTAGCTGGAACTATGTTCACCAGGCTGGACTCTTAACTCAGAGATCTACACGCCACTGCCTTGGACTGGGCTTAAAGGCATGCCCTACCACACACAGTGTATGAAATATTTTTTTTTTTTAAAAAGGAATTTAAAGAATTTTTTTTTAAACCCAGTCTTGAATATTTACCTACATAGCTGTGATGTTTGGTGTTCTTTATTTGACGGGTTTCCTTGACATTTCCCGAGGTGTGGGTCTGTTGGTGATACACCCTTTCAGCTCCAGCGTGTCTGCAAAAGGCTTCATTTCACCTTTGTTCTTGCGAGTTATTTGCAGTGAGGGTGGAATTCGAGAGTGACAGCTCTTCCCTTAAAGAGGCTTCAAAGATTGCTGCCCCCATCTTCTTGTTTGTGTGTTGTTTCTAGCCAGAAATCTCCATTAATCCTTGGCTTTGTTCTCCAAATCCCCGCCTTTCCCCCTTGCCTGCCTTGAAGGCTTTTTCCTCCCAGCCATGGTTACTAATTTGGAGAGATTGTGGGGTGTCTGGGTGTCATTTTTTTCCTCCTGTGTTCTTCACTTGGGGTTCATTGAGTTGCTCTGGTTGTTGCTGAATTTGACCATGTACTGGTTATTATCGCCTCAAATGCCTCTTGTAAACCCTCTCTCCCTTGTGCTCCAGGCCCCTGTTATTTCTATATTGAGATGCATGGCCTCATCCAACAACTCTCTGGTGCTGCTATGGTTTTTCAGTGGTTTTTGTTTTTTTCCTCTAGTGATTCATTTGAGAGGGTCCCTGTTCCTCCATGCTCAGTTTTGTGGTCCTTTCTCCCTGCAATGCCCAGTCTGCTAATGCTCTCCTGTTCACCTCAGCAGTCCCCGAAAGTTCAATTTGTTCCCTTCCTTTCCTAATCTCCTGCCTGGCTATGTGTCTTTTGAAAGCACGAGATATAATTGCAATCAGTGTTTCTAAGTCCTTTTCTGCTCATTTGAACGTCTGAGGAGTCCTAGGTCAGCTGTAATTAACCAGTCTCCACATTGTGGGTGGCATTCTTACCTCTTTGAATGTCTGGTAAACTTTTTAACTGGCTGCCAGACCTTGGAAATTTCACCTCTCGTGTGTGCTGCATATCTCTGCATTCCTGTAAATATTCTTGAGCTCCATCCAGGGGTGCAGTTGAATTACCTGGGAATGGTTTCATCCTTTTGGATCTGGTTTATATCACATAAGAGGTGGGTTGGAAACACATTTAATCTCAGGCTAATTATTTCCCTCTGCTGGGGCACCACCTTCTGAGAATTCCACCGGCACCCTGAGAATGTGAGGCTTTCCAGACTGACGGGGGGATAAGAGATGTGATCCACAGCCCTCGTGGATGCTGGCCATTCTCCCCTCTAATCTCTTTGGATAGTTTAAGCTGTTGTGTGGGGCTAGGGATAAAACCCAGGGCCTGTAACACATTAGGCAAGCATTTTACCTCTGAGAGGCACCCACAGTTCCTAACATTTTTCTCTTCAGTATCGGAGTTGAGAAACCTCCCATACTGCCCCCGCTCTTTATAGCAGACACGTAGGCACAATTCTCTGCTAGCTGCCTGAGGGGGTCCTGCAGGTCCCCAAGGTTTCCTTTCTTTCTGGCCTTCTCCTTGTGCTTCACCTGAGAGTTCTGGCACCCGTGGATTCTCCCTGCTCAACTCAGCTAGGGCCTCCTGCAGTACTGTCTGACTTTCCCCTCCTGGAATCACAATCAGCCAAGGACAAAAGCTAGGGTAATCATTCTTTCGTGTTTTCCATCTTTCAAGTCATGTTCCTCATTGTAAACTCCAGTTTTATATATTTGTCAGTGTTCTTGTGGTGATGGTGGTGGTGGTGGTGGTGTGTGTGTGTGTGTGTGTACACAACCACCATGTCTAGCGGTTTTTTGTTTTTTTTTTTTACATGATTCCTGGGGACTGAACTCAGTCCCCCTCTTGTTTGCACAACCCGCACTTAATCGACAGGACTATCTCCCCAGCCTGCTTTTGTGAATTTACACGCGACTCAATCTGTTCTCTGTGACGCCAGCTGCAAACACGGCAGTTTAGCAGCCATGTTTCCTGAGGTGACTGCCCGTATCCCCACAGCTTCAATTAGGCATCTGTTTAAATGTATATCCTATTCTGCCTGAAGGAAGGAGGCAGCCGCCATGTGGGGATCTCCTAGTGTTTAAGTATAAAAAGCACCCCCCCCCTTTGCCTTCTCTAGGAAGCCAAGAATGTGTTCAGGCAAGCATGGGATCTGAACTCGAAAAGGGTCTCGAGGGGTCAAAAGCACACAGGCTCCAGCTCAGCCAAACTATCTGGAAGCCAGAACTCATGACAGAATGGAAAGAAGTATCAGAACCTGGCGGTGTTGGGGACGACATGGCATTGAAGGTGACGCCCTTGGAGGTGGAGACTGGGACAAGTGAAGGCTCCCACCAGCTGTTGTTTCTCCACAGCCAGGGCGGGGGCTCAGCCCTGGAGAGCAACCAGTGCTCCTTGCCGAAGGCCTCTCTGCTTGCTGGAACCGTCTCTGGACCTGAAGCCCCCTCCTCTGTCCCTCAGGGCCTTTGCCTGTGGGCCAAGGTCAAGCCAGCCAGCAGGCCAGCTCAGGGTCGAGGCAGGGCAAGCTGAGGCCTCACATAGCTGGACTGCCCAAGCCAAGGGGCCGCCAGGGTATCAGCTAATCCCTACAAGAGGCCGGTAAGAGTGGGTTTTGGGCCCCATTTTCCATTATTAGGAGCCAGAACTCCTGAGGTACTCAACTGGCAGAAGGGCCAACTCTAAGTCTTCTTGTGCTGTGGCCATGAGCTGCCCCTTCACTCAAAAACCCCTGTTCCTCAAATTCCAGGGCATCCAGACCCCAGGCTCTAACTTTGGCCCATTGCCTAGGTAGAAATAAGACACCAGAGAACTTCCTGCCCGCTCCAGGCCTTATAAGTAAAGCAAAGCCACACATGCCCGGTGCCATCTGTGGCGGGTAATGATGGATTGAGAGGGTGTGGGATGAGGGTCTGTCCTAAATAGGACATGCTGGGAATCTGGCAGGAGACAGCTATGCCCTGGACTCAAACATGTGTGGGGCTAAAATTGGAGTTGAGGTAGTCTTAAGTTTTTCCAGCCTTGGTTCACCCATCCTTGGCCTTCAGTTGGGAAGGGTGGCCAGGTGGTCCTTGCCCCTGGGCCCATGGGCCTGAATTCCTGTGCTCTCAGCAGAAATCCTAAAATAGCCCAGGACAGGAGACTTGATGGCGCTGCACCCCGCCTCCCCGTGAGGAGCCACGGGGTTTCTGTGGACAGACACAGGGGCTAGTCCCCCTGCTCCCCAAGCCTGTGGAGATCTGGGGAGCTTAGGCACCAAGCAGGCCTGGCCCTGTGTTTCTGCCCAGGTTCTTGTTACCTGTGAGCCTAGGGCAAGTCTCCTGAGCCCTGCGAGCCTTCCATGTCTCATCTGTTCACATTCTTTGCCCTTCCCTCTGTGGGGCCTGGAGACTCACCGTTCTCCAAAGCACCTTAATGTCCTTTTTCTCGTCCCCAAAGTCCTGCAGCCATGCCGTATTTCTTCCATGGACCCAGAACACCCAGAATCGGCTATGCAAGGATTCACCTTGCCCTCTGAAGTGTGCAATTTACTTCTGCCTAAAGCCGCTGTCCTCTATTGGTTTCAAGTGTCCCCAGCTGACATACAGGGAGAGCAGCAAGGCTGCTGCTTGAGTTTCCTGGCAGAGAACTGATTTACCAGGTTCCAACTTGGGGCTCAAGGGCCAAGCAGGTTCTTCGTCTAGTAGGAAGCAGGGTTCATCCTGAACTGATCACCCTCGGGAGGGTTGTGTGCGTGATTCTTACAAGAGTCAGTCAAGCCAGCCCTCTCTCCTGGTTTTCAGCTGAGGAAATGGAGGCCCAGCAGTAGGAAGTACCATATCCAAGCTCACACAGCCAGCAGTGACCAGCTCTGATCATGACACCCAGTTCTACCCCAATCCGGCATGCCTGTTGGTATCTCCAGTGCGCACACACATACACCCAGAGCCATAGAAACTGCTAATACAGATCCCTTATTCTCACACGGAAGCCACCAACTGTGGGAAGTCAAACAAGAGCTTTCCGGCACTGTGTGCTTTGTCCTGGGTTGTTTTCAGGGTCAGCAGTGTGTGTTGAGCTTGTTGACCAAGACCTCAGAGCCACTCTGTTGTCCTGCTTGCTCTCTGTAGCCCACCTGAACCTGGTGGGTGGGTGAGTAGAGGGGAATGACACATTTTTCTGATAACCCCTGCCCTTGGGACGTTCAGATGGCTTGGTGCCTGGCAGCTGTGGCCGTTCCTGACCTTCTGTTCACAGACTGTAACCTCTGTACCGTTCTGAAAGGTCTTTCTGAAGTGGTAGCCTCCGCTCTACTCCAAGAGCCGCCAAAGGACGGATCCGGTCTCCAAGGACCTTAACTCTGCCCTCAAGTGACTTTCAGGACAGCTATGGTCATGTTGCAGCTTCCTTGTGGACTCTAGCTGTCCCTGAGCTTTGTAGAACTCCAAAGGAGGGTCCCCTTCCCTAGTCTACAGGTGGGAGAGCTGTGGTTCTAAAGTGGTAAACTTAACCCAGTGTGGGAATGTAGGTCTGTATGCGTCTAAAAACCAAAGCTGATCTTTTAGAAGGCTCACAAAGTCTGTCTCTCCACAGATGAGTCCGCACAGGCCTGGGATCCCAGCACACAGGAGTTTCCAACTTTGAGGTAAATTGAGTCTATAGAGTGTGTTCTAGGCTAGGCGGAAAACCCAGTACAAGACCATGGGTTCAATCCTCAGCACTGCAGAACAACAAACGCACAACATAAAATGTCTGCCTTTCAAATTCTTCCCAAGATACCTCCCTAGCAGGCGGCCAAGGGCAGCGCCAGCACGACGTGCCATGTTCCAGGCTATTTCCAGGCCCTGCTTTGGTTACAGGCATCTGAGCTTTCCAACAGGTGGCAGGACCACCCGAATGTCCCCCCGTCACAAGTGGAGCAGGCGCCACTGGGAGTGGGACAGAGTTCGTGCAGGCTCAGTCCTGCACAGGCTGGAATGTACATGGGACCTGGAGTCTGATTTCAACCGTGCCTTCCCCCGCTGAACTCCACAAGCAGCCATTGTGTTAATAATGGCCAGAACTAGCCCTCGTGGCCCTAACAGTTGCACATTTTCTTCCATTATCTGACCCAAAGCTTCCCAGGTGTTAGAAGGACAAAGTTCACCAAGTTTCCGGGCTGGGGGTAGCGGACAGCAATCTTGAGGGAATTTCTTCTCATCCACGTAGGCCTACATAATTCGCTAGAAGACTGGCCACTCCAACAGTAAAAGCTCTTTGGGATTTGAGACCGAGGGCTTCAGAGAAGGTGCCTAGGTATCTTCAGAGCTCACAGTCTTTTCATCCATCTGAGGGCAGAATTGAGAACTTCTCCTAAGTGCAAACTGTTTGGCAACATGCCATCCCTTAAGGTCCTCAGTAGCCGGCATTCTCTTGTCCTCCACACCACCTCCTGAAGCTCTCTGTATGCCTGTGAAGGGATGGCCAGACCCTAGCTGTTGTACCTCCAGGGAAAACAGAAAGGAACAACCACTCTAGTGTCCCTTGGGTGGCTTCAAAGCCACCCTTTGGATATTAAAGGACAGCTAGGAAGTGAGAAAGTACATAGGACATCTCACAAACAGGGAGAGAGGGCCACACCATGTCAGTGGCACACCCTGAGACCTAGGCAGGTGTCAGGCAAAGGGCAGAAGCCGTTCTACTGGACTCGGTCCCCAGTGGATGTGGACTGGCCATAAACTACAGGACTTATATCCACAGAGCCCTGGGCAGGAGACTGCTTCTCACACCCTTCCTCCTGCATATGACAGCTCCCCACGCCGCCTGGGGGTATACACTAAGATACTGACCCAGAGGTGCCATCCGTATGTGTGGGGAGAGTTTCAATAGGTTTTATCTTCCCATCAAGGGAGCTTGCCAAGATCTGCTTGTTCCCAGGTCGAGGAGCCTGAGGAAGTTCTGTATGAGGAGGCAGCAATGTCTAGGTGACCTGCCTGGGCCTCCAGCCAGGTGGGGCCCCCACCTCCCAGCCAGGCTACCCTGCCTGGGTTTCCTGGCCTTGAGCGCTGGAGGGCTGCACAAAGATGGCATTCATGGTGAGGCCTTAAGTCCTCTTCAGGATGAGGCAGGGTTTAAGTAAATACATAAGGAAGTTGGATGCTGGGGCCAGACCGGGCTTGTCCAGGGTGGTGGGTGCAGCTCATGTTAGGAGAGAAAGAGAGCTCCCCTTCCATGTGTGCAGCCTCCTTAGCCCTGGAAAAGCTTTTCCTCTCTGTCCGCGTGTGGGGGACTCCATGCATCCTGACTTAGCAATAGGTAGGAAAGACCTGTGTTTGCTGATTTCTCTGTAACAGGACACTTGCCATGTCTTTCCACAGCCAGACACTACCTGGAGGCTAGGTGAAGGCTTTAAGCTGCCGTGGCTACATTTAGCAGATTCTGGTATTTATCTGTTCACCTCTTCACAAAAGGCACTGCTGGGAGTGGGATCCCATGATGAATAATCTAAGAAATGAGATAGAGTGAGCTTCAGAGCTGGCCTGGTGCCAGGCATCTGGGCAAGCAAGGAAACTGAGGCATAGAGCCCAGCACTTGAATTAGAAAGTAGAAATTCAAACCTCCCCCAGGAGAATGTTCTCTGGGCCCCTGTGTGTGGGAGGGGGGCGCTGACCTTCTGTATGCTTGCACCACCACAGACACCGCCCCCAGCCAGTACAAACAGAACAGGAAAGGCCTCTGAGTGACCTTTGACTTTTGAAGAGATTCCTGTGTCTGGATGGCCTTTGACTTCTGAGGGGAGTCACCAAGGCCAGGGGCCCAGTGACCTTCCGTTTGAAGCTGTGTTCCTGGTTCTGAAGTGCTTTGAGGGCAGGAAGAGGGCAGGGGAAGCTGACCAGAGCAGCCAAGCAGGCGGCTATCCTCTGGCAGGCCTGGGGGACCCTGTGTTACGGTCTGATGATGACAGAAATATGGAACTTTACACCATCCCTCATGAGGGACCTGGGTCTCCAAAACCAGATATTTTGAAGGAGGGAATTTTGGAATGAGTAGCTACGCTCGTGCCATAGCACTAACCAGTAGCGTTGCGACTTACAAAAGCAAGCACTTCTGGGGTAGTAATCAAGGGGAAAATGTAACAGGGAGTTTGAATCTCTTCTCTTCAGCCCCACTCAGAAAGGAGGCTTCTTCGAAGAAGCCCCACCTTCCCTAAGCCTTGAGTTCTTGCAGTCTCTTACTGGAAAAGGGCCTCTGGGGAAAGGCAACGAACTGCCCAATGGGGTCAGCTCCGTGTAGCTGGTTGATAAATGAGTAGTCAGCCTGGCTCTGTAGGACCCTTTGACATAGATAGATGGGGGGTCAGCACATCCTGGAATCCTCCCACCCCCCAAGCAAAGCTCAGCTCCCCAAAGCAACCCCTGAGGGCAGAGGGAAAAAGGCCCACACTCCCTCCATAGCTCCTATCAAGCTCTCATTTTCCCTCTGCATTTCCCCTCCTATCATCCTATAGCCTCTCTCGATTTAGTAGAATTCTTCCAATCATCTGCCATTATCGGAGTGTGGATTGGAGTAGCCCTTTTAGAGGAATATTTCAAATGCCCTTTTGCAGTGTGTTGCAGATGTGGATAGAATGTTTAGGTCACTTTTTTTTCCCTCTCCCAGCAACTCTATTTGTAATTATGTAAAAAAAAATTGTGGTGATCTTGTTGCCCATCATTACAGAAATGGCTTGATGAAATGCATCCATTTAAGGAATACTATTTACTACTCAGTTGACAGACAGAATGAAGCCAGGCGGCGTGCACGGGCAGGGGAAGTCGGGAGCATGTTGTTGGGAGCAAAGACAAGTTGAAGGGACCGTCTGTGTCGGATGATCCCATCTGTTAAAAAAAAGCGTGAGTGTGTACATATTTAGTTCAATGACTGGATATGCCTAAAAATATTTGGAAGGAGCCACAGCAACCAGTCAGCAGTGATTATTTTGGGGGAACCACATTCTTCCTTATCTGAATCTGTTACAACAAACTACTTTTGTCATGTGAAAATAAAGATTTGCAGCAAATGACTTACCTTCACAGGCAATCAGGGCTCCGAGGGAGCATGCCATATGTACCCAAAGGGCTCTGCCTAGTTCCCGTTAGAGCCATATCTGGGCCTCTGGGGAGAAAAGACCCGCCCAGCAGTGGTCTGGTTTATTGAGTGTCAGCAGACCCTGTCTGCTATGTGTTTAGATTGGTGGAGCTCTTTGTTTCTTTATGGTACTTGGGTAAATGTTGATAGCAGAAACAGAAACATCCAGAAACCACTCCTAGGTGATAATGGATCCCACTATCTATATGACCCATCCCTGGCTTCAGCCTTCTGGTCTCTTCCTCCCTCTGTAGCCACCTCTGAATTTTGTCCTCAAACTCTGGAGACGTTATCCTTGGCAGGCATCATGACAGAGCTGGATGTGGAGACAGGAGCTTGCCTGGGCCTCCAGGATGGGGAAGTGATTTGCTCCATGGGTTGCCAACGTGACACCATGACATCTGACCCAGGTAGCTGACGAAAGACACATACTCTATGTCCCTTCTGGAGGAGGAACTTGACAGAGGTACTGCCCCCACAGACCTGGAATCTCTTGTTAGGAGAACATTCTGTAAGGAGAGAGAACAAGGAAAAGACAGAGGGGGATAGTGGAAGGCTGTGAACTCTTGTCCTAGAAGTAGGCATAGGGGAAGTTGAGGGAGGGACAGGAAGTTGAGGAAGGGACCATCCACTGAAGATCTATAGCCCGCTCACCCATGCCAGCCATGGGGACAACCCCTCCATCTCGTCTCCTCATCCAGAGTATCTGTCCCATCCTTACCAGGGGCTTACTGGCTCTTGTTTGGTTCGCTTGGGAAGGTAGATGACACCACCATCCACATATACTCAAGATATGCACATTTTCCAAATGATAAAACAGAAGAACAGACAAGAGATAATCATCTCAGGGCGGCCACCACTGCTTGCAGTCCCCTGGCAAGAGCACAGGGCCCAGGGGAAAGCCGGGGCAATTGTGAAGGCGACAGAGACTACGTGGTGTGAGCATGGGACCATTTCCACTGTGCAAGTCCATATCGCAACACTCACATCAAACTTGGAATCAGTTCCTTCACAGCCAAGCCAACTATACACTCAGTGCTTCACAGGAGCGGGGCGTACCGTTTACGTGGTTGTGAGCTTCCGCAGCCTGTTGACTAAGCCTGGTTTGAGAACAGGGCTGTAGTCAGGCTGCCAAAGGATGATACACTGTTTCACATCCAGGAAGCTGTACTGGGTAGTTGAGGAGGTTCCAGAGATAATGGTATTGAAAGACAGTTGGTTACCACAGGGAGTCCACAAGGGATAAGACAGACTGTACAGGTCTAGGGGCCACTGCTCCAGCTATTAAAGAGATGAGGGGCCAGCTGAATCACCCTTTTCTGGAGGGGCCAAGAAGCCAGTGACAAAAGTAACCCCACTCCAGGGCTCAGCAGGGTGTTGGGACATGGCAATGACATACCCACTTGACTGGGTGAGGCCACCAAAACGCCATGAGGTTAGACCCCTGCCCCAGCCACAGAACTAGCCATAGCACAGGTGGCCTGGGGGACTGTAGGCTTCCAGACCCCCAGCCTGTCACCATGTCCAGATGCCACCCTCGGCCAGGATAGGATCTGCCTGAGACCTCCAGCAAGAATAGAGAAATCAAGTCAGCCCTAATTAAATCACACACAGAGTCTGGAGGATGGGGGCCCCGTGCCACCTGCCTGCAGCCCTTATTGTACCCAGTTAATCCTGTCCAGGTGTCTTCTGACGGCCCCTGATCAATTAGTCACTGCAACTGAAGCTGAGTGTAATTAATTATTCAATTTTGAGCTGTTCCAGCTTAATGCGGCTGAAGTGACATCATGTCGCCAGGGCGTGCTACAGGCAAGGGACAAAGGCAGGCAGGCCTGAACAAAAGCCCCCGTGCAGTGCACCTGACCTGCTCTGAATCAGTACTAATCCTCTGGCCGCACAGAGCGAACCCACTCACCTCACACCAAGGCTGAGCAGGTGTGCACTCCCCCCCCCCCATATGGGTCTGCTGACCCCAGCATGCACCGGGAGGCTGGACCTCTGAGTCAATGACCCTCATTAATCAGTGTTCTGTCCCCACTCAGCTTTGAGCCCTGCTTCCCCCTCACCCCAGAGCCTGAATTTGTAGCTCTGAGTGACCACGAGGATTCTTCTATTACCAATGCTCTGCCTTAACACCAGGCACAGAGGGGAGATGGGGGGCCCCTGGAACCCCTATGGGGAATCTGGGCAGAATCCCATCAAAGCTTTCCCTACGTGGAGCCCACCTTGAAGGCAGTAAAAGGAAGTAAGGTTGATTGTCCCTTCTTCTGCTGTGGCCTGGGGGAAATCCCTCTCACTCCTCTCCTCCTTCCTATTTGGACCCCAGCACCAGTATCTACCTCCTGGACCATCAGTGGCTCCCTATCACCTCAGTCAAGCCCTCAGGCTCACTCTGACTGCAAGTCCCTGAGATGTGCACCCCAACCTTTTCTTCCTCCTTTTTCTCCTCTCTGTCACACAGGATTTATGGTCACAAAGTTAGCTCCTGGCTTAGAGTGGCCCTTGCAGGTTATAACACCACTTCTTTGGGACTCTTACTCTCTCTTGCTTAGAAACAGGCAGCTCTCCAGAGCCCACAACCACCCAGCTCTCCTTGAGATCCCCCTCCCTCTCACACTGGGTCCTGAGTACCTGTTTATAGGCGCCTTCAGCTCAGGGCAGTGACCTCCCTCCCTGCCTGTGTTTTCTGGGCACCCAGTTCTGCGCCTTGTGCTTAATGGACCCTCCAGAAATGTTTGCTGAATTCATGAAGGAAGAAATGATTAAATCAGCCAAATTGAACTCATTATCTCCCCCCTTCCTTTCGTCAAAGAGGGAGACCCTGGACCCTGCACGTACATAATGGTGTCATTACCGGCCACTCAGCCCGCCCAGCTGCCAGGGGCATCTCCACTGTCTTCTCGCCACACTAGCAACCAATGAGCTGGCTGCCTGACTCAGAACAGACCCCAGTCCTGCATGCTTCCCTGCCCCCCTCTCACAGACTGGGTTTGGGGCTTATTGTCTCTTCCCGGTGCCTCTGTCCAGGTCCTTTCTGTGCTCTGCCTCCAACATCAGCCCCCTACAGTCTATAGCCAAGGCGGCTCCTTACCGGCCTTTCTGAAATGCCAACTGGACACAAAGTGTTGTGCTTTCAAATGTCCAGATGGCTGGAGTATAGAGGGGTGGGAGAGTGCTTGCCTAGTGTTCATGAGGCTCCTGGATTCCACCGGCAGTGGCTCAGAAAAAATGAACAAGTAAAATAAAATGCTCAGGTGATCCGAAAATTCAATTTCTGGGCAGGCACTAGGAGAAGAAAAAAGCCAGCAGGGACTCAGACAGACTCTTCTCATCCATTCTTAGCAGCATTGGCCACATCAGCCTATAAGGGAGACAGCCAAATATCCCCAAATGGAGTCCACCCAACCCAATGTGGTCAGCGGGGGCGTACAGTGGGATGATGCCTGTCTTTAAAAGACTAGGATACAGGCCAGGCATGGTGGCACACTTCTTTAATCCCAGCACTCAGAAAGTAGAAGCAGATCTCCGTGAGTTCCCTGTCTCACAAAAGGGAGGCTAGGAAGACACGGCAGCAGCATGCTGTACCACGAGTGAGACTTCGGGATGTTGTTCTGAATAAGACGAGCCAGATGAGAACTAGATTCTATGGGATTCCACTCATATGATGAACCTGGGAAAGATCCATGGATGGGAAACAGGCTGGTATTGGGGTGAGTGGGAAGCACGGCTTCATGGGAATGGAGTTCTCACCGGGTGGGTAGTGGTGGTGGTAGCACAACTCTCGCTTTGGGCCTTGATCTTGGGTGCAAGGCCAGAAAGGTTGGATTTAGGTGATGTCTACAGTCATACGTGGTATGATGACAGTTTTGTCCACAGACCAAATGCATGGCAGCTCCCACAGGGTGCAAGAGCTGACAAAATCCTGTACTTGGGTCTTTCTTTGCCCCTTCCTCCCACCACCCTTTTTTTTCTTTTTTCTGGTACTGAGACAAGAACCAGAACCAGGTATATACCAGGCAAGTTCTCCATCACCAAACCCCATTCCAGCCTTCTCTTGATATTTCTTCTGAACTTAGATGTGTTCTGACCTAACTCCTTACCATGTGCTAACTGCCTGCTATGTTCACAAAGGTCTGTGCTACATGTGTCTGCAACCTGGGAATAACCTGCCAAACATACAGCTCAAATGTGCCATAGACTGTGCTGTCCAGCTTGGTGCAGGGACACTGTGATGTACCCATGATGACCAAAGGACCTAACTACTGATGCATTTCTCAGAATGTATTCTTGTCAATATGTGGCCCAATATTGTATCTTAGCACAACTTTTAAGTGATCCCAAGTTAAAAGTCGCAGAATGTTCAAATGTCTGTGAGATCTTTGTTCCCATCTGTCCTGAGCCTGCCCCAGTGCCTCTTCTGATTGGGGAGCCTCATGAACCCCCACATTCTCCACTTTGCCTTCACATGCTCCCCTCTGGGGAGACCTGTCTCAGCCCAAGTGTTTCCCTGTTCCCTGAGAGTCTAAACACACCCCCAGGCCACCCCTAATCGTATCTTCCCAAGACTGGAAGGTACCCTGACTCTTTCTTTATTCCCCCCACAGGTCTGATTATACTTGGTAATAAGACACCATGGATAAATACAACGAAGGAGGAATGAATGTGGCTTGGTTGTGCCCAGAACTTCCATTACGTCTTCCTGATAGCCTCAGCGTACTGAATTTCTAAGAGGAGAGGGGCCGAGTACGGCAGAGAGGGAAGTTATGGACCAGGTCCTTTGAGCAGCCCTAAGAGCTGAAAAGGTACGCTCATTTGGTGACAGCCCATCCATCAGCTGGCGTGTTTATGCAGTCAGCATAATTGGTTTCTGTGTGTGAGATGCTTCGGGAAAAAGGAGGAAGAAGAGAGAAGATGGGGAGGCACAGGGAAGGGACAATGAAATCTAGCAGAGCTGGGAGGCCTAGTTCAGGCTATGTGCAGGGAAGCCTGTCCCGAGAAAGAACACAGACACTTCACCTGGATCATGAGAAGGTGCTAAAAGGCCCTGAGGCTTTTGACACAGCAGCCTTCTTGCTGGGAACAATTGTGATAGAGTGGAGTAGAGAGGCTATGGAGCACAAAGATAAAGCCTTCCAGGGGAAGCTTTACACAATGGCTCCCTAAAGCTGGCATGTGCTCCATTAGTAGGCAGGACTAGAACGTGCTGCCGGGCCACAGCAACACCATACAGGGAACGAGCCTTCAGCCAGGGAGCTGGCCCTGGGTGTGGCCACAAGTCCAGATTGGCAGGGGCCAAGATTGGGGTAAGAGGGCCAAAATGCCAAAAGTAACCAGACTGAAGTAGTCTCTTAACTTTGAGGCTTCTGGGGGTCCCTCTCAAGGCCTAGGTTCCAGAGGAAGGGATATCCAGATAGAATGTAGCCTCTTGACTTTGTTTTTGGCATTGTGAGGGTGGGCACTTTGCTTAAGACCCCTGAGTAGGGAAGTGGGGACAGCAGGTGACCCTCAGGGCTGAAGCTCACTATGAGACTCTGTGTGAAGATCTCTGGAAATGCCTGATACCCAGAAAGCCTCTTGAGTCAGCCATAGTAGCTCTGGGCTGGCAGGGCTCCCCACAAGGTCATGTCTAATTGTCCTGTGGCCTAGCTGATTAGCACAGTTACCACCAGCTCAGAAAGGAGGTGGACTTCCCAGCGCCAGGAATTAAGCTGAGACTTTGCAAGTTCATGCTTTTGCGTGCCCCGGAGAGCAGCATGGGTACCCGTGGGCAGCGCTGGGCCTCATCCAAGCTGGGCTCAAATGCTCTCATTTGTTGACTAATGTGGCCTCATTTAAAGACTGGTGCCCCTCTCGACTTAGTTTCTAATCTGGAAATCCCACGGGGGACCCCGGAACCCAGTTTCCCCCAGAAGTAACTCCGGAGGGAGCCGTGGTGCCCAGCGGGGCAGGCTGCGCCCTTGCATAGGAGGGGGCGGACACCAAACCCATGGCTTTCTAAGAAAGACTGTTGGCCAGCGCCTGAGGCAACGGCGTGCCCACATGGCCTGGCCACAACCAAGTCTGCCTGGGTGGATTCTCCAGGAATCACTGGGTCTAGAGGATGTGGTCAGAGATGGTAGAAGAAGAAAGGTTTAGTCTCTCAGCATTCTCCTAGTGGGGGCTAAGGATGGCACACCGAGGGAGCACCATGAACATCATACAGCTACAAGGAAAAAACAACAACAAACCTTTTAATATTGCAACATGTCCAGTATATGCTATGATACAGAGGGGAACACGTAACGGCCATACACCTTTCCCAGGAACTGTGGCCACCAGGGCACACTCTCATAGGCTGCATTTTAACCCACACTGGTTAGGTCAACCACCCCTCACACCCTGAGCATATCTACCCCACGTTTCTTTCTAGTATGGTAAGTTTTTTGAGAACTTTTGCCTAAACCCTGGACCTATGCCCTTGGAAAGCCCTCTACTGAGATGAGGATGCCCCCCTCCCAACCGTACACATGCGCACAAGACTCTCTGGAAAGTCCCTCTGTGTCTTTTGAGGTAGTCCTGGAACAGGTGACTTGAAGGTGCCCAAGAGCTACTTTAGGCACCAAGAGACTGCCATATGCCACCTGACACTGTCAGAGCCCCAGCACCCCCTTGATGAATGTGCTGAGCTCCGAAATAGGCTTCAAAGCTCGGGCCATGTGAGGTTCCAAATCCAGGCTCCTGGGGCTATTAGATTTCATGATTTCTTCTGCAGCCTTGGTTACGGGTTAGCACGAATCTTCTCACCCCTTAATTATAGTCCTGCATTCGAAAAACACACCAACACCTCTCCCTCCCTTGGCGCCGGCTCCTCATTCCTCTGAACTCCCGAAAGCCATGCGGGCCAGAGTTAATCCCCGGTGCTGTTTATGACTGTCCCTGTCCCCATGCTCCCAGCTGACCGCACACTCCCCGGCCCTTACCACTACCTGCCTTACAAGGCAATACTGCCCGCCTGAGATGCTACTTTGGGAAGAGTCAAGAGGACACAAATGTCAGGATCTTTTTTTATGTGCTGAGCCAAGCCATTCCAAGGGCCTGGAAAACAGGCGGTGTTCTGCCCCTAAGTCACACTTGGACATATGCTCTCTTCCCCAGGGATGGGAGGAGGAGAAAGAGAGCCTGTAGCTGCTTCTGCTGCACGCCAGTAGAGCAAAATGAAACATTTAGAAAATTTCCTCTCTCAACTGCAAATCTGATTTAGGTCTGATGCCTGTCAACCAAATGAATTAAAATGGACAAATATGCACCTCAGCTCTGTCTCTGTATAGAGAGGACAGCAGAGCCTTTGTGGGAGAGACAGACAAGAATCTCCTCTCATGAAATCCCTGACTGTGTACATCTAATGGGGGCACTGCAGGAAAGCCAAGGGAAGCCTGTTGGGGTGACCACCAAACTTTGGGGGCGAGGGAGGGAAATGAAAGAAAGGGGACAAACCCTAAGTAGCAGAGAGCAGGCAGACGGACAGCTGGCTCTAAGGAACATGAGCTAAAGATGGCTGGGGAAAAAGGAGGTACCTCAGGGCTGCTTCTGCTCTGGGCTGCAGGAACACAGAAGGAGTGGGACAGATCTACACGACCCTAGTATAGGGCTACTCCTTGTCTGTGCTTCACACAGCCAAGAAGGGGAAAAGGGACACACCGGCAATTTTAATAGGAAATTGAGAAAAACACCAGGTCAGGCAGAGTTGAGACGACACCAGCAAGCAGGGAGGCAGGGCAGGAGACAAGGTTGAGGTGGGCCCAGGAGGAGCCCCCTCTCCAGTAAACCCAGTGCACATCCTGCTCAGCCATACTGTCCTCCAGATCACAGATGGGATACTGGAGGCTTCCCATCCCTGCCTGCTGGCTTTGTTCCTCCCTAGGAAAGTGGGCACTGGAAACAGCCATGGTTCCCTTCTCTCGTGCGACTTTCCCACTAAATCCTCGGGACAGATGTCATCCCACAGGGAGAGTTACTGGGTCAGGAGGAGTATGCCTGCTCCAGGGCCCTAGTGTGCCCTGGCTCCCCTCCTAACCCACAAAGAAACTTGCCTTGCTGTAGCCCCCGGAGAGCCACCACCAGCCTAAGGTGGAGGGGCTCCTCTCCCTGTACCATAATGCCTCCAGAAGCCCCTAGTACAAGGGCTGGACAAGCAGCAGCCCGAGGGAGCAGTGTGTGTGGAAGAAGGCTGTAGGAGCCTGAGGGATACAGTGGCTTGGGGGTACACCAGAGCCAGGGCTTGCCAGAAGTGGGGACACTTGGACTCCTCTCCCACCAAACAACTCTCAAACGTGAAACGTTCCAACCGTTTCACAGAGGGTTTAGAGGTAGAAGTTTTGTTGCTTTCTACTCTCTCCCTGCAGCGGTCAAGTCAGGCCTTGCTCTAGGGACCCTTAAACGCCAGGTCCAGCACCCCTTTTCCCCTGTCTGCACTTTGCTGGCTATTTGGGGTCTTTCTGAGTTGCTACGGGTCTAGTCTGTCCATTTGGGATACAGCCAGCTCAGAGGATTACTGAACAGCTGCCCCTACCCCCCCCCCGCCACTCCCTCTGTCCATTCCTGTCCTGCGCCTGCAGCAAGGACACTTTACATGTAGATCAAGAGTCTTTTCTCACTCCTCTTAGGTCACTGGACAGGAATGGTGGCATTTGCTGCCTCTGCACATGGTGGTAACGGGATCAGCAGAGAGCCCCTCGCCAGCCTCCCACAAGGCCTGCGCCATCCTGAAATAGCCCAAATGTATGTATGGCATCCTCTGGAACAGAACAACCCCACATTTAAACATTCCTGGTATCCTGTTTATGCTTGGTAGTTATCAACAAGGCAGGTGGGATCCATCGACTCATTCCTGTGAGGGCCCCCGGATCAACAGCACACATATCTTCCGAGGCTGGGGGCTGAGGTCAGCACCCACATAAGCTACAGCTTGATGGATGGTCTTCATGCAGCTGATGCCTGCAATCAAAAACTGGGCCCAGCTCCAGGATCCTGACCCCAGCTATCTCCTTTTATAGTAAGAGAAAATGAGGCCAGAAATGTGGAAAGAATTGCATGGGCAGACAGGGAACCAGGTGGACTAGGTACCCAGAAGTCCATGAGGGGAAACTGTTGATTCTTGAAGTTGAGCTCCAAAGAGAAAAACAGGCACAGTAAAACTCCCACATTCCTGCTGGCCACCCAAACAGAGGGTAGTCTGTTGCCTTCATACTTTGTGGTAGCGGTTGCCTGTGCCTTGTGGAATATTACCAAATTCCGGTAGCACTATGGTCTCCCATGGGTAGACTATGCCTAACTGTCCAATAAGAAATAAAAATTAAATGATAACTTTAAATAATTTCAATGAAGAATGTTTTTGATATGCTAAGAAAAAAAACTATAACATTACATGCATATAATTATGGTAAATGCCTTGCAGCAAAAATTTTTAAGTAAAAACCTATATAAAATTGTGTGTTGTATTATAACAAAAATATGAAATTAGGGCCAGTGAGATGGTTCAGTGGGTAAAAATGCTTACTGCCAAGCCAGACAACTTGGATTTAACCCCAAGACCTACATGGTGGAAAGAAAAAACTGATTTCAGCATTCTGACCTACACGCACACATATGCATACACAAACACACACAGTGTATGTGAAACTCTACTTGCAAAAATATGCGAAGGAAATATGCTAAAATTGTTAGTCGTGGTTATCTTGAAGTAGTGAAAAAGTCAGAGATTTTTTTGTTTATTGTTCCTTCATTTTTTCATGCTGAGATCAAACCTAGCACACCCTACTGTGGCACTATATCCCCAGCTCACAGTATGGGTTTTTATGAATGTTGTTTTCTTTTTTGTACTTGCCTGGATTTTCCAAGATTCTATAGAGCTCTGTAAGTAGAGAGAAAAATAGCCGAAAGAATAATATTGAGTTAAAAACAACAACAACAAAAATGCTTTCTGAAGCCTTTCTAGGCACTGCCCCCTATCCCCAGGTTGAAGCCTCTTCCAGCTGAGCACACTGCTCTTGAGGGGTGGACTGCCCCTGATGGCTATGGAAGGGACAGCCTGGGCTGATGAGGTGCTGGTGGGATTCCCTCTTGCCTGTCTATTTACTGCTAGCTAGAGACACAGAGCCCATGTCCCCACAAATGCCTTTGCGCCTAAACCTAGGCTAATGTTCAGTGGAACCCACTAAGCCCTATGAAATCCTAATAGCCACTTGGTCCAGTTTGATGCCTACTCAGAAAGCTAAGTGTTCTCTTTCATTAAAAAAAAAAAAAAAAAAAGGCCAAGTCTACAGAAGGTTCTGGAGTGAGCCTGAGTCTTTAGCGATGTAATGAAGCTCACGGCAGAAGAGAGAGAATTTGGAGGGCAGGGGACACCTGCAGGGGACAGAGGTAGGACAAACAAAGAGGGTAGGCTGTTGGGGGACACATCACTGTTAGAGACGCGAGGAGAAGCTACTGAAGCTGGTGGAGAGAGAGGAAAAGATAAGAAGTAGGGTCAGGAGAAGACAGGCCTTGTTTGTTCTTCTGGGGCAGAGTTGGAGGCTAGGGAGCAGTGAAGTTTTCGTTTCCCCTCCACTGTCTTCAGGGGAATATCTGCTCAGCAGGTAGATCGGGAACAGCCATTTTCCTTTATTCAGATTCCCCGGACTACCCTCCAGTAAATAGCATAAGACTTAAGCTATGCATAGCTCTCAACAGCATCCTCAGCCAGAGCAGGGGACCATTGAGCCAGGCTGGGGTTTGGAGAGGCCATCTGTGATGTGGAGAACACACCACTCACATGAGGCCCCAAAGGCACCAGGCACTCATGCCTACTCCTTCCTACCTACCTGAAGTAGGGGGTGGGGAGGGGCAGCCACAGGGGGAGAGATGCCCTCCCTTCGATGGGTTTCCCAGGAAAGACGTGAACCTAAAAGGTTCTTGTGGAAGCAAGGGACTGGTGAGAGTCAGTCTTTTCCAGAGTGCAGAAACCATGCCTCCAGAAGCGGGGAGCAGGGCCAGAGAGCCCAGGGCGGTGCTGGGTCCAGGCCCAGCCAAGCAGACCAGAGGGTTCAGTGCGAGCATGCTGCCATCGTGTGGAGGTCTGGCCCAGAAGGCCCCCAAGAGCCTTGGGACACCCCCTTGCTAGCCCCCACTGAGAACCTCACAGGCCAGGGTGCCTCTGGCCCCCACCCCACAGGCTTAAATGGGCCCAGATGGCTTTGGCAGTGTAGCTTGGCTGGGTTATGACATCCTGGGGCCTCAGACCTTCCAGGATGGGAGGGCGGGTGGTTTGAACAAGCAAACCTAATCCTAGAACCTGTCAAGGGAGATTGACAGCTTGGGAAGGGGCAGCCAGGCTGGAGCCAGACAGGGCCAGGTCCCTAAGCCAGTACTTCTGGCTTGGGGCCCAGGGATCCACCCTGCCTTGCTGTCCTGGTCCTCTTGGAAGAGTAGAGACCAAGAAAGACCTACCTCTCCCCTCATTACCATATTGCCCCCTCAGTCCCCTCCAAGCACGTCTTATGCCGTAGGGTACCCAAAACAGCAGAAAGGAGCACTGGGCCCCAGTCCCATCTTACATGACAGAGATGGGGAAGAGGCTCCCTCCTGTCCCCTCCTCCTTAGCCCAGGGCACTCCCCTCCCTCTGCATAGGCAGAGGTAGGCAGTCCAACCCCTCTTTCAAGTATCCACCCATCCATCAAAAACCATAGCAACCTGGTGCAGGAAGACATGAGTTTAAGGCCAGCCCTGGATACATAGTAGGACTCTTTTTAAGCGTTTTCTTTTTAAAGACAGTCTCATGTATCCCAGGCTGCCCTGGAACTTATTATGCAACTGAGGAGGACTTTAAACTTCTGCTCCACTTTTCTCTATCTCCAGAGTTCTAGGATTCCACCACCAAATCAAGTTTTATGTTGTGCTAGCGACTGAACCTAGGGCTTTGTCAGGATAGGCAAGAATTCTACCAGCTGAACTACATTCCTAGCCCTGAGAGACCTTGTCTTAAATAACATAATAATAATAATAATAATAATAATAATAATAATAACAACAACAATAATAATAATAATAATAATCTGCCATGTGGTGGTGGCACACATCTTTAATCCCAGCAGTTAGGAGGCAGAGGCGGGCTGATCTCTGAGTTCAAGGCCAGCTTGGTCTACAGAGTGAGTTCCAGGACTGCCAGGGCTACACAGAGAAACCCTGTCTCAAAAAAAAACCAAAACAACAAAAAAACAAAAAACAACTAATAATCATCTACAGTAGCTATCTCTTTTGGGGTCCCCTGGGAGACAGACATTCTGGGGGAACAGATACTAAAGGGACACTTGGCCTGGAGGGGTACAGGAAGGACCTCCAAGGGTTATGCCATGGTGGTAAGTGCTAGGGATAGAAGAAAGTTCTGGGCGTGGAGGGTGGCAGGCGTGTGGAAAGCCCCCCCCCCCCCAAAAGCAATGACCTTCCTGCCTTGGACCTGCTAATGGCAACCCAGAGGAGTAAAGGGGCCGAGTTCATGAGCTTTGCCCTTCTAGATACTTGATAGAGTGTGAAGAGAGAGAGAGAGAGAAACTCTAGGACAGATTCTCAACCCGAGATCTGAGCAGGGGCTCATGCTTGGTACTGGAATGGGGTTCAAGGGGACGATCCTGGAGCCCAGGCAAAGCCTGATGGACATTTCACCCACAGGGAGGCTTCTTCTGCAGCAAGGAAGTTCCCCCATCTCACGTTCTTGTTTCAGGAGGCACCCGACTCCAAAGGGCAAGTGGGCAAAACAGACAAGACCATGCATGGCATGTCTCCCCTCGCTGGCTGCCCTCTGTTGGCCCTGCGCATTTGTTCTGTGTTCCTGTAGGGTTCTGGGCCCTGGGTTACCTGGGTTCTGCCACACCTGGCCTGTGGAGGCACCAGCTCATGGGAGGGAACACTAAGTCAGGAATTTCTTCCCTCTTCCCTCCTTTGGAACCTGGCCCCAGCTGGTAGCTGTGGTTCCCTCCTGTCCCTCTAGATTCCAAGACCACATTTGCCTTCCTCCCCTTTGTTCCTGTGTGTGTGTGTGTGTGTGTGTGTGTGTGTGTGTGTGTGTGTGTGTACATATGCCCACATCTATCCAATAGTAGATACCTTTTTGTTTTTGTTTTTTAGACATGGTCTCATTTTGTAGCCCTGGATGGTCTGGAACTCACTATGCAGAGCAGGGTGGCCCAGAACTCACAGAGATCCATCTGCCTCTGCTTCCCATGTTGAGATTGAAGGCATGTGCCACCATATCCGGCCAGTACTTTCATTCTATGTCCTAAATATTAGTCTCAGCTACTAAGATGTAAGATGGAATTTTGTTGCCTAAACTTAATGGGTGGAAGGTCATCTTGGCCCATTTCTTTTCTTTTCCTTTCCTTTCCTTTCCTTTCCTTTCCTTTCCTTTCCTTTCCTTTCCTTTCCTTTCCTTTCCTTTCCTTTCCTTTCCTTTCCTTCCCTTCCCTTCCCTTCCCTTCCCTTCCCTTCCCTTCCCTTCCTTCCTTTCTTTCTTTCTTTCTTTCTTTCTTTCTTTCTTTCTTTCTTTCTTTCTTTCTTTCTTCTTTTTTTGTGAATAGTTGTTTTGTTTTTGAAACAGAGTCTCCTGTAGCTCAGACTTACCTCAGACTTTCTCTGTAGCTGAGGATGACCTTGAACTTCTGATCCTCCTGCCTCCACCTTCCAAGTGCTAAGAGTACAGGCCTACACTGCCATTCCCAGTGGATCCCAGGGCTCCCCACATCCTCACCCAGCACTCTGTTAGCTAAGGCTACAACACCAGTTCTCGTCATGCTTCTTAGAAGCAGAGATGGGATTCCTATGTGAAAGACAGCCTCACTGTGCCAGAAGGAAGTACCTTCATCTTTACCACCAAGGTTGGGAAATTGCCGCTGAGAGAATTCGGTGCAAATCAATGCTGGGAGCTGGGCCTTTATCCCACTAGGAGTTTCTCCATCTGTTTCACCCTCACCCTTACCACAGTCCAGCCCACTTGCTCCTCTGGGTCCCTGCTCCATTCTCGAGACGGCTCCTAGGCCATGGAAAAGTTGTGGTACCTTTGCATGCTTTTCCCTTATTGATCTATCATGTGACAATCTAATTGATTTAGTTCTCAGATCCAGATAAAAACTCCTAAGGGGCAGAGTTAAAACTCTCCCTCACCCACACTGCCTTCCAACATGGCAGTTTCTTACAGAATGGCGGCATAGCAGGGTGGCTCTCAGCCCTACCCATTGTCATTTCCAGTCCTTGGGAATACATCTTACACATGGCTTACACATGGCTCCAGACACAGCCCCAGCTCATCCCAGCTGTCAGAGCACCTTTGAGAACCGAAGAGCTTGTCACACCCTTGCTTAAAACCCCAAGAATAAAAACCTCAAGTCCCAACCAAGGCTGACAAGACTGCGCAGGATCTGGCCTTGCTGACTTACCACCTCACCTCTCTGCCTTCGCCCTCCAGGCACTCCACAATGGCTCTCTTGTTGAGCTTCATAAGGCCTCTGCCTGAGCCTCCTCTCCCCCAGCCACCCCCGCTCCACATCATTGCCTCCCATCCGTCATCTCTGTGAACATGCCACCTCCTCCGGGATGCCCGTTCCAACCCCATATCACTCTGAGGACCTGTCCTTTCCTCCGAGAGCCTTTAGAATCGATTTCCTCTCTTATGCCCGGCTCCTATGACCTCTCATAGGCTCTTTTCTACCCTCCAGCACCTGGAGAGCTAAGGTGAATCCTTAAAACTGGACCCCTGTATGAGGGTCTAGAGCCTCCTGTGCTTGATGGTGCAGAACAAAACAAAACAAAACAAAACAAAACAAAACAAAACAAAACAGAGAAATGAATGAAAATTTCCTCTCTACTGAAGGATGGGGTAGACTTCAGGAGAAGGTTCCAGACAAGCTTTAAAAGTGGCTGATTGAGAATTTACCGAAAGGTCTGCAGTGTCTCCCGGCAAGCTCTGCACTGGTGATTAAAACAAAACGACCTAATAAACATCCCAGAAGCCTTTGCACATATTTCCTCATAGGGAGGGAGGCTTGAGAAATGAAGGGCTGAAGTGTTTCTTTTTTCCTTCCCCAGCAAGAAAGATGAGACCACTTAATTAGAGCTATCCTTAATCTTGGACCAAGTAGGGCTAATTTCTTCAAATGATTCCACATTTTACTAATTTTCTTTCTCCTTTACTGAAGGGTGACTGGTCAGCCAGGCCCAGAGCACTTCTAAAATCCTGCCTCATTTTCCTCTGACAAGCACATAGCCCCTCCCCAGCGAGCCAGGGAGGCCGGCAAGAGAGATGGGGAGAGTTCAGGCGGCTGGTCTTCAGCACTTGAACTCCCAGCGGGGGCTTCATTAGCACTATGGCAGGCAGCCTTGTCAACCCA
Source organism: Peromyscus eremicus (assembly GCF_949786415.1). Classification (NCBI taxonomy): domain Eukaryota; kingdom Metazoa; phylum Chordata; class Mammalia; order Rodentia; family Cricetidae; genus Peromyscus; species Peromyscus eremicus. Next base: position 57,443,132 of record NC_081430.1, on the reverse strand, counting down.
GGGGTGAACCGCACCTCACAGGGCTGACACAGTGTTCACGCTGTCACTGTGGAGGTGGTGCTGTGTCAAGCCTCCACAAGTCCCTGAAAGGCTTGATGTACCCGACTCAGAAATCTCACTTACGCTTTGTTCCGTTCCTTTCAAAGACAAAACAGCATCAGCACACACACACACACACACACACACACACACACACACACACACACACACACACCCCATGGTGGGGAGAAAGTTAGGGCCCCAGCGCTGGGCACAGAATTCAAAAGTGTTTTCCTTTACGTTGTCCATCTGACGGTTGGGAAATCTGAGGCCTAGCCTACGCTCAGCAGTTGGCAGATGGGCTCAAAGACTGTTTGTCCCACGTCTCTGCTCCGGAAAGGCCTAAGTCTTCAAGGAGATTGTATACTCTCCCAATTTCTACCTGCCCTTCATCACCTGCCTTCTGCATCACTGGGTCAATGTTTGCTGAATGATCTTGTCAACAAGCAAGCCCTTGGAGGAGAGGCTAGTGCAGAAGTTGGTTGGCTTGTATATTTGCCCCCAGCTGTTTCCTGCTCCTTTCAAGAAAGCAAGACTTCCCACTTCGAATCCTTAAGTACAAAGTGAGAGGCCCACCAGGTAAGAGGTCCAGAACACTCTGTGCTATGAGCCCTGGGACCAGGGTGTGCTGCTCAGGAAGTTGGCAGGACCTGACCCTAAGCTGGAGAATCAGTAGGTAGGCTCAGTCTGAGAATGAAGAGAAAGACCAATCAGATGTAGAAGACAGGCACAGTCCCTGGGTCACTCTGTACCTGACTCTTCCGTACTATGTCACTAGTTCCCCCTTCTATTGCATGAGTCAACCAAGCCCCTTTCTGTGGAGAGCTCCAAGGACAGCTAGAGTTTGCTGTGGAGAGTATCCAGGAATGCCCTTGGGACATTGGGAGCAGGAGGGGGGTGCCAGGATAGAGAGCTTTGGTGAGCAGCTTCCCCTGTAGGTAACTGGGGCTCCATCCCGTAATGGCTTCAGAGAGCCAGCACAGAAAATAACTCAGGAGATTCCCACTGGAGAAGCAAGCGGGCCGTTCTAAGGTCATTAGCCCATGCTCTCTGAGCCTTTCCCACATGCTCTAACAGCCAGGATACACATCCAGCAAACCCGCAGAGCCATCTGGTCCATGTCTGTGGAGATAATGAGAGTCAAAGTGACCGGGATGCAGCCAACATGCATGACTATACCCCTCATTCCACAAGGGACAGACCTAGGCTCAAACATTCCAGCTGCCAGCCTCCTATTGCTGTGGACCCTGCGTCTACCTCCACCATCTGCAGACCACAGCTAAACTGCCCAGGAAGCTGCTGCACTCCAACAATTCAGTTCAGTCAGAACAGTTCTGACCCAGATCAGGGCCCTTGGGCTCTGAAGAGTGGAAAACTCTGCCTGGATCTTGAGGAAGCACCCAGAGCTATGGTCTGAAACTCAAGAGCATGGACAGCATCTTGAGGGAGGAGTTTCTCTGTTTTGCAGGGACTCAATATTGGTGGCAATAAGAGGTCCATCTTACAACATACTTTCCAATCCATTCCATTCCATTTAAGACTGTCTTAAACTCTTTGAAAAATATTTTACCACAGCTGGGCTGTGGTGTTGCATGCCTTTAGTCCCAGCACTTGGGAGGTAGAGGCAGGTGGATCTCTGTGAGTTCGAGACCAGCCTGGTCTATAGAACAAGTTCAAGGACAGCCAGGGCTGCACAGAGAAACCCTGTCTCTAAACCTACCCCCTACACACAAATTAGTACATTTGTTTATGTTTATTTTGTGTGTGTGTGCACGCCAGTGCATGTGTGCATGTGTGAATGTGTGGGTGTACATGCATGCATGCATGCCATATGGAGTATGTAGAGGGCAGAAGGCAACTTGAAAAAGTTGGTTTTTCTCCTTCTACAATGTGGGATCCCAGGATCAAACTCAGGTTTCCAGGCATGGCAGCAGGCTCTTTTACCTGCTGACCCATCTCAATGACCAGCTTTTACAGTCTCAAGGCCTGTATCTACAAAAGCAGACAAATATGGCACAGTCCCTGTGGGCTTGGGATCAGGTTCTTGGGAGATCCTGCTTAACTAGAAAGCCTGAACCATAAACTGGGCGTTGCCTGGAGCTGTGTGCTGCAGATCCAGGGCATGACTGACGTTCCATTGGCAACAGAAACGCGAAGCAGACTAACTTGAGGGAGGAGGACTGTGGAGGAATTTACAGGATCAAATCTAAGAGCTTGATCACTTTCTTTTTCTCTACCTCTCACAACCCCCCTCCTTTTTTTTTTTGCCTCAACACAGAATTGAGCCTAGGCCCTCAGGTGCTTATCAAGTGCTTTAATGCTGGGCTATGTCTCCCAGAAGCTCCCCCTCTTACTTTTTTCTCTTTTATCTCTGCTCCCCTCTCTTTTCTTCCTGCTGCAGATGTTTCCACCAGGAGCCTCATGCTGCTGTGTTACCAACTTAACAACTCCATTGGAAAGCTGTTTTCTTCTCACATCCACAGGGCAGTGCAGTAGTGTTCTGTGATTGGCCTCACGAAGAGGGACCGGTGATGTGAGGTCTACAGCTCCGAAGCAATCTTCCCAGAGTGATTCCCCAAAGCAAAGATATTGGTTTATCAAAGCAGATCTGCAGGGATCATGCTTTCAGCTGTCATGTGGTGCCTGATACCTGGTGGGCGCTTGGGAGTGTTTGCTAATAAACAAATGAACATAGAGCTTGATAAACACAATGTGTGCCATGTTGTTTATTTTTTTAATTCTCACCTGTTCCTTTCTGTTTAGGTATACCTGGAGGGAGGGTTGGCTTTGAGACCTTGGTTTTTTTTTTCAGCAATAAAACAAAATCACTACCACAGAAAGCCTCAACCCTTCCAAACACAGCATACTAATAAGAGCCATTTCCAAGATGGAGGCCTCATGGCTACCATTTTTCTAGAATTTCCAGAAGGTATCTAAATGTGTTTTAAGTCTCTATCTTGGAGTCCAGATGTGGGTTTTTACCTAATCTCAGACATACAGAGAAGATGTGCTTGTATGATGGCCCCTCCAGGATACCCATATTCACCATTGACTCCTCCACTTACTGCTGGGCCGTGGGCTTACATCTCTCAGCTGAGTCCTCTCTGTGGATCACCCTCATCCAAAGAGACCAGCCCCCAAACATACTCCCTTATGGGGAGCTGCCTACATATCACCTATTTGCTAGGTACCGGAGGGTCCCCTAGCTCAGCACCATCTCTCCAATGTGACCCAGTTCTGGTGGGTCCTCATAGGACCAATTGAGCCTTCCCTGTGACTGCCATGTCCCACTCCCTTCAGCCCCTGCCCCGCTGGCTAGAACCCAGGGACTATTTCCTTCTTGCACACAGATTTCCATTGCGAAGACCAAATGCCAGGGAATCCAACCTGCAACAGATGGTACCAGGAGAGCTCCAAGAATTTCTGAAATAGGATTCTGGATCTAGCCCAGCCACCAGATGGCTGACAATGAGGACTCTATCACTGGTGGTACGAATGCATGAATAGTCCCTGCTGAGGGCTGGAGGAGCAGTTAAGATCATCAGGAAGAACACACAGGAGAGCTCAGTGGACCAGGTATGGGGAGGATACAAGGCAACTTGGCATCAGGTGCCTATGGAGTTGGATGGCTGTTGCTGGGGGCAACTGAAGCAGTGGAGGAAGACAATCAAAGACAGAAGGTGGCTAATCACCAATTAAAGGCTAATTAAGATAACAAGAAATTCCCTTAACATCCTAGAAATGAGAGACCACCACGGCTGGAGGGTAGAAAAAGCTGAGGACCTGACCTAGGACTTAATGATAAGTGTTAGAAGGCTTTGAAGGGGTTGATTCTCAACCAAGGCAGAGCCAACTTGCAGGTCACTTCTGGGGCTGGAGTCATCTGGAGGCTCCCTCCCTCGCATGTGTGGCACCTGGGTTGGGGGACCCAACAGCTGGGAGCTGGAACAGCTGCCACCACGACTTGAGCCTGTCTGTGGTTTCACCATGTGGTGTGAACAACAAAGAGGCTTCAGAGTGGCTGCCTCGCTCACCAGCAGCTCCCAGCCCAGAACAAATGTCTCCAAAGAGTGGGCCAAGGGGAGTCTTTGCAGCCTTTTATGACCTAGTATGTGTCTCACTAGATGATGCCACACAGAGGGAAACTTCTCCCAGAGGGCAGAGCCTTAGATGGTGGAAGCCATAGTGTGTAGAAAGGTTAGAACATATAGAATATGTATGACTGCTTCAGCAGTGACTAATGGTTTGACTGGCCCCCACAGATGTAAAGATAGAAGAGGTAGGAGATGAAGGAAGAGTCTTAAGGAAGAGACAGGTGGGTGGACTTTCTCAGAGGCCCCGTGTAAGGATCCCCATGCTATGGAGAATTCCCCTCAAGAGCATCTGCAAAGGAAGTGGACATGGACACCTGAAAGCAACATCCCTCTTTCTTCTCCATACCTGATCCACTGGGCTCTCCTGCTCTTATATCCCCTGGTCTTGATTACACATCTAGTCCATGGCACCATGCACTCACACCATTAATGACAGAGTCCTGATGCCAGCCATATGCTGGCTGAGCCAGCTCCAAAATTCTGAATAGGCATCTTGGGCCATCTCCTGCCATGCCCACAGAGCCCCACAGACTGGGAAAATTAGAAACAAGGCAAGTTTATTTGGCTCAGGAGACTGGAAACTCAAGATCGAGCAGCCACATCAATGGGGGCCTTCTTGTTGCATCATAACATGGCAGAAGGGTGAGTGGACATATTCACCACAGACAGATAAGCAGGTAGACTTACCTGTTTATCGGGGCCACCTCATGCAATGACAAACCCACTCCTTCTGCGGTCGAATTCCTTGTTTCAGGAGGTCAGAAGAGAGTCCTTGTGGCCTACCACCTTTGAAACAATCCCAGCTCTCAGACTATTTTACAAAGGCCATGAAATGCCTTTTATTTTGTGTGTGTGTGTGTGTGTGTGTGTGTGTGTGTGTGTGTGTTTGTGTGTGTGTAGGAAGGTGCAGGCATGTATGTGTTGAGGCTAGAGACCAATGTCAGGTGGTCTTCATCTATTACTCTCTATCTCAACTTTTTATCCTGTAGCTCAATGATTCTATTGCTTCCACCTCCCAGATCTGGGATTGTAGGAATGACATCATACCTAGCTTTCTATGCAGAGCTGGGGATCCAAACTCGGGCTTGTGTGGCAAGCACTGCCTCGACTTACTGACCAAGCCATCTCCCCAGCCCCAAGGCTGTAAAATGAACATGAGTTTGGGAGGGGTAAGTCAAACCACAGGAATCAGCAAAATGTCTTGGCTAGCTGTTGTGGTATATTTGCATACTGTGTGAAGACGTATCTGCTGTGATTGGTGTACTAAAAAACTGAACGGCCGAAAGCTAGGCAGAAAATATAGGCAGGATTTCTAGGGAGAGAGGAAGAGGAGGAGAATCTAGGTGCACAGAAGACACCAGGAGAGGAAACAAGGAGGTACAAGATGAAAGAGGGGTAACATCATGTGACAGATTGTAGATTAATAGAAATGGGTTAATTTTAAGTTTTAAGAGCTAATTAGAAACAAGCCTAAGCTGTATCCCAGGCTTTCATAATTAATAAGAAACCTCTGTGTCATTATTTGAGAGTTGGCTGGTGGGACAGAGGAAGACTGGTTACTTATGGTGTCCAATGTGAAGCCTCAAATATCCACATAGGGCCTGAGAAAGCAGTCTCTCAGGTAGACTCGGCGCACAGAGGCACAGCTCTTTTAAGAGGCCCTGCGGTACAGTCAGAAAATATGCTGCATTGGGGGTGAAGTTATGCTTTTGTTTCCACAGGAGACAAAAAGCTGTGGATTCCTTTAAAGTTAATAAAGATCAGATGTGATCAGGGGAGATCTCCTGAGGATATTGACTACAGATGTGAAAAAAGAAACCAAGAAAGACTACAGGACAGGTGACTTATTGCTCTACTATGGGAACAGGTCTGAGACTGGGTGAAACATGATAAATCTTGTTGGCTACAGAATCCTCATGACTTATTATTATATGCCATCCTTTCATATGGTATGGATAAAGGTTTGGTTATATAGTCCAAACAAACATATGAAGTTAACAGATGCCTTTTACTTGCTCAAATATAAAACAAAGACTCATCTTTAAGTGACTTGTGCACACTGCACATTCCATACTTGTGTCAATGCAGATATATATGTTACCTTTAAAAGTTTATGTGTTTTCAGAATAAAGAATAGCCTAGGTTATCCAGCCTCTAAGAATACATCTGTTGCAGTTTCCTTAAAATTCTGCATCCAGAACAACTTCAAAGCTGCTAGCTGAGATGGCCCAGCCTCACAGACTATCCAAACAGAACTTCAGATAAGCCTTGCACTTTCCCATCACACTGAGACTACACAACAGCTAATCATCCCAGGACAGACCATTACTCCAATTTTCTCAGAGTCCCCTAAAGATTCCATCATCCCCAGACAACAGGAAGCTGTCTAGAGAACATGACACCCACGTTCCCAAGAAGTGGGGTGGGTGGTTTTCAGTTATCCATGGTTATGGATGTTTGTCTTCATTTAGGGGATTAATTACAAGTTGTTATTGATCATGTTCAAGAAAAAAACTGGAACAAAGGAGATTAGATTTAGGGATCTCTTTCTGAAGGGAAAAGGGGAATATAGTACAGAATTGATGGGATAAAAGACTGAATTGGTGAGTCTACTTTTGAACAAATACTAGTCTCAAATATTTTACATTGGTATGGATTTTTGTATGTTGATACAAATTTAAGGTTATTTTTGTTACACTATATATATATAAACACACATACATATATAAACATATACATGTATATATATTTCTATTTTTGTTTAAGGTATTATACCTATGCAGCTCATTTAATAATGTAATGTAAAGTTCTAATCCTTGAAATATATTTAGGATAGTAAGGAAATCCAGGTTAGTAGTTAGTCATCTATAACAATTAAATTTGTCGTCATGTTGGATATGTTTTCAAGGTTAAACAGAGATATATTTTAGATAGACAGGTAGTCTTCAAACACTTCAGAGATATACAGAATATGGCATTTAAGATGTTTTAATAACATAAGGCTTTTCATGACAATGAGACATGTCTGTTCCTGGCAGCACCAATTTACTTCAAGAACAGATAATGGATATTGAAGAACCTCCATATGGAGTTTGCTTTCAATGTGGCAAAGCTCGTCATTTGGGCAAGAAACAGCCCTTGACTCCATTACTGACAGAATGCTGTCCAAACTGGACCAGGTTGGTAATACAAGTTTATAGAAGCTGAATTAGGTACAGAACTTTGGACTCACTAAGATAGGATAGATAATACAGTACTTTCTCTGAATCTGCCAAATAAAATGGACTTGACATTATAAATGTAATTCTTACCTGATAATTGTTCTTATTGCATATAGTTTTACTATGTTAGAGTTAAAACCTTTCCTTTTTAGTTAGACAAAAAGGAGGAAATGTTGTGGAATATTTGCACAATGTATGAAAATGTGTTTGCTGGGGTTGATGTAATAAATAACTGAAGAGCCAATAGCTAGGCAGGAGGTATAGGCAGGATTTTCAGGGAAAGAAAGGAAGAGGAGGAAAAATCTAGGTGCATAGGAGATGCCAGGAGACATGGAGAGGAAACAAGAGGTGTACAATGGAAGAGAGACAATGCCACGTAGTAGAACGTAGATTAGTATAAATGGGTTAATTTAAGTTATAAGAGCTAGTTAGGAACAAGCCTAAGCTACAGGCCAAGCTTTCATAATTAATAATAAGTCTCCATGTCATTATTTGGAAGCTGGCTGGCAGAACAGAGACAGACTCATTACAGCCAGCTGAATGCCAGACAGCCTCTCACTACTCAAATCAGTATGGATGAGGCATGAAAGTCATAGCCTCTAACCTAGCTGCATGATCTCCACTCACTGACCACAGCCAATCAGCAACACAGACCAGCCCTTAACTTCTGATACATCCATGTCAAAGTGACCATGCTAGACCCTTCCCCACTAGAAGAGTTCTTTGTGATAGGAGCTGACACATGCTTAGTGTTCAGAGTCCTCTGATAGACAGAATCCAGAGGGCGCATATGCAGATGGAGATTTAGTATCAAGTACTTGGCCAGTGATGATGCTGAGAAGTTCACAACTACAGTGTGACCAGCAGTTTAGAGACCAAAGCTGCAAAGGCCCAGAAGTCTCACTCTATTTCAGCTCTTGCCTGATTGCAAGAGGCAGGTGAACTTGATGGAGGGCAATCTGCCTCCTCCAGGGCACCAACTTAAACATCAACCCCATGGTAACACACAAACATTCCATCAGGGAGAAGGTTTGCCACTAAACTTGAGCCTGATCCCCACTGTCTGACCACCCATCTCAGTCCCTCTGATGAGTACAGACTATTGGACTTTCCAACATGGGACCTCAGGAGACATCATAGCCAAGAATCTAAGAGGACAAATGTAAGTTCAGGAACCACTGACGGATGACTCAGTCACTCATGATGTATCCAGGAACATTGGCAAGACCCACTGCAGACACAATGAGGTTGGCCTGAGGATGTCAGAAAAGGGCATTGATCCTCTAGAATTGGAGTTACAGGTGGTCCTGAGACATCATATGGATGCTGAGAATCGAACTCAGGTTTCCTGGAAGAGCATCAGGTGCTCTTAACCACTGAGCCATCCTGCCAGCTCCTCACTGAAGTTTACTTCGAGTTTTCCTAATGGCTTTGATGCCCAGCATCTCCTCGGTGCTCCTTAGTCCTTTGTTTATCATCTTCAGTGGAATATCTGTTCAAACCTCTTGCCCATTTTTAAAAATTTAGTTGAGTATCTTCCTGCTGAGCTCTCTCTCTATCCCAGCTATAAGTCCTTGATCAGGTATGCACTTTGCAAATATTTTCTCCCAGCCAATGGCTTGACTTTTCATTTTCCTGGTGGTTATTTTTGAAGTGCAAAATTTAAAATAATGCACATGCATATGTGAATGGAGTATGTGTGTTCCCACATGTATGGCTGCAGATATGTGTGAGTGTGGGTGCACATATGGGTGACTGAATCTGGAAATGTGCCAGCCTCCCAGGCTGCTCTGGGATTACATATAGGCCACCATGCCTGCCTGGATTTTATATGGGTGCTAAGGATCAGAACTCTGCTCCACACACTTGTATAGCAAGCACTTTATCTTTTCAGCCATCTCTCCAGCCCAGACTTTAAAAATGTTATTATTTTTTTCAAAGTGTGTGTGTGTGTGTGTGTGTGTGTGTGTGTGTGTGTGTGTGTGTGTGTAGCCTTGGAGGCCAGAAGAAGGTGTCAGATTCCCAAAAATTGGAGTTACAAGCAGTTGTGGGTGCTGGGAACTGAACTTGAGTTCTCTGCAGGAGCAGTAAGTGCTCTTAACCACTGAGCCATCTCTCCAACCCATACATTTTTTGGTCAAGCCCATTGTGTCCATTTTTCCCTTTTTCCTTTTTGATATTGATTTCCTTTTTGTTTGCTTCTTTGTGTGTTTTGTTTTGTGGTTATTTATTATTTTTTTTGTCAGACAAGGTCTCACTATGCAGCCCTGGCTGGCCTGGAAATTGCTGTGTAGACCAAGCTGGCCTCAAAACTCACAGATTTATCTGCCTCTATTTCTCAAATGCTGGGACTGAAACTGCACCACCACACTCTGCCTTTTTTCTTTCTCTTAAAAACATTTTTTTACATTTATTTATTTTTTTTGTGTGAGTTTTGCCTGCACATCTGTGTGTGCACCACATGTGTGCCTAGTGCCTATGGAGATCAGAAGGGGATGTTGACACCCCTGGAATTGGAGTTACAGACATCTGTGAGCTGCTGTGTGGGTGCTGGGAACTGAACCTGGATCCTCTGCAATAGCAGCCAGTTCTCTTAACTACAGCCACCTCCTACTCCCTTTTCTTTTCTTTCCATGTTGCTAAATCTGAGCCTTTCTGCCTAACTAAGGTCATATAGATGTTTAGTTACACGTGCCTCTAACAGACGCATGGATTTAGTTGCTGTTTTGAGATATCATGTAATTTGTTGACTTTGGGGGAGTGGTAAAAAGCAAACTCTAGGTTCTGCAGAGGGATGTTTTGTTCTTTCTAATGGTATAGAAGTCTGCCCTTTTCTCATTGAGTGTTTTGCAGCTCAGTTGATAACCAGTTCAAGGCCAGAGAGATGGCTCAGAAAACAAATGTCCTTGCCACCCAATAATGTAAGCCTGATAATCTGAGTTCAATTCCCAACACAGACATTGTGGAAGGAGAGAACTACTCCCAAGAGTTGTTGTCTGACTTCCACAGGGAGACTGTGGCGTGCACACCGCTCATTCCCTCAAGATAAATAAATAAATAAAAATGTTCTAATTTCATTTCTGTTACTGTGATAAAAGACATCCCTACAAAAAGATACTTAGGGAAGGAAAGAGACAGAGACTTAGAGCAGATAATAAACCCATGCATCCTTGCTTGTTCCCTTCCTCTCAGCCGCCTCTCTCCTCTCTCATCCTGTGCAGGACCCCCTGCCCAGGGAACGGTGTTTCCCTCAGGGGTCTGGCCTCTCCTATATCAATGAACAATCCCCCAATGGCCAACCTGATCTAGATAATTCCTCATTACAGCTCTCTTCACACATCATTCTAGGTTGTGTCAAGTTGATAATGAAAACTAATTGACACCAATGTAATAACTTTTTTTTAAGAATCAGTTGACCAGCAACATGGGCACCCTGCACTGGACTCTTGTTAAAATACTGTCTCTATTATCAACGGTACACAGCAGGCTTTGAGACTGGGAAATCAAAGTCCTTCCATTTTGTTCTTTTTAAATTGTTTTTGCTATTCTGGGTCTTTTCATTTCCATATAAATTTTAAGATCAGCTTGTCAATTTCTGTGAAAAAGGCCTGCTGGGATTTTGATAGAGGTTGTGTTTGCTCTATAGATCAATTTAGGGAGAATTGCCATCTTACCACTATTGATTCTTCCAATCAGCGAGCGTGAACTGTCTCCATTTAGTTAGCTACTCTTTAATTTCCCTCAGCAGTTTTATACTTCGCAGTGTACAAGTCTCCACTTCTTTTTATTAAATGTATTCCTAAGTACTTTCCCCTTTCAAATGCTATTGAATAGAATTGCTTTCTTAATTTCATTTCAGATTGTTCATTGCTAATATGGAGAAATGGTATTGATTTGTGCACATTGATCTTGCAGTTTTGACCTTATATTTTATCTGTGATAAATTTATTAATTGTAATAATGTTTTTATGGATTCCTAGGATTTTCAACATAGAAGATCATGCCGTGTAGACACAATTTTGTTTCCCTTTTTAAAAAAGTCAATTTTTACATTTTAAAATTTTATTTTGAATGGGGGTGAGGCGTGCATGTGCTATAGTGCACATGCAGGGGTCGGGGGACAGCTTGTGGGAGTTGGACCTCTCCTTCCACCGTGTGTGTTCTGGGGATCAGACTCGGGGCGTCTAGTTTGGCAGTTTTCCCCACTGCCAGCCCTACCTTTTCTTTTCCAACACGGATGTCTTTGTCATATCTGATCACAACATCTACAATCTCCTGGCTGGAACTGAGGAAATGGCTCATCCCACAGAGCACATGCCATGCAAACATGATGGGCTGAGTGTGGATCTCCAGCACCTACACTTGGTAGAGTGCATATGCAACCTGCAGCTAGTGAGACAGCGGCAGGCAGCTCCCTGGAGCTCACTGGCCACCCTGCCTTGTACAATCAGTGAGCTTGAGGCTCAATGAAGGTATCCCTTCTCAAATACTAAGGCAGATGGTGGCACACTAGGACCCAATGGTAGGACTCTATTGCTGCTGCTGGTGCATACTTTGGTCACAGGACATGGAGGCACAAGTTAGTACTGACCAGAAAGGTTCCTTCCTGCTGGCTGGCTTTCACAGTACTAGAAAGTACTATGCAGCTACCACAGGCGGCTTTTGGGAAAATTCAGCTGGTTTTTCCAGATGTGAACCCTGTGAACTACAATAACAACCAAGTTGGCAAGATTGGCCTATGGGTACAGTAGTGGCGTGAACATTATGGAAGTAGACAACTGCTTTCTGACTGGATTTAAGGCCAGCTCCACAAAAGAAAACACACGTCTAATACTGTAAGTCTGGTCATGAATCATGGTGCGGAGCTCTTGGGCCTCAAGGATGAACCTATTACTATTATGGCACTAAATGAACATAATATCAAACCATCATCTGAATTTATATCTCTATATCCATTGATTAGTGCAGTGCTTAGACCTCATCAGAGAAGTTTCTTTGTGCAGTGGACAGTGATTAACACAGAAACTCAAAGTTCAGAGAATAAGCATCTTTGGAACACCCAGCTACAAATAGGACATTTATATCACAGCCCCTTACCTGTAAGACTCAGGGACCATCCACAAAGAGGAAGGCAAGAAGATTGTAAGACCCATGCACTGGGAAGGGCCAGAACAAAACAATGTTTTCTGGATGAGACAGGACCACTTCATTCATGAACTCATTGTAGCTGTGGTTGCCTGCACAAGATCAAGGCAGTCAACACTCCAGCATGCAGGGGGAAAGCATTCACAAGACCCCACAACAAATGAAGAACTACGGGCAGTTGTGCGATATTTGACCACACTGTGTGAAGATGTGTCTGTCCTTCCTCACCTGCCTATGGCACCTACTGATTGGTTTAATAAAGAGCTGAATGGACAATAGCTAGTCAAGAGAGGATAGGTGGGACTTCCAGATATAGACAGGAACTGGGTGGGGAGTGAGTCTGAGAGGCAAGGGATTCACCAGTTAGACACAGAGAAAGTGGGACTTACTGTACTAAAGAGAGGTAACAAGCCACGTGGCAGAATGTAGATTAATATAAACAAGTTAATTTAAGTTTTAAGAGCTAGTTGGGAAGAAGCCTAAGCTAAGGCCAAGTTTTCATAACTAATAAAAAGTCTCTGTGTCATTATTTAGGAGCTGGCAGTCCAAAGAAAGTCCGACTACAATGGGCAATTGACGGCTTCTAGGGAGGGAGAGTTTTCTTTAGGGTATGGCCCCTTATAAGCTGACCATCCTCCAGTGCATGAACCCACATCTATGAATACATGGGCAGTGCAAATTGGACTTGGTTAGCTATTATTATTTAAAAATAAAATGAAAGAACACGAATTTGGGAAGGGTTAGGAGAGTCAAAGATGGGGATGAATATGATCAAATCCATTGTATAAATATATACAATTTTCAAAGTGAAATATATTTAAAAAATTAAGAAGTTAGGAGAGCTGATGAGGTGAGTCAATGGGTAAATTGACAAAGCTTTTCCCACCAAGCCACACCACCTTCCCTCAAAAAGCTGGGGGACAGTGGGAAGGGTAAATCATTTGTCTTGTTCCTGGTTGCCAGGGAACAGCATCAGTATCTCATCATCAAGTAGGATGTGAAATACAGGACTATTTTTTTTTTTTTGAGACAGGGTTTCACTATGTGGTCTTGTTTGGCCAGGAGCTTACTATGTAGACCAGGCTGGCCTTGAACTCACAGAGATCTGCAGGCTCTGCCTCTCAAGCACTGGTATTACAGGTGTGCACCACAGTTTCTCTCTTTTCCCATTTTTTCTCTTTTCTCTTCTTCTCTTCCATCCCTTCCCTTTCTTTCCTTCCTTTTCTTTCCCCTATCCTCTTCTTTCCTCTATTACTCTTCTCTCCATTTCTCTGTTTCCTCTTCTCTGTGTCTCTCCTCTCTTCTTTCTCCCCCCTCTTTCTCCTTTTTTTTCTTCCTGGTCCTAAGTCCTTGTCCAGTTGTCTAATGTGTTGAGACAAAATTTTTCATTGTATTCCCTTTAATCTTTTCTATATCCCATAGAGTCAGCTCTCTCATATCCCCATCTCCTGTTCATCACCAATACTGGTCATCTCTACTACCCCTTGCTTCTCTTGACCATGACTATAGACTCTTCCATTTTGTTGCTCTTTTAAAGAACTAGCTCCAGGCTCCATTCCCAGGTCTATACACAAATGGTCATGGCAAGGGTTAAAGTTTTTCTGCTGCTATAACAAAATACCTTGGACTGGATAATTTATCAAAAAAAAAAAAAACAAAAAACAAGTTCATTTCTTAAATATGGGAACTGATAAATCCAATTCTAAAATCACACTAGACTCAATGTTTGGTGAGGATGTTTCCTACAGAGGCACTCTGAGGGACTGGACCACCTACTCAAACATAAATCAAAAAATTATCTTTGATTGGCTAGTGTACAACACACAGTCCATACTGGTGCTAATGCAGACATGTATGTTACCTTTAGAAGTTTGTGTGTTTTCAGAGCAAGGGGACTGGACACCAATAAAAATGAGTGGTTCAGGTGATCCAGCCTCTCAGAGTGCCTCTGTTGCAGTTTCCTCAGAGTTCTGCATCCAGAACAACTTCAAGGCTGCTGGCTGAGATGGTCCAGCTTCACAAACTGTTTTAGCCAGGAATACAGATAAGCCTTGAGCTTTCCCATTGCACAAAAACTGGACAACAAATGTTATGGATAGTTCGCAGGACCTGACCATTATCTCAATTTCCTCAGGGTTCCCATAGATGCCATTGCACCAAGACAACAGGAAGCAGTTGAGAGAACACAACACCCACATTCCCAAGTGGTGGGGTGGGTGATTTTTGATCATTTGGTGACTTATGGATGTTTGTCATTGTTTGGAAGCAGGGTGGTTACAAGTTGTTATTGGTCATGTTCAAGAAAAAAACTGAACAAAGGAGATTAGGTTCAGGGAGCTCTTTCTGAAGGGAAAAGGGGGTGATATAGTATAGAAATGATAGGATAAAATGGTGGATTATTGAGTCTAGTTTTGAACAACCACCAGTCTCAGATATTTTACATTGGTATGGAATTTTGTATATTGATAGATATTTAAGGTTATTTTTGTTATACTGTATATATGTTTCTATTATTGTTTAAGATATTGCACCTATGCAGCTCATTTAAAATGTAATGTAAATTTTTTGTCCTTGAGAGCTATTTAGAATAATAAAGATATACAGATTAATAGGTAGTCATTGTTCATCACCGATACTGGTCATCTCCACTACCCCTTGCTTCTCTTGACCATGACTATAGACTCTTTTTTTTTTGTCTTTGTGCAAGATTTTATTAAACGTCTGTTTGTACAGGACAACATCCAGCCTCCAGATGCAACTGCCAAGACCCTGTTATGCTGTAGGCACTGGCTGGGGCATGGCAGGTGGCTCTGGCTTCCCACCCTTCTGCTCTGAGATGGGGGTCGTGGGCAAGATTTCGTCTTTAGGTTCCACAATGCTCACATGATCAGGCAGAGGCTTCTTGGGGCCCATCTTACCACTTGGGTCCCAGGGCAGCATGATCTTCACTTTGATACCCAGCACACCTTGTCTCAGGAGCACATGGCGCACAGCAGTCTCAACATAGTAGTTAACAGGGTCTCCACTGTGGATCATCAGCCCATCCACAAACTTCATGGACTTGGCTCTCTGTCCTCGGAGCTTTCCAGACACCACAACCTCACAGCCCTTGTCCCCACTCTCCATAATGAACCTAAGCACACCATAGCAGGCCCTTCACACAGCAAGCCCTCCTAGGAGTTTGTAATGTAGAGACTCCGCCTGAGCAATGGCACACAGACCTCTTGTGGCTACCTTTTCTGCATAAAGCTCTACACTGCCCTCAGGGAAGCCGAATCTCTTCTGGACTACTGCAGTCAGCTCTCTGATTCGACGACCCTTCTCACCAAGAACATTCTGTGTTCTGGTGGCTGAAATAATGATTTCTGTTCTGGTTGGTGTAACTCAGACTTCAACTCCAGAGTAGCCATCTTCAGCCAGTTCCCCAGTGAGAAACTCATTCAGTTCAGCTTTGAAGATGCCATCGGCCACAAACTTCCTCTTCTTGGAAATCTGGACCGCCATCTTGGGCCGCGCGCCACCGAAAGGGACTATAGACTCTTACTTATAGTCATGTTAGGTATATTTCCATATCAAAAGATATAGTTTAGATAGATAGGTGATCTTCAAACACTTCAAAGACCTACAAAATGTGGCATTTAAAAAGTTATAATAGCATTAGACTTTTCATGACTGTGAGACATGTCTGCTCCTGACAGCACCAATCTATTTCAAAAAAGGACGATGGACATCTAAGAACCACTATTTGGAGTTTTCTTTCATTGTGGCAAAAGCTACTCATTTGGGCAAGAAACTGTCCTTGCCTGGACTGCTAACTGAATGCTATCCAAATTGGATAAGCAGGACACAAAAGAAAACAACTACCAAACTTTGCCAAGACAAAGGTAGGAGAATCCTTCAAAATTCCTGCTTCACAGAAGTGTCTGTCAGATATTTTAGGCCTGTAGGCCAAAGATGGATGCCCCAATGTTACAGAGGAACCTTGAATGACTGTCCAGGCAGACAAATGTTTCTGTCATTTCTATAGTTTGAGAAGTTGCTTGCTCTGTACTTTCTGTTTACCCAAGTAATATTATCTTCTTCTCAGGTCTTTGATGGAGTTGAATACTAGATAGTTATAGTTTTCTTTGTTATCAATTCACAAAAGGAGGTATAAAGTGTCTAAGGTTTAGAGACATAAAAGCTTAAATTGTGTATCTAAGAAAATGGTTTGAGATCTTAAAAAAAGATAGTTTTGGGTTGGTAATACAAGTTAGGATAGAAAGTAAATTAGGTACAAAACTTTGGACTCATCAAGAGAGGGTAGATAATGGAGTATTTTCTCTGAATTTGCCAAGTACAAATGGACCAGACATTGTGAATGTAATTCTTACCTGATAATTGTTCTTATTGTTCATACCTTTATTATGTTAGAGTTAAAACCCTTCCTTTTTATTTAGGCAAAAGAGGGAAATGTTGTGGAATATTTCTTTACACAGTGTTAAGATGTGTCATTGTGATTGGTTTAGCAAAGAGCTGAATGGCCAATAGCTAGGGAAGGAAGAGATTAAGTGAGAATTCTGGGGGCAGAGAGGTCTCAGGGAAGAAAAAAGATCAAGTTGCCAGCCAGATGCAGAGGGAGCCGGACATGCAGGAGGAGAGATAAAAACCACAAGCCAAGTACCAGCACACAGAAATGAGTTAAGTTATAAGAGCTAGTTAGAAATGAGTCTAAGCTAAGACCAAACTTTCATAATTCATATTAAGTCTCTGTGTCATGATCTGAGTGCTGGTGGTCCAACAAAGCCTGCTTCAGGGTGTGCTGATTGACTGTGGGGGCCTTTACCCCCTGAGCCATATCATTGCCCCTCTAGCTCTCTTTGTTTTTTAAATTTTTGACATATCTTTTGTTTATTTGTTTGTTTTGAGACAGGGTTTCTCTGTGTTGTTTTGGTGCCTGTTCTGGATCTCACTTTGTAGACCAGGCTGGCCTTGAACTCACAGAGAACCACCAGCCTCTGCCTCCCAAGTGCTGGGATTAAAGGAGTGCACCACCACTGCCTGGCTACAGTATACATCTTAAGGAGTAAGTAGCATTCATCTTCTTCCAGTAGGATAGAGGAAGTTTGCTCCAATGCAGCCTTCTTCTCTTTCCTGTCGTTTGCCCTGATGCCATCATGAATT
Source organism: Peromyscus eremicus (assembly GCF_949786415.1). Lineage (NCBI taxonomy): Eukaryota > Metazoa > Chordata > Mammalia > Rodentia > Cricetidae > Peromyscus > Peromyscus eremicus. The sequence goes on along the minus strand of NC_081430.1, from coordinate 57,425,470 downwards.
ACACCTTGGTATGTTATGGTTCTGTTAATGTACTGTTGCTCTTATTTGGGGCAGTTGTGTTTTACACCCAGACACAACAAACACAAAAATCATTTGTGACTCATCTGTGTTTTGTTGTAGGCTAACCTTGGTGGATGCTCACCATTTCTTCATGTGTGGCTGTTACCATCTGGTGTGACTTCTTTGTGGTTTGAAGGGCTGTCTTTAATAGGTTTCGTAAGGCACATCTGTTGACAACGGACTCTTTTAATCTTTTTTGTCCAGGAATGTCTCTGTTTTGTTTTTATGAGTGGAGAACAGTTTTGCTGGGTATAAAGTTAACTATTTGATCATCTTATTATCTCAGTACTTTGATTGTTATCTCACTATCTTCGCCCCCCTCCATGGTGTCTGAAAAGGGGTCAAGTGTATCCGAGTGTGAGTCCTTTGTGCAAGAGTCATTTTACTGTTGTTGCTTCTCACTTTTATTTTTTGAGACAGGGTTTCATGTTGCCAAGTTGGCCTCAAACTCTTGAACTCCCTGCCTCTACCTCCCAAGTGCTGGGATTACAGCTGTATACCATCCTCAGTTACTGTTGCTCTTTTTAAGATGTGTTACAGTCATAAATATAGACTATGATGTGTGGTTGTGGATTTGTTTATCCTATGCTATGGTCTGAATGCCTGTGTTTCCCTCATATTTACCCACTGAAATTCTACCACCACAAATGATGGTGTTTGAAGATGAGACCTTATAGAATCAGAGTGATGGAGCTTGTCCATCAGCATATTGTGCACAGGACCACTGTATCTATAAAAATAGCTGAGGAGAAGTATGTGTAGCTCAGTGGGAGAATACTTGCCTGACCTTCAGGAGTCCATCTGAAGTAGGAGAGAGAGAGAGAGAGAGAGAGAGAGAGAGAGAGAGAGGAGAGAGAGAGAGAGGAGAGATTGAGATTGAGAAGAAAGTGGGGAGGGAATAAGGAAGAAAGAAGGAAAGGGGAAGGAAAGAAAGGGAAGAATGAGTGAAAGAAATAAGGAATAAGGGGAAAGAGGGATGGGGAGAGAACATGAAGGGAGAAGGAAAAGGAAGAAGGATAGAAAACAGAGAATATAGAGAGAGGAAGGAGGAAAGAAATGAGAAGGAATGAAGGGTAAGAAGAAGGAAGAAAGAGCTATAGAGAGAGTTCACAGAAAGAGAAGGAATGAAAGAGAGTGGGAGAGGGAAAATGCAGCAGAAAGGAAGGGAAGGAGAGAGAATTGGCAGGAAAGGAGGGAAGGAAGAGAAAGGAATAAAGAAACGATGAGGAGAAGGAAGGAATGGGGAAGAAGGAAGGGGATGAGGGAAGAAGAAAGAGAGGGTAGGAAAAAGGAAGGGAAGTAGGAAGATAGGGAGAATGAGAAGAAAGAAGGAAAAAGGCAGAAGAGAAGAGAGAAATAGAGGAAGGAAATAGAAAAGAAAGGGAGAATGGAGTAGATAGGGAGGGAAATAGAGGAGGGAATGGAGGAAAAATGAGAAGATGAAAATACAAAGGAAGAAGAATGGGAAGGCAGAGGAGAGAAGGAGGAAGGAGAAGGAAGAGGGAAGAGAGGGAAAGAAAAGAAGGAGAAAGAAAGGAAGAAAAGAGAATGAGAGGGGAAAAAGATGTAGGAAGAATGAAGGAAATGGAAGGAGAAAGAAAGGGAGGAAAGAAAATGAAGAAGAAAAGAGGGAAGAAAAGGGAAGAGATGGGAGAGAGGAAAGAAAGATGGAAAGGAAGAATGAATACAAGGAGAGAGTGAAGAAACAGAGTGGGGGAGGGGAGAAGAGAAGGAAGAAAAAAGAATGAGGGAAAAGGAGTAAGAAAGGAGGAAGGTAGAGATGAAAGAGAGAGAAGACACAAGATGTGTAGAGAAAAGAAAGGAAGGAAATGGAAGGGAGAGAGGAAAGGAGAAAGAAAAAATGGAAGGAGGAGGAAAGATAGAATGTATGGAGAGAGAAGAAGGTAAGGAAATGGAAAAGAGAGAGGAAAGGAGGAAGAAAAATGGAAGGAGGAGGGAAGATAAAAGGTATGGAGAGAGAAGACGGTAAGGAAATGGAAGGGAGAGAGGAAAGGAGAAAAAAATGGAAGGATGAGGAAAGATAGAGGGTATGGAGAGAGAAGAAGGTAAGAAAATGGAAGGGAGAGAGAAAAATAGAAAGAAAAAATGGAAGGAGGAGAGGAAAAGAGGGAGAGAGAAGGGAAAGGAAGAAGAACTAAGGAAGGGGAAGAGAGGGGAGGAGGGAAACAGGGGGAAGAAAGAAAGTGAGAAAGAGGAAAGTGAAAAAGAAGAAATACAGGAAAAGAAGGGAGAGAGAAGAAAGGAAGTAGGGAAGAGAGGAGAAGGAGTGAGAGGAGGAAGGGAGTGAGGGAATGAGATGGAAGAGGAGAGACAGGAAGAAAGGAAGGAAGGAGGTTGTAAAGAAGAGATAGAAGGTGGGAGGAGTGAGGAAGGAAAGAAGAAAGAAGGCTCTAGTTGGACTTTTTCAGGACCACCAGCTCCCAAATAAAGACATGGAGACTTCTTATTGAGTATGAAAGTTTGGCCTTAGCTTACTTAAGCTTATTCCCACCTAGCTCTTAAAACTTAAATTAACCTGTTTATATTAATCTCCATTCTGCCATGTGGCTCATTACCTTTCCTCTGTACCATGCATCCCACTTCTTCCATGACTGGCTAGTGAATCTCCACCTCTCAGATTCTTCCCCTGAGTTCCTCTCTCTCTCCTTGGAAGTCCCACTTATTTTCTCATGCCTAGCTATTGGCTTTTCAGCTGTTTATTATATCAACCAGAAGGTATCTTGGAAGAGAAACATCTTCCAAGTGCACAAAGTGTTACTTACAGAAGAAGGGGGAGAATAAAGAGAGGAAGAAAGAAAGAAAGAAAGAAAGAAAGAAAGAAAGAAAGAAAGAAAGGAAGGAGATGAAGGAAAGGAGAAGGGAAGGGAAAAGAGGAGAGAGAAAAAAGGAAAAGAAATGGAAGAAAGAAAAGATGAGGAGGAGAGGGAAATAGAAGAGGGAGAGAGGAAGAAGAAAGAAAGGGAGAAGGCGATTGTAAAGAAGGAAGAATCTAGGCAGAGTGAGAAAAAAGAAGGGAGAAAAAAGGAAATACAAAGAGAGGGATAAAAGAAGAAGAAAAGGAAGGGAGGGAAGAATACAGGTAAGGAGGGTTAGAGAGGGAGGAAGAAAAATGAAGCATGAAGGAAGGAAGAGATGAAGAGAAGGGAGAGAGGAAGAAAAGAGAGAACTTAAAAAAGGATGAGGAAAGAGGGAAGGGACAGAAAGATGGAAAGAGAAAGATAGAATGAAGAAGGGAGGGAGGAAAGGAAAGAAAAGAGGAAGAAGAAAAAGTAAAATGGAAGCAAGAGGAAAAAGAAGGGAAGAGGGAGAAAGATGAATTAAGGGGAAAGAGGAAAGGAAGAATGAAGAGAAAAAAGAGGAGAGAGAAAAGTAGAAAAAGGAGGGAAAGGGAAGAGCCAATAAAGGAGGAAGGGAAGAGGAAGACAGAAAGGAAGAAGAAAGGACAAGAAGGGGGAAGAAGGAGAAAGAGGAAGTAAAGAAAAAAAGAGAAATGAAAAGAGAAGAAAGAAGGAAGGGGAGGAGAAAGGCAGAAAAATGGGAAAAGAAGGGGAGGAGAAAAAAGGAAGGGAAAGAAAGAAGAAGGAAAGACCAAAAAGAGGAAAGAAGGAAGAGCTGGAGGAGAAAAGAGGAAGGATGGGAAGGCAGGAAAAGGGAAGAGAAAAAGAGGAAAGGCAGGAAGAGGGAAAAAGAAAGAAGGGAGGAAAGGCAGGTGGAGAGAAGAGGGAGAGGAAAGGCAGGAGGAGGAAAAAAGAAGGAAGGGCAGGAGGAGGGAAGAGGAAGGAAGAGGGAAGAAGGGAAGACAGGCAGTAGGAGAGAAGAGGAAGGAAGAGAGGGCTGGAGGAGGGAAGAGGAAGGGATAAAGGGCAGGAGGAGGTGAGGGAGGGAGGATAAGCAGAAGGAAGAAAAAGGAAGTGTAGGAGGAGGGGCAAAGAAGGGAGGAAGGGCAGCAGGAGAGAAGAGGAAGGAAAGAAGGGCAGGAGAGGGAAGAGGAAGGAAGAAGGAAGGCTAGGAGGAGGGGAGAGGAACGAAAGAAGGGCAGGAGGATGAAAGCAGAAAGAAGAGAGGAAGGGTAGGAAAAGGAAAGAGGAAGGAAGGGAGGGAAGGAGAAGAGAAGGAAGGGAGGATATGAGGAGAGAAGAGGAAGGGAGGGCAGCAGGAGAAGAGACGTGGGGAGGAAAATTAGGAGAAGAGAAGAAGGAAAGAAGTGCAAGAAGAGGGAAGAGGAAAGAAGGAAAGAAAAGTAGGGGGAGGAGGGACAGGAGAGGAAGAAAAGGTAGGAAGAGGGAAGAGAAAGGGAAGAATGGTGGGAGGGAGGAGAAGAAGGAAGGAAGGGGAGGAGGAGGGAAGAGGAAGAGGAAATGAAAGAAGAGGGGAGATGAAGAGAATGATTGAAGAGGGAGGGAAGAAGAAGGAAGGAAGGGCAAGAGGAGGGAAGAGGAAGGGAAGAAGGGCAGGAGGAGAAAAGAGGAATAGAGGGAGAGCAGGAGGAGGGGCAGGAAGGGAGGAGGGGCAGGAGGAAGGAAGGAAAGGGAGGGAGAGAGTGAGGAGGAAAAAGGAAGGTAATAAGGGAAGAAGGGCAGGAAGAGAAAAAGTAGAAAGAAAGAGGGAAGAGGAAGGAAGGAAGGGAAGGAGGAGGGATGGGGAAGAAAGGATGGGCAGGAGGAGTGGAGAGAGTAAGGAAAGGCAGAAAAGGGAAGAGGAAGGATGGAAGGGCAGAAGGAGGAAAGATGAAGGGAGAGAGGTCAGGAAGAGGGAAGAGGAAGGGAGGAATTGCAGGAGGAAGAAAAAGGAATGAAGGAAGGGAAGGAGCAGGAAAGGAGAAAAAAGAAGAGCAGAAACACAGAAGGAGGAGTAGAAGCACAAGAAGAAGAAGAAGAAGAAGAAGAAGAAGAAGAAGAAGAGAGGGCAGAATGAGGGAAGAGGAAGGGAGGATGGACAGGAGGAGGGAGGAAGAAAGAAGGGAGGGTAGGAAGAGAGAGGAAGGGAGGGAGGGCAGGAAGAGAGAAGAAGGGCAGGAGGAGGGAAGAGGAAGGAAGGGAGGCAGGAAGAGGGAAGAGGAAGGGAGGGCAGGAGGAAGAAAGAGGAAAGAAAATAGATCAGGAGGAGGGAAGAGAAAGAGAGGGAGGGCAGGAGGTGGGTAGAGGAATGAAAGAAGGGCAGGAAGATGGAAGAGGAAGGGAGGTAGAGCAAAAAGAGGGAGGAAGAAGGGAGGAAGGGTAAGAGGAGAGAAGAGGAAGGGAGGGAGAGCAGGAAGAGGGAAGAGGAAGGGCAGGAGGTGGGAAGAGGAAGGGGGAAGGAAAGGAGGAAGGAAGAGGAAATAAGTAAGAGAAGAAACAGGAAATAAGGGCAGGAATAGAGAAAAAGAAGAAAGAAGAAAGGCAGGAGGAAGAGGAAGGAAGGATGAGTAGGAAGGGTGGAGAGAGTAAGGAAGGGCAAAAGGAGGGAAGAGGAAAGGAGGTAAGGCAGGAAGAGGGAAGAGAAAGAGAAGAATTAGAGGAGGGAGGAGAAAGGAAGTAAGGTCAGGAAGGAGCAAGAAAGAAGAGTGGAAGCAGGGCAGAAAGATAAGAAGAAGAAGAAGAAGAAGAAGAAGAAGAAGAAGAAGAAGAAGAAGAAGAAGAAAAAAAAGAAGAAGAAAAGAAAAGAAGGGAAGAGGAAGGAAGGAAATGCAGGAGAATGGAAGATGAGGGAAGGATGGGCAGGAGGAAGGAATAGGAAGTAAGGGAGGGCAGGAGAAGGGAAGAGGAAGGGAAGAAGGGCATGAGGAGGGGAGAGGAAGGGAGGAAAGACAGGAGGGAACAAGAAGAGAAGGAGGGCAGATGACAGGGACAGGAAGGAAGGGAGGGCAAGAGGAGGAAAGAAGAAAGGAGGAATCACAGGAGGAGTGAAGAGGAATGGAACAAGGACACGAGAAGGGAAGAGTAAGGAGGGGAGGGCAGGAGGAAGGAAGAGGAAGGAAGGAAGGACAGAAAGAGGAAAGAGGAAGGGAAGAAATGCAGGAGGAGTGAAGAGGAAAGAAAAGAGGGCAGGAGAAGGGAAGAGGAAGTAAGGGAGGGCAGGAAGAGAGAAGGGGAAGTGAGGAAGGACAAAAGAATGGAAAAGGAAGGAAGGATTGGAAGGAGGAGGAAAGAAGAAGTAAGGAAAGGCAGGCAGAAGGAAGAGGAAGGGGGAAAGGTAGGAGGAGGAAATAGGAAGTGAGGTAGGTCAGAAAGAGGGAAGAGGAAGGGAGGAATTGCAGGAGGAGGGAAGAGGAAGGAAGTAAGGGAAAGAGCAGGAATGAGAAGGGGCAAAGGGCAAAAAGGTAGAAGAAGGAGGAGGAGGAGGAGAAGAGAAAAAGAAAGGGCAGAAGGAGGGAAGAGGATGGGAGGAAGGGCAAGAAGAGAGAAGAGAAAGAAAGGGAGGGCAGGAGCAGGAAAGTGAAAAGAAAAGATATCGGGAGGAGGGAAGAGGAAGGAAGGGCCAGAGGAGTGAAGAGGAAGAGAAGAGCAGGAGGTGGGGAGAGGAAAGGAACAAGGGCAGGGGGAGGAAGAAGAAGAGAGAGAGTACAGAAGGTGGGAGTGGAAGGAAGGGAGGGCAGGCAGGAGGAGTGAAGAGGAAAGAAGAGAGGGTGGGAAGAGGGAAGAGGAAGGGAGGAAGGGCAGGAGGAAAGAAGAGGAAGGAAAGAAGGGCAAGAAGGAAGAAGAAGAAGAAGAAGAAGAAGAAGAAGAAGAAGAAGAAGAAGAAGAAGAAGAAAGGGCAAGAAGAGGAAAGAAAAGAGTTCAGGAGGAGGGAAGAGGAGGAGAAGAAGGGCAGGAGGAGGGGAGAGGGAGGAGGAAGGGCAGGAGGAAAGAAGAAGAGAGGGAGAGCAGGAGGATGGAAGAGAAAAGAAGGGAGGGCAGGAGGAGGAACGAGGAAGGGAAGGAGGTCAGGAAGAGGGAAGAGGAAGGGAGGAAGGGCAGGAGGAAGGACAAGGAAGGAAGGAAGAGCAGGAGAATGGAAGTGGAAGGAAGATGGTCAGGAGGAGGGAAAGGGAAAGGAAAGAAAAACAGGAGGAAGGAAAAGGAAGGGAGGATGGGAAGGAGGAGTGAAGAGGAAGGGAGGAAGAGCAGGAGAATGGAAGAGAGAAGAAGGGAGGGTAGGAGAATGGAAGGGGAAGGAAAGATGGGCAGGAGGAAGTAAGAGCAAGTAAGGGAGGAGGAGAGAAAGAGAGGGAGGGCAGGAGGTGGGAAGAGGAATTGAGCAAGGACAGGAGAAGGAAGAGGAAGTAGAGAAGGGCAGAAGGAGGTAAGAGGAAGGGAGGAAGGGCAGGAGAATGGAAGATGAAGGAAGAATAGGCAGGAGGAGGGAAAAGGAAGGGAGAAAGGGGATGAGAAGATTAAGAGGAAGGGAGGATGTGCAGTCGGAGGGAAGAGAAAGGAAGGATGCACAGGAAGAAGGAAGAGGAAGGAAGGAAGGAAGGAAGGAAGGAAGGAAGGAAGGAAAAGGGCAGGAAAGAAGAAGGGAGGAAGAAGAAGGAGGAGGAGGAGGAGGAGGAGGAGGAGAAGAAGAAGAAGAAGAAGAAGAAGAAGAAGGGAATGAATTGCAGAATGAGGGAAGAGGAAGGGAAGAAGGGCAAAAAGAGGGAAGAAAAGAAGGGAGGTCAGAAGGAGAAAGGGGAAGGGTGGAAAGGCACAGGAGGGAAGCAAAAGGAATGGTCAGAGGAGGGAAGAGGAAGAGAAGAAGGGCAGGACAAGGGGAGAGGGAGGGAGGAAGGACAGGAAGAGAGAAGAAGAAGAGAGGGAGGGCAGGAGGATGAAAGAGAAAAGAAGGGAGGGCAGGAGGAGGAAAGAAAGAGAGAAAGGGTAGGAGGAGAAATGAGGAAGGCAGGGAGGTCAGGAAGAGGGAAGAGGCAGGGAAGAAGGACAGGAGGTGGAAAGAGAATGAGAGGGAGCCCAGGAGGTAGGAAAAGGAAGAGAGGAAGGGCAGGAAGAGGGAAGAGGAAGTAAGGAAGGGCAGGCAGAAGGAAGAGGAAGGGAGGAAGCATAGGAGGAGGGAAGAGGAAGTGAGGGATATCAGAAAGAAGGAAAAGGAAGGGAGGAATTGCAGGAGGAGGGAAGAAGAAGGAAGTAAGGGAAGGAGCAGGAATGAGAAGGGATGAAGGGCAGAAAGATAGAAGGAGGAGGAGGGGGAGGAAGAAAAGGAGAAGGAGGAGGAGGAGGAAGGGCAGAGGGGGGATCAGGAAGGAAGGGCAAGAAGAGGGAAAATAAAGGAAGGGAGGGCAGGAAAGTGGAAAGAAAAGATATCAGGAGGAGTGAAGAGGAAGAGAAGAAGGGTAGGAGGTGGGGAGAGGAAAGGAAAAAGGGCAGGGGAGGGAAGAAGAAGAGAGGGAGGGCAGAAGGTTGGTAGTAGAAGGAATGGAGGGCAGGAAGAAGGAAAAGGAAGGGAGGGAAGGCAGGAGGAGTGACGAGAAAAGAAGGGAAGGCAGGAGGTGGGAAGAGGAAAGTAGGAAGGGCAGGAGGAGGGAAGAGCATGGGAAAAATGAAGGAGGAGGGAAGAGGAAGGAAGGAAGGGCAGGAAGAGGGAAGAGGAAGGAAGGGAGGGCAGGAGGAGGAAAGAGGAATGAAAAGAGGTCAGGAGGAGGGAAGAGGAAGAGTGGAAAGGCAGCAGAAGGGAAGAAGAAGGAATGGTAAGAGAGGGAAGAGGAAGAGAAGAAGGGCAGGAGAAGAGGGGAGGGAGGAAGGGCAGGAAGAGAGAAGAAGAAGAGAGGGAGGGCAGAAGGATGGAAGAGAAAAGAAGGGAGGGCATGAGGAGGAAAGAAAAAGAGAGAAAGCCCAGGAGGTGGGAAGAGGAAAAGAGGAAGGGCAGGAGAATGGAAGAGGAAGGGAGAATGGGCAGCAGGAGAGAAGAGGAAGGGAAGGGGGCAGGAATAGAAGAAGAAGGGCAGGAAGAGAGAAGAGGAAGGGAGGAAGGACAGGAAAATGGAAGAAGAAGGAAAGATGGGCAGGAGGAGGGAAGAAGAAGTAAGGGAGGGAAGGAGGAGAGAAGAGAAAGAGAGAGAGAGTAGGAGGTGGGAAGAGGACTGAAAGAATATCAGAAGGATTGAAGAAGAAGGGAGGAAGGGCAGCAGGAGGTAAGAGGAAGGAAGGATGCACAGGAAGTGGGAAGAGGAAGGAAGGGCAGGAAGATGGAAAAGGAATGGAGGAAATGCAGGAGGAATGAAGAGGAAAGAAGGGAGGGCAGGAGGATGGAAGAATAAATTAGGAAGTGTTGGAGGAGGAAAGAGGAAGTGAGGGAAGTCAGGAAGAGGGAAGAGGAAGAGAAGAAGGGCAGGAGGAGGGAAGAAGAAGGAAGTAAGGGAAGGAGCAGGGAAGAAGAAGGGAAGAAGTACAGAAAGATGGAAGAAGAAGAAGAAAGGAGGAAGAGGAGGAAGGAAGGAATTGCAGAATGAGGGAAGAGGAAGGGAAGAAGGGCAAGAGGGAAGAGGAAGGAAGGGAGGGCAGGAGGCAGAAAGAGGCAAGAAAAGAGGTCAGGAGGAGGGAAGAGGAAGAGAAGATGAGCATGAGGAGAGGAGAGGGAGGGAGGAAGGACAGGAGGAGAGAACAAGAAGAGAGGTAGGACAGGAGGATGGAAGAGAAAAAAGGGAGGGCATAAAGAGGAAGGGAGGAAAGATAGAGGGAGGAATGAGGAAGGAAGGGAGGTCAGGAAGAGGGAAGAGGAAGGGAGGAAGGGCAGGAGGTGGGAAGAGAAAGAGAGGGAGCTCAGGAGGTGGGAAGAGGAAGAGAGGAAGAACAGGAGGAGGGAAGAGGAAGTAAGGGGTGTCAGAAAAGAGGGAAGAGAAAGGGAGGAAGAGCAGGAGGAGTGAAGAGGAAGTAAGGGAGGGAAAGAGGAGAGAAGAGAGAGGGAGAGTAGGAGGTGGGAAGAGGAATGAAAGAAGTTCAGAAGGAGGGGAGAGGAAGAGAGGGAGGGGATGAGAAAATCAGAGGAAGGGAGGATGGGCAGTAGGAGGGAAGAGGAAGGAAGAATGCACAGGAAGAGGGAAGAGGAAGGGAGGAAGGGCAGGAAGAGGGAAGAGGAAGGAATCAAGGGAAAGAGCAGGAAAGAAGAAGGGGAGAGGGACAGAAAGAAGAAAAAGAAGAGGAGGAGGAAGGGGAGGAGGAGGAAAGAAAGAAAAAAAGGAAGGAAAGAAGGAAGGAATTGCAGAATGAGGGAAGAGGAAGGAAAGAAGGGCAAGAAGAGGAAGAGGAAGGAAAGGCGGGCAGGAGGAGGAAAAAGGAAAGAAAAGAGGTCAGGAAGAGGGAAGAGGAAAGATGGAAAGGCAGCAGGAGGGAAGAGGAAGGGAGAAAAGGTAGGAGGAGTAACGAGGAAGTGAGGGAGGTCAGGAAGAGGGAAGAGGAAGGGAAGAAGGGCAGGAGGAAGAAAGAGAGAAGAAGGAAGGTCAGGTGGAGGAAAGGGGAAGAGAGGGAGCACAGGAGTTGGGAAGAGGAATGGAGGAAGGGAAGAAGGAGGGAAGAGGAAGGGAGGAAGGACAGGAGGAGGGAAGAGGAAGAAAGGACAGGAAGAGGGAAGAAGGGCAGGAGGAGGGAAGACAAAGGAAGGGTAGACAGGAAGAGAGAAGAGGAAGGGTGGAAGGGCAGGAGGAGGGAAGAGGAAGGGAGGAAAGCAGGAGAATGGGAATGGAAGGATGGATGGGCAGGAAGAGGGAAGAGGAGTAAGGGAGGGAAAGAGGAGAGAAGGGAGAGGCAAAGTAAGAGGTGGGAAGGGGAATGAAAGAAGTTCAGAAGGAGGGAAGAGGAAGGGAGGAAGGGTATGAGGAGGTAAGAGGAAGGAAGGATTGCAGGAAGAGGGAAGAGGAAGAGAGGAAGGGCAGGAGGAGGGAAGAGGAAGGAAGCATGTGCAGGAGGAGGAAAGAGCAAGGAAGGAAGGGCAGAGGAAGGAATCAAGGGAAAGAGCAGGAAAGAAGAAGGGGAGAAGGGCAGAAAGAGAAGAAGAAGAAGAAGAAGAAGAAGAAGAAGAAGAAGAAGAAGAAGAAGAAGAAGAAGAAGAAGGGAAGGAAGGAAGGAAGGAAGAAATTGCAGAATGAGGGAAGAGGAAGGAAGGGAGGGCAGGAGAAGGAATGAGGAAAGAAAAGAGGTCAGGAGGAAGGAAGAGGAATGGTGGAAAGGCACATTAAGGAAGAGGAAGGAATGGTTGGAGGAGGCAAGAGGAAGAGGGAGAGTAGGAGAAGGGGAGAGAGAAGAGGAATGGCAGGAAGAGAGAAGAAGAAGAGAGGTAGGGCAAGAGGTTGGAAGAGAAAAGAAGGGAGGGCAAGAGGAGGAAAGAAAAAGAGAGAAAGCCCAGGAGGTGAGAAGAGGAAGAGGGGAAGGGCAGAAGGAGAGAAGAGGAAGTAAGAGATGTCAGAAAGAGGAAAGAGGAAAGGAGGAATTACAGGAGGGAAGAGGAAGGAAGGAAGCAAAGGAGCAGGAATGAAGAAGGGAAGAAGGGCAGAAAGAAAAAAGAAGAAGGAGGAGGAAGCAGAGAAGAAGAGGAAGAGGAGGAGGAGAAAGGGCAGAGGGAAGGAAGAGGAAGGGAGGAAGGGCAAGAAGAGAGAAGAGAAAGGAAGGGAGGTCAGGAGCAGGAAAGTGGAAAGAAAAGATATCAGGAGAAGGAAAGAGGAAGGAAGGGCCAGAGAGTTGAAGAGGAAGAGAAGAAGGGAAGGAGGTGGACAGAGGAAGGGAGGAAAAGCAGGAGGAGGGAAGAGGAAGAGAAGAAGGGCAGGAGGATGGAATAGGAAGGGAGGAAGGGCAGGAGGAGTGAAGAGAAAGGAAGGAAGTTTAGGAGGAGGAAAGCAGAAGTGAGGGAGGTCAGGAAAAGGGAAGAGGAAGGGATGAATTGCAGGAGGGAAGAAGAGGAAGGAAGTAAGGGGAGGAGCAGGAAAGAAGAAGAAAAGAAGGGGAGAAAGATAGAAGAAGAAAAGGAAGATGAAGAAGAAGAGGAGGAAGAAGGAGGAGGAAGAGGAGGAGGAGAAGGAGAAGAAGGAGAAGAAGATGAAGAAAGGGCAGAAGGATGGAAGAGGAAGGGAGAAATTAGAGGAGGAGGGAAGAGGAAAAAAGTAAGGGAAGGAGCAGGAAAGAAGAAAAGGAGGGCAGAAACAGAGAATAATACTAAGAAGAAGAAGTAGGAAGGAAGGCAGGAATTGCATAATGAGGGAAGAGGAAAGAAAGAAGGGCAAGAAGAGGGAAGAGGAAGGAAGGGAGGGCAGAAGGAGGAAAGAGGAAAAGTAGAAAGGCAGCAGGAGGGAAGAGGAAGGGAGGAAAGGTAGGAGGAGGAATGAGGAAGGGAGGGAAGTCAGGAAGAGGGAAAAGGAAGGGAGGAAGGGCAGGAGGATTGGAAGAGCAAGGAAGGGAGGGCAGGAAGAGGGAAGAAAAAGAGAGGGAACGTAGGAGGTGGGAAGAGGAAGAGAGAAAGGGTAGGAGAAGGAAAGAGGAAGGAAGGGCAGGAATAGGGAAGAGGAAGGAAGGAAGAGTGGGAGAAAGGAAGTGGAAGGAAGAATGGGCAGGAGGAGGGAAGGGGAAATAAGGGAGGGCATGCAGAGGGAAGAGTAAGGGAAGAAGGGTAGGAAGAGGAAATAGGAAGTGATGGAGGTCAGGAAGAGGAAAGAGGAAGGGAGGAATTGCAGGAGGGAAGAGGAACAAATTAAGGGAAGGAGCAGGAAAGAAGAATGGAAGAAGGGCAGAAACAGAAGAAGAAGAAGAAGAAGAAGAAGAAGAAGAAGAAGAAGAAGAAGAAGAAGAAGAAGAAGAAGAAGAAGAAGAGGAAGAAGAGGAAGAAGAAGAAGGAGGAGGAAAGAAAGAAGGGCAAGAAGAGGGAAGAGGAAGGAGGGGTCTGAGGAGTGAAGAGGAAGAGAAGAAGGACAAGAGGAGAGAAGAGGAAGGGAGCAAATGCAAGAGGAGTGAAGAGGAAAGAAGGGCAGGAAGCGAGAAGAGGAATGGAGGAAGGGGAGGAGAATGGAAGAGGAAGGAAAAATGGGCAGGAGGAGTGAAGAGGAAGTAAGGAAGGGGAGGAGGAGAGAAGAGAAAGTGAGAGAGTAGGAGGTGGGAAGGGGAATGAAAGAATTTCAGAAGGAGGGAAGAGAAAGGGAGGAAGGGCAAGAAGAAGGAAAAGGAAGGGAGGTCAGGAGGAGGAAAGTGGAAAGAAAAGTGACCAGGAGGAGGGAAGAGGAAGAGAGGGAAGGCAGATGGTGGGAAAAGGAAGGAAGAGAGGGCAGTAGGAGGGAAGAGGAAAGAAAGGAGTGCAGGGGTGGGTGAGAAAGAAAGGAAAGGAGCAGGAAAGTAGAAGGGAAAAAGGGCAGAAAGAAAAGAAGGAAGGAAGGAAGGAAGGAAGGAAGGAAGGAAGGAAGGAAGAAGAAGAGGAGGAGAAGGAAAGTGGAAAGAAAAGTGATCAGGAGGAGGGAAGAGGAAAGAAGGGCTGGAGGAGGGAAGAGGAAAGAAGGGCTGGATGAGGGAAGAGGAAAGAAGGGCTGGAGGAGGGAAGAGGAAAGAAGGGCTGGAGGAGGGAAGAGGAAGGGAGGATGGGCAGGAGGAGGGGAGAGGAAGGGAGGAAGGGCAGGATGGGCAGGAGGAGAGGAGGGGAGGGTGGGCAGGAGGAGGGGAGGAGGGGAGAGGAAGGGAGGATGGGCAGGAGGAGGGAGAGGAAGGGAGGATGGGCAGGAGGAGTGGAGAGGAAGGGAGGATGGGCAGGAGGAGGGGAGAGGCAGGGAAGAAGGAGATGAAATGGAAGTGAATAAGGAGGGGTGGTAGCAAGGTAGGGAGGGCTGGAGGGAGCAAGTTTTGCTCTTCCTTCTATGCACTGGGCTCAGGCTGTCCCAGGTCAGGGACTCTCCAGAGGTCACTTCTGAGTCCTCCCTGACTTGATGGTTTCCCGAGTGTCTTCTTTATTTCATTATTTTCTTCCTCTGTCTTCTAGACTAGGTCCTCTGCCTTTGTCTCGGAGTGTTTTGGATCTGCCTTCTCCCAGCTCCAACCCACTGTTGCGGCTCAGTGGATCTGCACGGCAGTGAAGGCACTTTTCAACTCTGATTTCTCCCCAGTCTTCCCATGCTCTGCCCTCTCCACATTACCTATTTGTAAGTCACTTGTGTAATATGGTTTCATTTATTTATTTGTTTACTTATGGCTTTTAAAAAAATATTTGTTTTTATATACATTGTTGTTTTTGACATGGGTGTTGGATCCTCTGGAACTGGAGTTACAGACAGTTGTGAACTGCTATGTGGGTGCTGGGAAGTGAACCCAGGTTCTCTGGAAAAGCAATTAGTACTCTTTACCACTGAGCCATCTCTCCAGCCCTATTTACGGTGTTTTAGAGAGAGTGTCTCAGGCAGCCCAGACTACCCTCAAACTCCTTATGTTGCTGGGGGTGAACCTGCTTGTCTTTCTGTCTCCACAGTCCCAGAGCTGAGATGGACAGTGAGGGTCACCATACCTGTGCATCCTACCACCTAAGCTATATCTCAGGTCATCCTTTAATACTTTATAAAATATTTTTATGTATGTGAATGTTTACCTCTGTGTGTGTGTGTGTGTGTGTGTGTGTGTGTGTGTGTGTGCACCACCTGTGTGCATGGCTGTGGAGGCCAAAACAGGGCTTCAGGTGCCCTGGAAACTGGAGTTACAGGGTGTTGCTAGCTGCCATGTGAGTGCTCAGAACCAAACCCTGGTCCTGTGCAAGAGCAGCCAGTGCTCCTAACCACTGGGACACCTTCCCAGGCCTTTCTTAAATTGTTCTGTTTTGTTTTTCAAGACAGGGTTTCTCTGTGTAGCCCTGGCTGTCCTAGAACTACCTCTGTAGACCAGGCTGGCCTTGAACTCACAGAGATCCGCCTACCCCTGCCTTTCAAGTGCTGGGACAGCCCTGACTCCTTTCTTTGATTCTTTAAACAGGACATCCTGCAGGTCTTTGATTTATAATCCTGAGTCTGTGTCTGGGATGGTTTCGACTGCTTTGTGTTCCATGTGTGGCTACACTTTCCTATTTCTTTATGTTTCAAACTTTTGGGGGAAAGATGAGCATTTTGTATAAATGTTATAGCAAATCCAGATTCTGATCTGCCTTCCCGAGGGATTCTTGTGTTTGTTTGTTTGGTGGCTTTCTTGAATGGATGATGTGGTTTGCTGGGTTTTTTTTTTTGTTGTTGTTGTTGTTTCATTTGACACAGGATCTCACTATTAACCCAGGTTGACCTCGAACTGAAGATCCCCCTACCTCAGCTCAGCTCTCCAAGTGCCACAATTAGAGGTGTGTATCACTATATTCGAGGAGGTAGATGAATTAGAGTCTACTTGCTCTACAGAGTGGGAAACCCTGAAATCCGTATCTACTTTTGCAAAAAATGGTTTCCCCTTCATTCTTAGACACAGCAAGATGGCTCCAGAGGTGACTTGGCCCTCCACCAAGTCCAAAGAGCCAGATAGCCTGAGTTTCAGCCCCGGAGCCTGCACGGCACAAGAGGAGAACTGTTTCCAACAAGTTGTCCTCTGGCGTGTGTGTGTATGTGTGTGTGTGTGTGTGTGTGTGTGTGTGTGTGTGTATGTGTGTGTGTGTGTGTGTGCGCGCATGTGTGTATGTGTGTGTGTGTGTGCGTGTGTGTGGTATGTGTGTGTGCATGTGTGTGTGCGCGCGTGTGTGTATGTGTGTGTGTGCATGTGTGTATATGTGTGTGTGCGTGTGTGTGTGTTTCTATGTGGTGTGTGTGCGCATGTGTGTGTATGTGTGTATGTGTGTGTGTGCGCGTGTGTGTATGTGTGTGTGTGCGTGTGTGTGGTATGTGTGTGTGCATGTGTGTGTGTGCGCGTGTGTGTGGTGTGTGTGTGTGGTGTGTGTGTGTGTGTGGTATGTGTGTGTGTGGTGTGTGTGTGTTTGTATGTGGTGTGTGTGTGTGGTATGTGTGTGTGTTTGTATGTGGTGTGTGTGTGTGCATGTGTGTGCATGTGTGTGCATGTGTGTGTGTTTCTTTGTGGTGTGTGTGTGTGCGCGTGTGTGTGCATGTGTGTAGTGTGTGTGTGTTTCATTGTGGTGTGTGTGCGCGTGTGTGTGGTATGTGTGTGTGCATGTGTGTGTGTGTGCGCGTGTGTGTGGTGTGTGTGTGTGTGTGGTATGTGTGTGTGTTTCATTGTGGTGTGTGTGTGCGTGTGCGTGTGTGTGGTATGTGTGTGTGTGTGTGTGCGCGTGTGTGTGGTATGTGTGTGTGTGTGGTATGTGTGTGTGTTTGTATGTGGTGTGTGTGTGTGTGTGCATGTGTGTGCATGTGTGTGGTATGTGTGTGTGTTTCTTTGTGGTGTGTGTGTGTGTGCGTGTGTGTGCATGTGTGTGGTATGTGTGTGTGTTTCATTGTGGTGTGTGTGTGTGTGCATGTGTGTGCATGCACCATTAAAATTTAAGTAAATAATAAGATAAAATAAGCATAGCACCCTTTAGCTCGACCCTGGGTAAGCATGATTTGTAGTCAGCTAGCAATGGCTCAAGGATTCGCTTCGATGCCTGGTGCCACAAACTCCCACCTTCTCTGTGGTGAGATGGACACTCAGTTCTGTAGTCTACGGCTGTGTACCTTTTTTTTTTTTTTAGTTTTCTGCTTGTACAGGACCTTGAGGCTCTGACTCAGGATGAGCCTGATACGTCCCCAGCACCGGCACTGGGCGTTGTCCCGCCTCTCCTGGATGTGAACCTTTGGATGTGCTCATAGCCTTCCAGATCCCCAGGACTATGTGGGCTTCATCAACCCTCCCCAAGGCCGTCTCACCTCCCCCATCTCTCTTTCAAAGTTGTGTCTGGTTGCTGCTTCCCCAAGGCAGAATCACACCATCTTAGTCCACCGTGGTATCAGCTTTCCTTAACTGTTTGCTACAAGGATGGCAATTGCTCTTGACAGTGTCCCCGGACACGGATCAGCCAAATTAAATCTGCTTTTCCCAGTAGCAGCAAATCTTACAGCTCTTGGTTCCTAGGTGGCCTAGCTCTTGCAGAGGCGGACAGGGACAGCTCCGTGTCGAAATGGCACAGACCCTGTCATTGTTTACCAAAGCTCGGAGATCTTGATCGAATTTGTGTCTTTCAGTTTGTTACGTGCTTTGGTGGCTTTCCAGAGTTCTGACAATTTGGTGCAGTTTTATCATGGCTTTGCTAGAGACAAGAGTTGCCAAGGTCCACCCTCCACCTAGCTGCTCATCAAGCCTTAGCCTCCATTATTGGTGTGTTATTAGCTCTTCATATCAAAGGGCCAGCAGACAAGGGAAGGAGGTTCCTTGCTGGGAGAAATCGATGTGCCACCAGGGAGGGATGAGTCCCTGCTGACTGTGGTGGCAGAAGGCATATATTCGCATCTGGGTTAGTTCATGAACACTTCTTGGTAGACCCTTACTTGATTCAACTGTTGACAAGTGAGCGCTGGTGAGCAAATGTCAAAAGCCTATCCTAAGCACTGTTTGGAGAAGGGATGAGGGTCTGAGACACCTTCCAGAAGAGCAGCTGGACCATTTTAGATACAACAGGAGTGGGAGAAGAGTTACAGCAAGAGCCTCAGGTCAGCAGCAGAAGCAGGGGCTGTCGGGGTCCCACCCGTGGCCCTCCCTCTGCCTGTGAGTACCTACAGGAAAAGGCTCATAGAAGCCAGGGAGTGACTCAGGGACCAGTGTTTGTAGCAGGCAGAGTCAGGTGACTCAGGAAGAACTGTAGTCTCCACTGTTTGAAACACATACACATTTCCTAGCTACTGGGGTGCTGTCAGCAAGCCTGTGTCCTGGTACCAGTACTTTGGCCTGAAGACAATCTCCTAACTGGGACAAGACCCCCATCCTGGGGCATCCATGCCCCATGACAGATCCATGTGGACCTCGAAAGGCTTAAATCCCATCTCCTGGACAGGGCAACCCTGAGAGGCCAAGTAGCCCCCAAATCTCTTGGGATTGCCCATGTCTGTTGAAACTGTATGATAAGATAATTCATTCAGGCATCCCCTCTAGGTCCCTTGACCCCCTACAGAGGTGTTGGAATGGACAGTGTCCCTTAGACAATTTCTCACACAAAGCATTCTGGCAAGGGAGCCCAAACCTGCAACAAACAGTGTCTCACTCATTTGATATAATCACACAAATTAAGCCTAACAATTACCGGGAATCAATCCTCCTTCTCTGTTCCCCTGGCAGCTGGTAGGGAGAAAAGAGTGGTACAAAACAAAACCCCCAAAAGCAACTGACAGATGTGAAAGTTGAGGGTGACTGTTTTATGAATGGATAATTAAACCCTTTTCGATAACAATATCTACAATGATGAAAAATGTTGCTTGCCCAAGATTGTGACCTCTGGAGTGTGACAATAATTCTTGACAGTTGCATAGAACTTACAAGGACTGTGCTGAACACAGTCGCCTATGGTGGGTGGGGTTGACAGGTCTCCAACATCAGTCTGGGCCCGGTTCCCGGTTTTGGGGGGGAGCAAGGATGTATTTCCTGAGGGAATGAGTATGCTGGAGAACATGATCTGCCCTGACACTCCGATGGCCGGCCTGAATTGCACAGTGGTTGGGAGCAACGTTGGCCTGGGAGCTATACCATATGAGCCAAATTGCTGAGGCAGGGCAAGTAGCAAGTGAACCATTTGTTCCAGAAATTTGACCTCACACACAACCACAGGGGCTGGTCGCAGGCTCTAAAAGTGTCTTCCCTTTGGATACTGGAGTCAAAGAGCACAGGCCTGCGTGTGAGAAAGGGGTATACATGTAAAGTGGGGAGGTCAGGAGCAAGCCGCGTCCACAGTGGTGCAGGGTCCCTGGAAGACAGGCAAGCCGAGGTCAGCTGTTCCCTCCTATTTGGGTGGTGTGACCATCCTAGAGAATCCTGGGGTTTCATCACAGAGTTGAACACAGCACCTTCCTCAGGATACAAAGGGGAGGAGCCAGGCAAAGTGAGTGGTGGCCTGAGTTCTTTTGATATTCTACTTTGGGAGCCATTCAGTTCACCAGCCATCACCTGTGGGGGAGCTACTGATGAGCTGTGTGTGGCTCCCTTCAGCTTTAGATCATTCTAAAGCCTCCATCTTGTGCACTTTTAACTGGACACACCAAGGAGTAGGGTTTCTGGGTAACTAGTCAACCGAGAAAAGCTGACTCAGGACAGAGCCCCCAAGGCCACCTCTTGTCGATTTGGCACCCACATTTAATCGATACAGTGATCTGGCACTTAGCCATCAAAACTATAAAATATATTCACATAGCTACATGTCTGCCTAACACAACTGTCCACACCCTACAACTGCTCTGCACACAGTCAAAAACACACCGATTCTTCCCCCAGAAGAGAATATAAAGCCCCTATGTTTCTTCCGCCTCTCCTTCACACTCCACCCTTTCTAGATTGTGTAGCTTTCATCCTGAGACAGGAAGTTAACAGCTATGATGACATCTTCTGCTGTGTGGGAGACAGATGAGAGAGGGGGAAAACAGGCTTTTCATACCAGCATGGATCACCACACCGGCAGCTTCAGAACTATCAATCCACATTTCCAAGACCAGTTCCATAGCCACCACCAGTTTTTGGGTTTTTTTTTTTGTTTTTTCTTTTACATTTATTCATTTTATTTTGTGTGTATGAGTTCTTTGTCTGCATGTGTGTCTGTGCACCATGTGTGCACAGTGCCCAAAGAGGTCAAAAGAGGCCTTTGGAGTCCCTGAAACTGGGGTTCCAGGAAGGCTGTGAGCCAGCATGTGAGTACTGGGAACCGAACCCCAGTCCTCTGCAAGAGCAGCCAGTGCTCCTAACCACTGAGCCATCTCTCAAGCATTGACTTACTTTAATAGCTACCTTCTTTAGTACCCATTTTGTATCCCTCAGTCTGAGTGACATTCCAGCTACCCCTGATCCTCTTTGCTTTAGGGAATTGCTCGAGCATTTATTCATGAAGAGCTTGATCTACCAAGAGCCCCACTTCACTCAGGTTGATATTTATTTGTTTGTTTGTCTGTCTGTCTGTCTGTTTGTTTTGTTGCTTGGTTGGTTTTAGAAGTGCTAAGGATAAGACTGGGGTCTCATGCAGACTAGAGAAGCACTCAGCTACTGAGCTATATCCCTAGCTCTATTCTTATTCTTAATTGAGAAGGGAAAATACGATTGGTTTTAATCATGGGACACGGGAGTAATAACCAACCCCTAGACTTCTCTGCATTTTAGATGTCTTTCTCTTATTCTTGGTACATGGGACCAATCAGATTTTCCAGATCAGGATGGACTAGGGTCACTTGTCCCAGCCTACAACTCCATTGTAGATTCAGCGGTCAGGTGACAGTCTTAGCATTGAGCCAGTGGTATCATTGTGTGAGGGCAACACAGTCACTTGAAGGCCATGTTGAAACTCGTGTCCACAGAAGCATCATGGGCAGGGGGGAGGGCAAGTTCATATGCAGAGCAACTGTAGCTCTACCAGTCAAAACAGTACCCTTGTCCATGATGGAAATAGGCCAGCAGACTCAGCCTCCAGCACTCAATTGATCCACTGGAGAGTGCTCCCCATGGGGACTCAGTGTGAGTCTCTGCCTTTGACAAATTGGCCACTCAATCATGGCCCTGAATGATGGTCCTCTATGGAGAAATAAATGTTACCAGACTATGTAACTCCGTCATTTCCAAAGGGTTACTTTGTTCACGAGACTGTGTGATAAAGACAAGAGAAAGGGGTCCTGGGATCTGCACAAATGAGCCTGCCCACCTGGCTGATTGCATATTTATTCATCTATTGAGCAAATCCTTTGTTGACTTTGAGTGACAATTCTGGGACAAACACACGAGCATGCTGTGCAGTTTAGAGGTGTGCCTATTTGTCCCTCTGATGCTATTACTAAGTTTTCAATTATAACCATTCCGGTTTCCTGGCGACTTTCCCAAGTCATTAGCCATAGCCCTTGAGGCAATAGTGGCCTATAGTCACAGCCATCCCTCCCTCTAGGCAAAATGAACAATCCACTTTCTGCTCCCTGGTAGGCCTCTCACCAGGGCCTCAACCTCCATCCCTGCTGTTCACTCCTGGGTGGAACTTCTATGTTGTATAGAATTGTCTGAAAAGGAGGCTTAAATGCTGTCTTTCTTGGTGAGCTGATCACAGGGGAACCTCCCCGCGAAGCCATGATTACAGGTGGGTGGAGAGACAATGGTTCGTCAAAGAACTGGGGCTCTATCTGGGTCACCTCCTTCTCAAGCAATTCACCCCTGCCTAGTCCTGTTAGAGCCAAGACTTTGTTCACAGCTTCCTGGGGTGATGGATTGCTGCTGGGCACGCCCAGCTGGATGGCCAGATCCATGGGTCAGGCTACCCTAGTCCATGAAATGTGTGTCTCCAGTCACGTGGCAGCTTGGGGACTGAGGTCAAGAGTTTGAGCTCCGTGGAAGCACATGCCAATCAAAAGTGATGTCCATCTCCCGAAGAAGAGCTAGCAGCCTGCTGGGCTAACTTCTGAGTATCTTCCTGCAGTTGCACATATCATAATTTCTGCCCCAGTGCTTCAAACCCCCTGAAATCTGCTGGGTCACTTGGCCCAGCTGGCAAAGCAGCTGGGCAGTGTCCACCTGATACAAAGTTTCCTCTGGTTCAGAACTAAATTTTCAAGTAGACCACAGTGAATAGGTCCAAGTAGCACTGATGTGTGATGGGAGAAACCTCTAACCCTAGGATTTTACTTACTTACTTCCCTTCCTCTTTCCTTTCTTCCTTCCCTTCCCTTCCTTCCTTCCTTCCTTCCCTCCCTCCACACTTCTCTCTTCTTCCTTCCTTTTTCCTTTCATTTCTTCCTCCTTTCTCTTCCTTTCTCTCTCTGCCCCCCACTCACTCTACTCTGGGATTGAACCTAGGACATCCATACCTACCAGGTAAACATTCCGTCAGTGACCTAGATCCCCAGGCTTTTTAGTTGTCTTTTTTAAGTCTCTCTAAGTTTTGCAGGGTAGCCTTGAACTTGTTCCATAGCCCAGGCAAGCCTTGGACTTGGCAATGCTCTTGGTTTCAGCTTCCTGGGTAGCTGGGAGGACAGGCCTGTGACTACAGCATGTGTTTCTTCCCTATGAGTGGGAGGTCCTACATGTAACTGTTTATCTTTCACCCTGGAGAGAATATTCTGACATGTCCCCAAACTCCAGGACTGCTCAGGTTTCCACTGAGGTGGAAGGGGAATTTATTTCCCATTTTCTGGTCTGCGAGTGTTGGAGCAATGTGTGTCCTGCTTCCCGGTATAGCCAGCTGAGGAAATGCAATGCGACAAAGCAGCAGGACCCACTGTGTAAGTGGAAGACAACTAACTCCTGGGGAGCAGATTAAAGCCTGGTGCGGGGAGAAAAGAGGCACCCCCCCTGCGGCACCCCGAGGTCCAGCAGCGATGATGGGCCTCTGGCTTTGCCCATGCAGTTGGGAAGCAAGCTCACTCTGATGGCCTCTACTAACAGACAGAAAGGAAGAGCTCTTACCAAAGCAGGGCTGTATGCTGGAGGGGCTCCTGTGTGGAGGGACTTTGACAATGAATTCCCATCAGGGACAGCAGCCACACACTTTGTTTTTAAATAATTCATTGTTATTCTCCAAGGTCTATCTGTTTTCTTCTCAGGCTTAAGAGGTGATCGGATGAACATAGACTGTCCTAATAACTGTTATTCTTCTAACTTTCTAGCCTTCGATGCTGGCCATTTTATGTTCCTATGGAAAAACACTGGGGGCCATGTAACTTATCAAGAAAAGAGGACTCCTGGGTTCAGTTCCCAGCACCTACATGGCAGCTCACAGTTGTCTGTAACTCCAGGATCCAACACCCTCACAGAAACATACATGCAGGTAAAACACCAGTGAACACAGAATAAAAATAAATTTTTTTTAAAAAAAGAAGAAAAAAGAAAGAAAAGAGGGGCTGGCTAGAGAGCGTAGTTGGCAAAGGGCTTATGGTACAAACACAAAGACCTGAGTCCAATCCTTAGCACCCACAAAACTGTGCCTGGTGCAGCACACGGAAGCAGCGCTAGGGAGGTGGAGAGAGGTGGATCTCTAGGGTGCACTGGTCAACCTAGTCAGCAAACTCCATTCCATGTTTGAACAAGAGACCCTCTCAAAACATAAGGTGGATGGTTCTTCATGCATATATGCATGTGTAAGCCTGCACAGGCATGGGGACACACACACACACACACACACACACACACACACACACACCCTGGAGGTCTGTTTAACTCACAGTTTCAGAAGTTAAAAGGCCGAGCTCCTATGGCCCCATCTGTTCAACTGTGATTCCTTTACAGAATGGTGGATGGTGTCACAACACGTGAGAGAGGGAACTAACTATTTGAGTCATTGCCACCTCCGCAATGCCGCGTGAGGAATGAAGCTTCCAACACGTGAGTATTTGGAAGACAAACTGCACACATTCCACATCTAAGTCACAACAGGCACCGATCTCCATCGGTCTAGCCTTACCTCAGATCGAGAGTCTTCATGGACACAAATAATTCTAGGAGCTTGCACTTGGCCTTTCCTACCACAGGAGTTCCCACTGCATGAGTCAAGGACTCTGTGAGGAGTCTAGAGATTGAGTGCATAACACCAGTGATGAATTCCTGAGTCAAGAAGATAACCCAAGATACAATCAGAACCACTGGGCCCTTTAGGGGACAGTTCCGTTGATAACTTGACCTGAAAGGTCCCCATTCTGACTTGAGAAACACAGTCTTGCTTTCCAGAGAGAAGATTACCTCAGAGGTGTTTGTGATCTCCGAGAAGACTGACAAACCACAAATGAAACACTCCGTGCAGCTCTGTACTGTTGAAGAGGATGGTGGGTGCGGTTGTGATTGCTGTCATGTGATCAACTACTCCCGATTCCATTCTTACCCTCAGCTTGGCCAAGTGTCATCTTGATTCCACTGGGCCAGGGGCAGGGGGCTTGAGAGGTGCAATGGGCTGTTCCACAGAGGATATTCAGGGAGCACGGAATACTTACCACGGGATGATCAAGATGGAACCTCATTGAACTCTGTTTGTTTATCAATGGACTGCTGGGAGGGAAACAGCCTGAAACAGTTTCTTAATGGAGCAAAGAAACTGAGAAAATCAGAAGGCAAAAGCAAACCACAGCAATGAATAGACAAGAGCACGTTGTGGGGGGTGTCAATAGGAGCCAAGTGCTACTGCTGTTCAACCCGGTGGTCTTGGATGTATGTGGATATTTGTGGGGGCTTACTTCTTTGAGCTTCAAAGTCATCATCTATAACACTAGAAGTCATCAACTAGTACTGCTCCATAGGTCTCCATAGGTTGCTAACTGACTGACATACAATGCTTTACATGAGGGTGTGCCATTCTTAAAACCCTGACCCTGACCCATGGCCTTCCTCCGGGTTCTTCCACATGTTACAAGCATTGGGGACAGGATTATCTCTGCTGTCCTGTGCCTTGTGGGCTATTCACCAGCATCGCTGGCTTTTACCTAACAGATTCTGATACCATCCGTCAAGCTTTGACAATGAAGAATGTCACCAGAACTGCTAATTATCTCCTTGGTTGAGATCCATATTTATGATTAAGTATGTGAACACCAGGGACTGAGAGTCCTTCCAAAGGTATGCTTCATGCTTCAGTCATGCGTTCCGTCTCATGCTGAAAAACACCTACCAGACCTGAGCCACGATGTTCAGTTTTGTCATGGCCTGGAACTTACTACGTAGACCCAGCTGGCGTCCGACTCACAGATATCAGCCTGTTGCTTCCCCAGAGCTGGGAGTAAAGGGGTACACACCACACTTGGTTACACACTTTCCCCCTGACTTTTCTGTTTTATTGGGTGGCTATCTTTCTTACTTGTTCTCCTCGTTTTTGCAGCTCAAATTCAGAATGATGTTATCAGGTGGCCTAACACACATTGATTGAATTAAACTCATTAATTCAGGGGTTCGTTAGAAACTTTCTACTCCTGTAGAAAGTTTTATTTTTAAAATGATAGAATTTAATTACTCAAATCATTGTTTTTAATGGAAGGTTCCCTGTCTTACTGACTTTTTGGGCTATTTCTGTTTTGTTTTGTTTTTATTTACCATAATTTTTATTGACCCTTTGGGAATTTCACAACATGCACCCCAATCCCACTCATTTCTCAGTCCTCCCATGTCTGCCCTCCACCTTTGTAGCCTCCCTCCTCAAAAGAAAAGAAAAAAAAAATCCACTTTGACCCTCTGTCTTGCCTGCCTCTCCATCGTTCATCATGGCGGTGTTGGAAGCTGTGGTGTGTAGCACACTATACCCTTCTGTCTGGGTTGGGTTTGGTTTGTTTGTTTTTTCAGCTTTTTTTGTCACTTTGTTTTTTTTTTTTTTAATAGTAATTTATTATTGTTGTTGTTGTTGTTGTTATTGAGAAAAGGAAGCATGTGGAAATCAGAAGATAACTTGTGGATGTCGGTTCTCTCCCATAATCTTAGTCTCTCCCAGACTAAGATCATCAGGCTTGGTGGCAAGTGTCGCTAACTGCTGAGCTATCCTGTCAGCCCTCATTTTTTTGTTTTTGTGGTTGATTTTGAAACAGGGTCTTGTGTAACCCAGGCAGGCCTCAACTCACTATGTACCATGGGTGAACTCGAACTCTTGATTCTTCTGCCTCTAGTCCCCCAGTGCTGGGGTTACAGGCATACATCACCATGCCCAGGTTATACAGTGTTGGGGGTGAAATCCAGGAGTTTGTTCATGCTGGGCAAGCTCTTTATCAACCAAGCCATGTCCCCAATCCCTTCCTGGCTTATTTCTTCTGGGTGTTTTTTGAAGTTTTGGGGTTTGGGGAAGACAACCATAATCTCCTTGGTGATAGGCATGCCTCCCTGCTTTCTTTTCTTTTGGGGATTTATTAATTTTATTTTATGTCCAGAGATGCTGTGCCTGCATGTGTGTCTGTGAAGCACAGGGACTCTGATTGGCTTTTTCCTGTCGTGTTGGCTGGAAGTACTGGAAGCACAGGACACCAGCAGGCTCACTGTGCTCTTCCACGGAAGGAGGCGGCACAAAGTGAAGACATCAAGTGAACCAGTCCCATCGTGAAGGGCCCTACTCTAGCTGACCTGAGCACGGTATATATGGATCAGGCAGGCCTTGCACTTCCCCCTATTCCCTCTGCCTTGCTAAAAATCCATTAGGTTACATTCTAAAGCTAGCTCCCAAGATCTATTCCCTTATTTGGCCACTTCCTCCTCCTGAGGTTGACTACCAAGGTCCAGTTATCTTTTGTGTGTGGGGATGGGGGTTGGAGATTTAGCTCAGTTTGGTCCTCAGCTGGGGGGGCAGGGAAGCCCCCCTTAGTTCACTTAATTAACATGCCCAATTAAAAATAACCCCTCATCCTAACACAAGGTTTTCCCTTTCACCTTTATAAACTGCCATTTTCCTATGCGCCACGTCTGTCTCCTCTCTATCCAGAGGGAGTCATTTGTTGTCGTTATTGTGCCCCCCCAAATACCCCAGGTCCCCTCTCCCTTGATCCCTCCCCCTTTCCCTCCTCCTCTGTCTCTTGTCTTTGTCTCACATCTCCTTTGAGCCGAGCACTTGGTCTGGGGGGTCCTTTCACATTGCCCACGGTCTAGCCCTAGGCCCTAGCCTTCACTCTCTGGGTCATCCTGACCAGTAAGATGCTGAATATTAATTAAACACCGACTGTTGGTGGCATTAAGGGGCCGCGGATAAGCTTTGCTTGTTTCTGTCTCACTTGAGAGAGACCCTTTTTCCCCCTTGTCGTGAATTCCTGGGCTATGGTCCAGTCACCGCGTGTGTTTTCATTTGTGCCACGAACATAATGAAGCAACCTGCAGAGCCCACGCCCCTGCATGGGCTGGGCAAGTACACTCCTCCTGCACAGCTCCTAGGCCTGGCCTTCTTCCTTCCTCGGAGCAGGAGGTGGGTGCTTCACTGAGCAGGGTCTTTGTTGGGGTGACAGTGAGAGCTTCCTCAACACTGTAAGTCAGTGAAGAAATCAAGCATAGCACACGTAGTGTGGCTTCACGGGTGTCCCAGGAGTGGAACTGGGCTCCTCATCCAAACTGTCCAGTGGGCAGCTCTGTGCTGGGGGCCTGGATTGGCTCCTGACCTCAGGGGCCTCTCCCCCAATTCTCACCATCCTCTCACCTCACTCCCACTCTGCAATGTTCATCTCCCTGCCTAGGTCTGCTGAAGCTTTCCATAACTATAATAAACACCTGGGATAATTAAGTTACGAAGAGCCAAGGTTTGTTTTGGCTCCCCATATTTGATGATGTAGTCGGCCCTATTGTTGGAACTTGTGGGGGTATATCCTGGAGGGAACATATTGCTAAGCAAAACCACCTCCTTCATAGGTAGAAAGCCACACAGAGAGAAAGAGGAAGAGGCTGAGACCCAAGAGGTCATGACCCCAATGACTTAAAGACCCCCACTTGACCCCACTTCTTAAAGCTCCACCCCCTCCCAGGGTCCAGCCTCTAGCACAAAAGCCTCTGGAGCCTACCTGTAGCCATAGGGGAATTTTCCACTGCTGTCCCCATGCTGTGACGTGAGCTCAGGGTGCATCTCACAGCCATAGTCCCTCCTAACCCAAGCCTACCCCCTGCCTCTGGGCATCCCCCACCCTAAGGCCTCTAAGGCCCCTGGACCTTTCATCTAACATTTGGTTAGACTTGCTTTTCTAACAAACACTCTTGGTCATGGAGCTCTAAAATCCCTCTTGGCTACATTTCATTGAGGGTCTGTGTCTTTCCTCGGAGGTGAAGAAGGCGGCTGTCACTCAGTGTTAGCACTGGATGATTCCCTACTCCCCCAACTAGTCTCTGAGCCAGTGTTCCTAACCTGGAAATTTCTCATTCCTTCAGTGTTGGGTGTTGGAGTTCCTGGGTCAGGTTGGCCTTGTTTGCTGGGGTCTTGCTCCACCCCACTGGTTATGTTGAAGAATTTGTGGGTTAATATCTTCATAGAAAATGTATTCCCGGTGTAGACACTTCTGTGTTTCCTAACTCCACATACCCACCTTATTTTCCTATAGCTTTTAGCACAGTGTCCATGTCTAAGATCTTATGTCCCCTTCTAGTTCCTCCTGTGTACTCTGCGTCATTTGTGCTCAGGAGATGGGCCATGGTAGAAAAAACAAGATAAGCATAGACGGAAAATGGGCCTGGGCCTCTGAGGGGCAGAGGATGAGGTCAAAAAGAGGTGAAAGGAGTCAGGAGGGTGGGCAGTGCAGGGAGGTGATCCCCTAGAGACACCAGCTTCTGGGCCTGGGCAGCTGGGCAGGCAAGGGATAGGTCATGAGAGCGGCCGGAGATGGGACATCAAACCAAGGGTCACTTCCTGAGGCTCCCAAGACTGCAGGGGTTAGGTGGTCCTACAGAGTGGGGCACTGGGAGGGGCACACTCACTGACTGGACAAATGGCTAATGGTGCCCTGGGATTAGAGGAGAAACAGATACCACCAGGACATGCAGAGACTGAATTAGGAGTATGAAAGGAACCTACAGACCTGCCATGGTCCAAATTGTCCTTGCTGGGTGTTTCTCAACCTATATATTCTCTCTCACCTTAGCAACCACCCTCTAATAACCATGGAAAGTCCATGGAGGATTCCACAGAGCTCTGGGCCTAAACTTGGTGTGTGGAAAGAGCTAGCTGCTCATATGTGAATCTCTTGGTCCCCTCTACCACCTGTTCCTGTCCCTCTCATGTCCCAGATCCATCCACACCTCCCATGGGCAGCCACACTTAGGGAGCTAGGTAGCCATAGACAAGGTCCCCCAAGCCCTGGTGCTGGTCTCAAAACCCCAGCGGTCAGAAAATGCCCGGATTTAAAGTTTCTCCTAGTAAAAGCAAGGCAAGTGAGGTGTGGAGGTCCAAGGGTCTACCCCTTAAGCTTGTGGCTCCAGGCCACACTAAAAGAGCCGAAGCTGGGCCAAAGCAGAGCTCTCCATACCCCTGGCCTATGTTTAAGGCCATCCCTGGGAGGTGCTAGTGTAATTGGAAAATAATAAATAAATAGCAAACACAAGTGTAGCCCTTATTCCTTTATTTACCAAGGAACAATTGTTTTTTTTTCATTTTGCATTGCGTCTGGACTTGCCTGCGAAAATTGGGGGAGGCTTGAGAGAGTGCCATGATGGACATGTCATTAACATTGTGGTTACAAAATCATGTCCCAGACAGCTCTCTTTCAGCTACTCCACCCATTGAGAAAACTGTACTACACCAAACACATGAGATGTGTTTGGGCAGCCAGAGATCGTATACATGAAGACCAAGATGAGACTGCGAACGTTGTGTTCCTCTTCTGTGGAAGGTGGATGCCGTGGAATTTTGGCAGGGCGGCCTCATCGGTGCTGATTTCTTGATCTTTTGTCACGTGGGAAGGTGAGATGGTAGCACTCTGAGGGAGGCATCTGCTCAGGACTCTCCCACGGTGGTGTTGTTTTTCTTCCTGGCTTCTTGGGGACACCTATATCTCTGCTCCCCTCCCAGAATGTGCCCCTCAGCCCGCATATCCCACAGCTCCAAGAACACCGCCTTACACTCTGCAGGTGCTTGGAAACACTCCCTGACTGGATGAATGGTGGATGATGAATCTTTTGGATAGATAAGGGCCTGCTGGGAGAACAGCCGGGCCCCCTTTGTCATCGGAGACATGGCTGCTCTCCACAACATGGAGATCAAAAAGAAAAAGTGGAATGGAGAAATAATCTTTTTTTTGTCCAATTGTAGAATTTCACATTGGAGAAATTGAGGAACAGAACTGTTAGCAGACTCTGTCAAGGTCTCCAGGCGAAAGAGGCCAGGGGGCATAAGAGACACCAGCCTGGCAATTGTCGATAATTGTTGTTACATTTTTTTTTTTTATCTTTTTTAAATTTTTATTTCTTAAAATTAACTTAAAATGAGATGGGATGATGACTTGATGGAGGTGGTGGTGGTTGCCTCAGGATGGGGGTGGTTGGAGGCAGGGGAGAGAACCTGGGAGGAGGGAGGAAGGGAACCAGGAGGCAGGGATGGTGGGAGGTGGCACACACCCTCATGAGGGTGGGGCAAAATGGGGAGGGGTTTCAGAGTGAGACAGGGAGGAACATGGGCTGATGATGATCCGTGACCAATGAGTGGGAAGAGATTCTTTGAGTCAGGGCTGTGAACGAAATGACCCCAGGGTAGAGGTTGGAGGGGTGATAAGGTCGATAATGTGTGACAACGGTGGCGCACATGACCAATGAGTGATGACCATGAAGTTGTGAGTGTGTGCTGCGATAATGATTTGAATGACAGTGGATAATGGTGACAATGATTTGCAAGCAAGTACTCAGAGCAGGGTGAACACGGCTCACATTTAAAGCTAAGAGCATAGACTCCTATCCAGGTAACCTAAGAAGCAAAGGGTTCCTAGCTGGGACCCAAGGGCTGTGTAGCAACCAGACCCCAACCAGAGCTGAGAAGCTACACAGGACTCTATCCCATTTCTTTCTACTTTTTTTGCTGTTTTTTTTTTTTTTTTGTTTTGTTTTTTTGTTTTTTTTTGTTGTTTTTTTTGCAAAAAAAAAAAAAGATAGATGCTCTTTAAAAAAAAATTAAATTCAGAAGCTGGCTAGGTCTTTTGGGATCTGAGGGTCATAGACTCAGCAACACAAAGGTACATCCATGGCTGTGGACAGGGGCTATCCCACTTTCGCCATAGAACAAGAAAAACGCCCCACAAGCAGCAATTTCCACTAAAGCCTGTGAAAACCTTGGAGAGGGCTGTGTTGCTCACTCAGACTTTGCCAGGGGGCACTTGTGGTTCAAGGTACACTTACATCTGAAAGCATATCATCTCTACTCTACAGGGGCAAGTGTGGGGTGGAGTCTGGGGGGCATGGGGCTGGGGCAGGGCTGAGCTGGGGTGGGGAGTGGGTTGCTCAAGAGACAACTCCAAATGGCACATTTTGCCCTCAAGGGGCCAATTTTTCCCAAACTGGACAGGAGCCAGGAGGCTCCCCACTTTGAGAAACGCTGTTGGGATCGACTTCAATATCAAGTGTACAGCCAGGATAGGCCAAAACCTTTCGGATCCCAGGATGAGACCAAGTCTCCATCAGATCCTATTCTTGGAGTCAGGAAGTGTTTTGGTATATATATCCCTCGTTCCTAATTCTGAATTTTGGGGCTAGAGAGGACCTTGGTGGTTTGGATATTTCCACCCCTCCCTCTAGAGAGGGGTGGGGAGGTGGCCCAGGGTTGGGAATGGAGGTCTCACCAACGGACACAGCAGCCAACCTGGGGGCTCTCTTTGCCTGACACACAGCCACTACACACTGCAAAGTCACAAATCAATTGGAAAGATCTAAGGGTTGCGGTGTGAGACTGGATGTGAGTGCGAGTCGAAGTGGTGTGTGAGAATTAACGAACGAAAGAGTTTAGCCCTTTTCACAGTGAGTGGTCAAGCACAGCATTCGTGTGTGGTTGCACGAGGACCTGGTGGCTGAAAGCCCCCCAGGAGAGGGACCTCAGCACCAAGTCCTGGTTCTGTTACCATGTTTTTTTTTGGTCTTTTTGATTTTATATTTGATAGTTGATAGTTAAGAGTTTAGAATAACATACTATTTCTTTAACTCATTTAGAGATGAAATTCTTATTATTATTATTCATTAGCATGCATTGAGAGGGAGGAATGGGGTTCTTAGATAGCATGGCAGCACGTCACACAGCAATGCAAAGACAACACATGTAAGCATAGCGTTCACTAGATTTCACACAAAAGAGAGCAAGCTCTGCCACAAAGAGAAGCACAGACCGCATATAGCAAGCGCTGCGGAACCCCGATACTATGGAGGGACCTAGGGGGACGTTGCTTAGATCTCCTCGTCTCCAGCCTCCTTGTCGAAGGTGGTCATGTCGATCTTCTCGGGTAAGATGATGTTGACCGCCAGCTCCTCTCCGCTGTTGTACTGCAGCAGCAGGTTCTTCTTCTTGCGTAGCATGTGACTGTAGCGCAGGTTGGACACCCAGGTCTCGCACTTGTTGAGGAAGACGATGACCACGGTGCCCAGCACCACCAGGCTGGTGAGCACACCCAGGATGGTGAAGCAGATGGCCTGTCCCTCGGTGAGGAGAGGGGTACTCTTGTTGAGCTCTTTCATGGACACCTTCAGGATGTGGTGCTCGGGCTGCTGAACTGGCAGCTCGTGCACCCCGGGGGTTACGCGGTAGGTGAGCCCGTAGCTGCTAGGCAGGTGGGTGACCTGCACAGGGCTGGCCCCGCGCTTCTTCGCGCACGTGGGACCCATGAACGGGGGCTTGCACAGACACTCGTAGCTCACCTGGGTGTGCTGGAGGCAGGTGCCCCCGTTCTGGCACGGGCCACTGGCGCAGTTGCTCACCGGGCGGCTGCAGGTCTTGTCGACGAATCCAGCTGGGCAGCGGCAACGGAAGTCGCCCCCGATTTCGGTGCAGACGCCATCGTTCTCGCATGGGTTAGGGGTGCAGCTGTTGTTAACGATCTCGCAGAAATTGCCCGAGAAGCCAGGGGGGCACAGGCAGGAAGCATGAGAGGCCTGGCCCTCATCATCCACACAGGCCCCTCCGTTCTGGCAGGGAGAACTGGAACACAAAAGACATGGTAAAGGGCCCTCAGGGGCTGGGCTAGGGCAGAGCAGGAGGGGCAGGGGGCAGAGGTGAGGCTCCTTTCTCTGGGCCTTCCTTTGGACCTGACAAAAGAGCAGGGCTCAGAACACATCAGGCTAAGATGGGTATAATGCCAGCGGGGGAAGGGGGGAGCGGGCACCTGGGACTGGGACCCCTGGCTTGGAGGCTCATCAGCTGCCCAGAGGTGGGGTGCCCAAACACCTCACCTTGTCATGATGTCAACCTGGTCAACCAGGAACAGAACCAACCTCTCATGCCCTCTCCTATCTCTTATTTCATCTCTCAGGCAAGAGCACAGATTGTTAGTTACTACACAGAAGGGGAAACTGAGGCTGGGAGAGGGAGCATTAGTAACAGCCCAAGTTTAGGGTAAGATCCCTCAGACGAGGAGGGCATCCTGGGCTCTCCAACAGGAGGTCTGCTGTTAGGGCTCCAGTGTGTGCCCCCCACCCCACTACCACCCCTTATTATTTTTATTTCTAGTGGAGTGGGCCCAGCCAGCTATTGTGAAGGAAACCCTTGGGGGCTTTCAGTAAAAGAAATACGGGTTGTATCTACGCTGGCGGGAGTGGTGTCTATGGTGAACTGTTTAATAGTGGTCCATTCACCCAAGTGCAGCTTGCAAACTGAAGCTGTTTGCTCAGAGTGGAGCACACAGAGCATTTAATGTAAGTGCTTTTAAACGACCTAGCCCTTTGTCATCTGATAAATGCCAAAACTCTGGGGAAAGAAAAGCCGCCCCCTCCCCACACACACACAAGGAATAAACGTTGCAACTTCAGCCCTGGGGCTGCAAGTAGCTGGGCTCTGAAAACTTCCTAAGGGCCCCCGGGCTCTATTTTGACAGACTAGATCAAGTCTGTCAGAACAGAACGAGTTGAAAGGTCTTGTCCTGTGTTCTCCCCCCTTTAGTAAACTGCAGTAGAGTTCAATGGTCACTACCTCCAATGTCCTTCCTGAATACAGATCTCTAGACCCCTATGTTCCTGACTGTTTGAAGCCTCTGCAGATTCCTGGATCTTGGACAGCAGCCCCAGAGCCTCTTCCTCACTATGCTAGCCGATACTAGTGCCCCCTCCCATCTCCTCCAATCTCCTCAGACATCCCAGTAAATCCAATTGCAATGACCTAAACTGCCTCCTACAATATGGTAAGTGGGTTTCACAGCCTGGTCCTGCTGAACTCTGATCTCTTATTATGTTGCCTTTAGAAAATTATACAGCTTGGCATCTCTGTCCCCATCTCAATCTGCTGTCATTCACTGGCATCAGGGCTTGGGAACATCAGGGGAATATGAAATTGCCTTCAGGATCATTTGAAAAAATTATGGAAATGACACAATCCTCCATAAAAGTTCCCTACCCCGTCAGAGTGGAGGATGGGGCACGGGTTGCCCGGAACACTTCTTTTATCAGGCGACAGGTCCTATGGGGTTGGATTGAAAGGGTCTTCAAGGGTGAGGTGAGAATATTTACCCATTGATCACGCAGGGCCCATCCTTGTTCTGGCAGTCCTTTCCAGAGAAGCCAGGAGCACAGGAGCATTCGTACTGGCCCTTCTCGAGGTCCACGCAGGTTCCATTGTTGGCACAGGGGGTTGAGGTGCAAGCCCGCATGTCTGGAAAACAGAAAAGCCTGTGCTTAGCTTTCCCTTTCAGAGGCCAGTGTGACAGGAACCCAAGCGGGGTTTGTGGGAAGAGGGGTGCAGTGACTCCCCTCGAAGTCCTGAAGTGCTGAGGGTCAGGAAGCTTAACTCTAAGGTCACTAGTAAGAAAGCCAAGGCCATGGGTAACCAAGATAAGCAGCTGCACCCTTTTCCTGGCACCCTTGCAGTGCAGCAACATGACCTTCACCACGGAAGCCTTTGTCCCTCCACAAAACAGGGAGGGAGCCAAGATTCCCTAAAGTCTATCTGTCTCCTTTCTCACATTCAGCTTCTCCCATTTAGGGAAAGGGGTCTCTGCCACCTTTGGAGCTAGACTAACACTTGGTAGGGGAGGGCGGTGGGGGGGAGCAGACACCAGCTTTTCACACTTTCCCATCAAAGATCCCCATCAGGAAACAAGAAGTCTAATTTAGCCCCAGGGCTGCCTCCCCACCCCGTGGTCCTTCTGTTCTCTGGTTCTGAACTAAGGGGGTCTAGGGGTAAAAGGGCTGCATCTTTTGAAGGCAGCAAAATTAGAACTATTGAGCGCTTTCCCGTCGGCGGCTCAGGCTTCCATGAACACTGCTGTATTTCCGAGTGCTCTGACACCCCCTGTCTGGCTCACTTCATTATTCGGGCTCAGCAAGCCCGGGATGGGCTGAACAAAGGGGCTGGGGCAAGGGTTCTCTGACTGTGGAGACCCCAGCTGCCCAGCAGGGTCAGGAAGGGACCCTTTGTGGCTGCTCCAACCTGCTGCCCCAGAGCTCAGCTCCTTCCCACTCTGCCTCAGTTTCCCTCCGTATTCAAAGAAAAGCTCTCTGCAGCTGATCTCTGAGTGTTTTCTACAATGTGAGCTGTAGAAAACCAGAGCTGGCCAGAGACTGCAAGTGAAGGCAGTCCCAGGGGAGGGGGTCCCCATGCTAAGACCGCATGGGGACATTTTTCTCTCCTTTTTCAAAGAGACCTGAACCCTGATGGAGGGGAGACCAGCGTCTGTGAAAAATTCTGTGCACCGTGTTGGCAGACTCTCTGCAGGAGCGCGTCGTGGTGCAAGGAAACCTAGAGAGGATTTATCTTTCTGGGATAGCTCCAGCAAACTGTTAGTGTACTGAGCCTCTGAAGCTGGCTCTGGCTTCTCTGTCCCTGCTCTCCTACCACTTGGAATCTTGAATTTAAGATAAAGATCTGGTGACCACCCCTAGACTATACTGCTCAGTCCCCCTAAACACCAACTCTCCAGAGCCTCCAACCCCAAAGACGGGGTGAATCGCTGCTGTAAGGACAGGGCAGAGTGGGGCTCTGCGTAAATAGCAGCTGTGGCCAGGCCGGCAGCAAGGGAGAGGGGCAGCAATTACCCAGGGGCTATTTCCCCCCTGGGACAACCCTCGACCCCCACCATTTCTACCCAGGCAGATAGCCTTTGTGAATTTGATGGAGAGAGGCTACGCATGTTGAGGGACCTGTGAGGGGGAATTCTGTCTGGAAAGCTATTCCAGATTCTGATAGCTAGAAGGGTGGGAGCTAGGCTAAAAGCCTAACCCTAGTCAGTGGTTTTTCTAGCATCCCCAAACAACTCAGAGCAGTGGCTGCTGCCGCTGCTGCTGCTGCTGCCGCTGCTACTGCTGCTGCTGCTGCTGCTGCTAGGGGCTGCAGAGCTGTGGCCAGAGCATGAGTCAGCTGCAGCAAAAACCTTCCCCCCCACCCACTGTGCCACCACTTGAGGAGAGGGAGACCATAGACAATTTGGGGTACGGAGGCCCCTTTGCTTCTCTGATCCTTGGTTTCCCTGTTTGTCACTCTTAATGTTGAAGAGATAGGTCCTAGGGCATCTAGCTGTCTGCCTACCTATTGGGATACCATCTCCCAGGGGGACACACACCCTTTATTCCCCAGGACTTCAGTTTGCCTGGACTTTGGGGACAGATTTAGCAAATGCAAAGGGTCCTACAACAATGCAGCTGTCAGTTTACAAAGATCATATAAATTAATGAAATCAGCTGACAGCATCAGTGTGCACTTTAACCCTTCCTCAGCCGCTCCCCACCACCAACCTCCTGCCACACCTGACTCCCCTCCCCAACCCTGTCCTTCCTTGTGGTTTACATTCAGCCCCCACCATCACCACTCAGCATCAGCCACCCCTCCATATTTGTTTACTGGCTCCCCTTTCTTGATGTTTGAGCCCTGAGAATTACCCCTCCCACAGCAAACACAGAAGACACCCCCCCCCCATCTCCCAGCTCCAGGTACCCGCGCAAGTAGCCCCAATCCGTGGTCCAGCCACCCTGGGCATGATGTGTTTTATTTTGTGGCTCTTTATTCAACAGGCAGTTTCCCAGCACCCCCACCCCCAAGTCTTGGAACCCCCAGAGGAGCTGAGGTGAACAAAATACAGTCTCTACGTTGAGGCCCAGCAGGAAACGTATATACACTATAGATCACATACTACAAATAGAGAGCCTTAGGGTTCTGGATTGTAGCTCCAGACAGGGAGAGGGGTGGGCAGGGAAAAGGGTTGAGGGTGGGCTAAGGTCAGTGCTCACCTATGTTGCAGAATTTCCCTTCCCAGCCGTCCTTGCAGAAGCACTGCCATGGTTCCTCACAGAGTCCGTTGATGCAGCCAGGGGAGGTTACGCACTTGTCACACAGGGGGCCCTCCCAGCCCATCTCGCACCTGTGTGAACCAAGGGGAGAGAGAGGGGCACATGAGGAGAGCAGGGGTCCAAAGAGGGCTCAGGCTGTTTTTCTGCTGGGTGGAGAACCCTTGGTAGTCTTTGTACAGTGCCAGGCCAGTGGGTCCCTGGAGCAAACAGCAGCCACCTGAATGGAAAACTCAGAGAAGGGGCTCAAGGGCAGAAACACAGGGTCTTCCAGACCCCCACAAGAACCACATTTGATGCAGTGACCCCCAATGGTCTCATCCTGCAAGACATTTCCCTGCCCCCCCTTCTCCTGCCCCCTCCTTCTCTCTCCCCCGCCCCCACCAGTTTTCTGCAGGAACAGGAAAGCTGTGACGCAGTTTTGTGGCAAAGCACCCCCTCCTTTTAGCCTGGCTCCAAAACCCCCTAGGACCCCACCATGGCCCCCAAGAAACTTACTCCATTACCTGCAAACATTGTCATCCTCGCAGAATCCATGTTTGGGGTCGCAGGCTGGGTCGCATTCAGCCCCTGAGGAAGAAAAAGAAGGTACGCAATTCACCCCACAAGGCCCACAAGGCCTAGAGGACACTACCTAGTCCGTTTTCTCTCAAGTGGCCCACTGCCCCTCAGTAGGGGGGATTCAAAGACCCTCTTGGATCCTTCCAGCTTGGCACACAGTAGGCACTTCTTGTCTGTGGGTGGATGGTGCCTCAACCTACCCAGGAAAACAATCCTGCGTGTTCCTAGCCATGTGATAAGCACAGCATACCCCTGATTCTCCAAGTGCAAAGCAGACACCTTTCTTCCAAAAGAAAAAAGGAACCCCCAGACCACTAAATGTAGGAAGGGGGACATTGAAGAGGTAGCCTTTGACCCCTGGGCATTCAGTCAAGCCCTTTCTTTTGCAAAGTGAGCTAAAGGAGAGATGTTGAGGTCTCCAAGAAAGCTAAGGCAAGTCCACCTTAGTGACCAGATTTTCCCCCAAGATTAACCCCAGTTACACCAGGCCAAATCTTTTCTCTCCCACTTCCCCTACCCCACCCTGGTCACATTAAAAGAACTGCGCAATAGCTCTGCAAGGCCTCACAGATTCCGACACTAATAGACACCTACTGTATGCATCTACTTAACCGACTCTCGGGTTTTCCAGATAGACCCCCGCCCCCCACACAAACCACTGGCGGAGTGGAGGCTGGGGTCGCTGCGGGAGGGGGGCAACTCTCTCGCTGCCAGAGACAGATGGCCGCTGCAGACAGGAGTGTCGCAGCCCCTCACCTAGAGAAACGCGCCACGCAGGAGGGGCTCCGGCTTTGCTCCTGTTGGAAATTGGGGGCTACGACTGCAAAGTCACCCCCTCAAAGCCCCCAGACCTGTTCCTAAGCACATACGCAGGGACAAACACCCCCAAAGTTGCACCCAGAGCCATTTTTTTCTTAAATACCTCCCAGGGAAGCCTCCTTTTTCCATACCTCCTCAATCCGCGCAACGACACCCCTCTGAACGCCACTTCTGCTGGGCAAAAAGGGTCTGGGGCCCTCCACCTCCCGCAAACCCCAGGACCCCGGGACTGGGCTAGGCACACAGGAGTGGCGCAGGGAGGGTGAGGTGGGTGCAGTGCGGGGCTTAGGGTTAGGCGGGACGGGCGGGAATTGGGGCGCACGGGACAGGGAGTGTGGGGTGGTCGGCGGGGGGGGGCGGGTCGGCGGGGCATCGCAGGCTTCCCCAGAGGGGGCGCGAGCCAAGCCGCCAGGGGGGCTCACCATAGGTGCTGTGGCCGAAAGCCAGCAGGAGCAAGAGGACGGGCAGGAGGGCTCCGGTCGCGGTCATCTCGGGGCGGCCTGGGTCGTGGTCCGGGGAGCGGCGGCGGTGCAGAGGGGGCTCCGGGGGCTGCACTGGGCTTCTGGTTGCGGACGATGAAGTGGGCACCGGCGTCCAGAGGAGGGAAAGCCAGGGTTGCACCGGGGCGCACACTGGTAAGTGCGGGTCGCCGAGGAGCTGCCGCTGCGGCCCGCGCGCCGCCTTTTCGTACTGTTGTCCCCCCCCCCCCCCGCGGCCCCCGCCCACGCCCACGCCTCGCGCGCACGGGGCAGGCGCCGGCCAGTCCCGGTGACCCACCCCCTGGCGGGGCCGCCCCCCAGTGCCGAGGCGTCCGGAAGCTGCTTGCGCACGCGGGCGCACTCTTGGCTAGACGGGTACCTGCGCACGATGGGCACGCGGTCCGCACACAGGACAGCACGCGGCGGAGGCGGCGGCGGTGGCGCTCGCACAGGCCCGCTTAGCGCAAGTCTCAGGAACCATGCCGGGCGGGCGGGCGAAAGCCCTAGCACGCACTCAGAATACAAAACGCTCACAGACATAGTTACTTAGGGCTTGGGTCCCGCGCACACATGGCGCGCGGGTCAAAAGCCCAGGAGGACCCAAACGCACACCACGAAGATGTGGAAGATGCACATGATCACAGATGCACACACGAAAACGACCACAAAAAGCCGAAGCCCCCCGACCAGTCTTGCCATTGTGGAGTATGGGGAAGGTGCAGATGCACTTGCCCCACG
This sequence comes from Peromyscus eremicus, assembly GCF_949786415.1. NCBI lineage: Eukaryota > Metazoa > Chordata > Mammalia > Rodentia > Cricetidae > Peromyscus > Peromyscus eremicus. The sequence goes on along the minus strand of NC_081430.1, from coordinate 57,385,944 downwards.
GAGTCCCAACCCAACCACACCTTTCAATACAAGCACACCTTAATACCCCTCCTTGGGGCAGAGGTCACAGACCAGGGCAGCAGGAACTGTCCGATCTGCTTCAAGCAGAGGAAGCGCCAGCTATGAAAGACTGAGCGTCTCCTGCCTATGCTGCCCCTCCACGCAGCCCGCCTGTAAACACAGGAGACCACTGGTAAACACCGACGACATCCTGCGTCACCCTCTCCCCCTCCCCTCTTTCAGGTACTGCAGCCATAGCCTGGGCCTTATCGTGCTGAAACATAAAATCACTGACTCTTTCCACCATGTACAGCTACACACCTGATAGGAACACCTATGCCCAGTCCCCTAAACTGTCTCAGGTTCATGGAGTCACCCAACACACAAATGACCCCAAAGCACACACAATCGAATTCATCTTTGTCCACAGTGATACATGTTGACAGTCTCATCAATATGTTCGCAGTCAAATGCAGGCAAGCATATTTTGTAGCTTTCATCAAGGGATAGCTAAGAGGATGGAAGTTGGGGGGGGGGATACTGATTCTGCCAGAGTCTCTGGGGGTTCACTAGGCAACCCCCTTACCTGCCATGCTCCCAGCAAGGGTTTAGAGCCTTTCACTCATCTGGAAAGCCGCCTTATCTCCTATACTGAGGCTCAAAAGGAGAAGGAGGTAGCTGAGTGGACTGAATCATTTAAGGGGCCAGGGAGATGGCTCAGTGGGTAAAGGTGCTTGCAGCCAAATGAGTTCGATCCTTGACTCCTGAAGTTGTCCTTTGGCCCCCACAGGCACCCCCTTAAATAAAATGTAAATAGGGTCATTGACATAGCTCAGTTGGTAAAGGTGCTTGCTACCAAGTCTGATAGGCAGAATTTGACCTCTAGACCCTACATGGTTACATGGTGAGAGACTAAGAGCTGTTCTCTGACCTGTACATGCCTCTCATGGCTTGCACTCACCCTTTCTCTCTGTTATCTCTTTCTCTCTGTCTCTCTGTCTCTCTCTCTCTACACACACACACACACACACACACACACACACACACGCGCGCGCGCGCGCACACACACACACACATGCACACGCATGCACGCACTAAATAATAAATAAATAGAACTAAAAATAAAATGTAAAATCTAAAAATAAAGAAATGTTAAAAATCACAAATAAAATACAATGTAAATAAATGTTTTTTAAAATGTGGAAGTTGGATAGATGACTCAGCAGCTAAGAGCACTTACTGTTCTTCCAGAAGACCCAGGTTCAGTTCCCAGCACCTGTATGACAGTTCACAACTGGTTGTAAACCCAGTTTCAAGAGCACCAGATACACATGCGGTGTTCACACAAATAAGCAGGAAAAATGCTTAAACACATAAAAAAAAAATCTTTAAATAAGATAAAATGGGAAGAGATGTTAGGATTTGGGGTGGTCATTCAGATAGACTTAATTTGCGTGTATTAATTTACATCTAGCTCTCAGGTGTTGTGAGCTGCTGTTTCTCTAGTCATCACTTCCTTTTCCCCACAGTTGGGAGGACTTGAGGTTAGCCAAGGGACTTTAGCTCTTTGAATCTGCGGGGGGGGGGGGGGGGGGCGGGGGGCGGGAGGTTGTACTTCAGCCTAATGGGGAGCATCTAACCTTGCCCAAGCAGGTTTGGAGACTTTTGCTATCTCGGGGGACTGAAAGCCAGACGGTGAGAACTCCTAGGAAAGAAAGCTGGGCGTGGGCATGTGGTTGGACCAGAGGCTGAAAGAACACTTCCCAGTTTCTTGCGGGGGGGGGGGGGGGGGGGAAATACGGTCCTTTCTTGTATTCTCTACAGGAGCCTCACATGGCTATGGCCTTGGGGAAATAGCTTCTGTGGCAGGCTGGAGGGCATAGTTAGGGTACCCCTGAATTGGTGTGGACCCACTGACTTCCATGGACTCTTCTTGTCTTCAGCAAAATAAACAGAGACCAGCATAGCCAGTATTTTTGTTTTGGCGGTGGGGGGTGGTGTTGTTGTTATTGTTTGAATTTTTTGTTTGTATGTTTTTTTACCCAAAGCCCCTGGTTAAAGTGAGAGTGGCTGGCAGGTGCCACTGCCTCCTCCTTTGAGATCACCAAGGTCTCCTTGGCCCCCCTTCATCTCTTCCTTCCAAATCCCCTGACCTCAGGCTCCAAAATTATCCCATGTTGTGCAGTACAGCAGGCAGACTGGAGGGGCTGAGTGCTCAGCCAGAACTAAGGAGACTGGAGGATCTTGGGGCTGGGCCACTGGGATAAAGGGTAGATTCCTGCACTCCTGCTCAAGGCAGCAGAAAAAGTGGGCTACACAGAGCACAAAGAGCCCCAGAAGCAGTGAAGTGAGCCCCTCACATAGACTCCTTTTCCCTCTCCTAAGCCCTTCTATATCCTGCCCACCCTGGGTTTGGAAAGAGAAGCAAGTCGCAGGGGCTGTGCCTAAATGTCACAGGCTTAAACTAAAGGGCACTCCTGTTACTGATGAGCACGTGCTTCCTAACCTTAGATCCATGCCATGCCAGTCCTCTCCTTCTCTGAGCCATGTTTCCATGTCTATAAGCAGAGACCGCACACCTGTCACTGAAGAAACCCTCAGGGTTTTGTAGGCAGGAAAGCCCAGTGCCAGGGTTTTGTAGGCAGGAAAGCCCACCGGCAGCTGGGGCTTGACTTCAGCCCCAGATAGCTGGAGGGATCTCAGAGGAGAGCAGACAGCGTCCTCTTCTGGAGCCCCTGCAGAAGAGGCTTTGGGGTGGGGGAGTTTCCTCTTTCAAGACTCACAAGCCCAGGAGTTTTATGAGGGTTTGCTCTGGTCTCAATAAAGCATTTGTTAATGCTGCTGGCTGAAGATGCCTGTGTAATGAGCAGATGCCGAGAACGAATGAGTAGCACAGGGGCACTGGGGCGGGGTGGGGGGTGGGGGGGAGACTGTCACAGGCTCAGAGGCTGTACTGAAAGCATGAAAATGCCAATCCAGTCCCTTGGGGAGAAGTCGGCACAGTCTGCCTTTTGCTGAGCAGATCTTGGGGGCTGGGAGTCACGCCCCACTCCTCTATCTAAGCATCCCTCCCCTGCCCCTCCCCTTCCCAGGCGTCTGCATGCAGACCCCTGGACTCACAGTGGTGAGGCCAGCAGCCCCCTACTGCTAAAGCATTACAAGCAGTCACCATAGCAGGGTGTAGCAGGGGTGGGGGGCGGGCTATGCAGGAAGCAGAGACTGGATCGGCTCTCTATGGGGAGGGGGGTCACAGAAAAAATCTAGGCTGCCTCAGAACTAGGCTGCTTATCTCTGGCTAAGCCAAGGACTCTAACTCCCAGGCTCTGGCAGGCATGAGAGGAAGGCAAAGGGATTCTGTCCTGCAAAAGAGATGCCCTGGCTGGGGGTCAAAGTTTTCTGAAAGAATCCAAGAAATGCTGTCTCTGGCCCATTCCCAGTACCCCACTCCCCTCTTCCACGCCCCCCCCCCCCCCCCGCTTCCCCGCCATCCCCTCTCACTGCCTCCAGCCCTCAGCAGACCACTTGGCCCTTGATTAAATACAGAATCGCTGGTCAGGGAAGCTCAATGGGGTGGAGCTGATGGGCCTCTCAGACAAACCAGTCCTGGTCTGCACAAGAGGGTTAGGCCAGCTGGTGGGGGGAGGGGGCTTAACCCCAGGTTGACATCTTGCTCCACACCCCCATTGAGAATCTCTCAACCTTGAAGCTTTGTTTCTGCCCAGACTGGGCTGTAGGTTTAGGAGGTGATAGATTCTCTGTCGATCAGTCTACAGATAAGTAAACTGAGGTCTGGTGAGGTTCTTGGGGGGGGGGGGCGGCAGTCAGTGGGAGTGTTCTGTGCTAGCCCTACAGCTGAAATTCTCCATCCTCCATCTACTCAAGGACATTGCCTGCCTGCCCCTTCCCTTTCTTCTGCTCCCCCTGCCCCTCCACCAAGGACTGGTTCTTCACTAAAGGGGGAGCAGAGACGCAGGCACAGGTTAGGCCTGAAGCTGTGGCCCCGTCACCTGCTGAGCCCCGCTGCCTCCTCTTCTTCCCCAAGATCTCATCTTTATTTATGCTCCAGTAGAGTGGGGTTCAGCTTCACCAGAGCTTCCTCACAGCCTGGAGCTGTGGGGCTGCAAAGCCATTTCAGAGCTGAGCACCTGAGGCTTGAGAGCTTTGCAGATAGATGGCCACAGAGTAGCAAGGCTGGGAATCAAACCATGGCTTACCGGCATACAATTCTCAGCTTTCTGCTCAGAGGATCAGCTACAGGGGCAAGAGAGAATATGGTGAGCAGGGAATAGGACCACCACAGGGTACTCCCAAAGCCCTGCTTCCTCTCTTGGGGTAAGAGGGGTAGCTCAGCAACCTCGGATGTTCAGGCAAACACCAGAGACAGAGATACCATGCTATGAGAGATGCTTGCAGAAGAAATCCCCTCCACCCTCTCTCTCTGCCACAAAGGGGTGAGCCAGAGGCGGAAGACAGAGGAAAATGAGAGGCACACGGGGTACATTCAGGCTTGAGAACATGACGGTCCTGTTTCAAGTTCAATCAGAGAAAAGGTTCTTCAGTTTCGAGTGCCTTTGCATGCAGAGAGCTGGGACTGTGGCCCATGACCTCAGCAATGCGAGCCTTGTGTTGGTCTGATGTGTGGACCAGAGACATGCATCACGACCCACAACCCCCGACCCACTCTTGGGCACACAAAGGCCTTCTGGGGGTCACTGGGGCACAAATCCTGCACAGTCTCAAGTTCCCATGTAGGTCTGCCTATAATGTGGGAGAGAAAAGTGCTCCATTTCCCCAGGCCCTCACCCAGCTTTGGCATGCTTGAGAGACAGAATCACATTAGCATTGGTTAGTGCAGGGTCTTGCCTCTTCTCCAGACATCACCAGTTTTTCCTTTATCGGTGATAAGATTAAAAAATAGACTTCTTGCTTCTTTCTCCAGTGCATTCCACATGGATATCAAGTTCGTCTCATACACATCAGCTAAATTATCCTCTTAAAGGGCACCACTGAGTCATGCTGCAGAGGTGGAGCACTCTGGGGGTCTCTGGAGGGGTTAAGTGACTCCTCACATCTCCCCCTCACTGTGAAGGTAAACTCACCCTCCAACCAGAAGGGAGGACATTCAGAGGAATGAGGAGGTGTTTTTTGTTTTTTTTTTTCTTAAATCACGTAGCTGCCTATACAAGCTTTGGCAAAGGCTGCAATAATTCTTCACTTATCACAAATTCTCAGAAGTTAATTTTCCATAAAACAGTGAGTGACTCTCCTCCTTAAATGCAGTATTCATCCATCCAGAATTAGTGAAAACCCTACTGTGTGCCCAGGAAGGGAAAGGAGCTCTGCTAAGTGTCCAAAGAGGTACAGACTGGGGAAGGGATAGAGTGCTTGTTGGTGGGCAGACCTTGGGCTGAGCAGGATGCATAGGAGTTCTCCAAAGTGATGCTTCTGAGAGGACAGCCTTCGGGATGAAGAGAGAGCGGCTGTATGAGAGCTGGTGTGAGTGAGGTGTGTGCTTATGCTTCTGTGCAGTTGTGCTGTGAGATGAGCTCTCTTGCTGCTCTTCCAAGTTCCGTTGCCAGCACCCATGTTGGGTAGCCTACAGCCATCTATATCTCCAGTTCTAGGAGATCCAATACCCAGCACCCTCTTCTGACCTCTGAGGGCAACTGTACTTGCTTGTACAAACCTACACACATACACATAATTAAAATTGAAATCTAAAAAAAAAAAAAAAAAAAAAAAAAAAAAAGGCAGGGACTGAGGCAGGAGGTTCTTACAAGCCCGGAAGTTTGAGGCAACATATTGAGACTTTGTTACAAGCCAACAGCAAAGTATAGTGGTTTAGTTTGTGGGGCAGAATTAATGTGGAGGAAAAAATGAGACTGGACCACAGTGCAAACGTTTCAATATTCGAAACTAAAATCCGTCTTAACTCTTCTAGCTTCCTCTGCCATGGCAAACAATGACTTCAGAATCAGAATCCTCCTTTTCACATAGTGATTTGACTGTGGCAGCCGCGGCGGCAGAGGCATCATGCCCAGACTTGACCATGAGTCTTGGAAATAAAGCCAAGACATCCATACTTATCCAGTGAAGCACTACCCACCCACCTTGATTGGGGATCGCCTGTGAGAGTAAAGACAAAGAACATCGTGGAAACCCGAGATTGCCTTTAGTAACAGAAAAGCCCTGGGTTCAAGCCTGGAGCCCAGGCAAGGCGCACCTCTGCCCGGCCCCAGATCAGATCGCAGTGTGCCTGAGGCAGAATTCTTACTGGCCCTGCACTATCTATAAAAGGGAGTGCTGTGTAGTGGTTTGCTCCCCCCTCCCCCCGCCCCGAGCCTGTGGGCAGGAAGCTCTGTTAAGTTTAAGACTCTGAAAACACCGCTCTCGAGGAATCTAAGATTTTTTTTTTCTCTTTCAGTTTTGTAAGGAAACATTTCCATTTTCATTCAATTATAGTCAAAGAATGTTTTTAGTGTGCTTTTTGGGTCCAGGACAGACTTCAGAATCTCCCGAATGGAGGAGGAACCACCCTGTCCCCAGGACAAGGAGTCGGGCAGGGGAGAAGAGCCCAAGTCAGTTTGCCCACTAGCCCCGCCCCCTCCATGAGTCCTGTCCCTGGCCCTGCAGCGAGCTTGTCTGTGGCCTCCTCCCAGGGCCTCATCACTGGCCGGAACACATCTTCCCGCTCTTGTGTTAATGGATTGTGCACATGTGTTTGACCCCAGCAGGACCAGAGACAGCTTGTTCCTCCTTGTACCTCGCGGCTGGTGGCCTGCAGCCCTGCCCGTGAGCTGGTTGCGGATTAAGTGAATTAATGAATAAATGAATGAAGCACATCATGTTCTCTGAGGGTTACCATGGGCCCCTCAGAAAGAGTCTGTGTCCTAGCAACTGGCCCCAGCAGCAGGTCCCTCTCCCTACAGCAGTCCTCTATGAGTTCCAGGGGTGGCTGACCTCTCCAAGCAGCCTTCTAGGAGAGAGGGTCCCCTAGGCTGCAGCAGTGTCTCCGCCTCGTTCCATCACAACAGAGCCCCCAGACCTTGTACTGCGAATGTGGGTAGCAGCTGCGTCAGACCACATCCAGAGCCCCCCACTGCCTCCTCCAGCAAGCGCCTAGTTCCTCTCAAAGGCTCTCTGCGTGAGCCGTTCCTATGGTGACGCTCTGCACCTCCGAGAGGCCCCTACCTAGCAGTCTGCAGCCAGGCTCCAGTCCTTGATGGATAGGGGGGTGCCAGCCTGAGCTGACCCTGGCCCCTACCTCCCACACACACTGGGTGGCTTAAAACCCAAACCGAAACTTTAGATGAGCTTGAATGTGATCCAAGCATAGAAACATCGCCTCACTCCCCACCGAGTACATTCACAGAGGCACAGGGTCCAGAGAGGGTGAGTGATTCTTTGTCGGTCACACAGCAAGGAACTGACAAGCTAGGACAAGAATGTTGGAAGTGATGCCCTGTTAGGAAGACTGCAAAAGCTGATTGTAAAGAGTCCTCCATCCTCCAGGAACCTCAGTGTCACAAAGAAGAAAGGAAGGAAGGAGGAAGGAAGGAAGCAAGCAAGCAAGCACAGCATGGTAGCACACAGTTTTAATCCTAGCACTCAGGAGGCAAAGAGAGTTTGACGCTGGTCTGGGGTCCATAATGAGACCGCCTAGACAACAACAATCAAAATTAAACAAGCAAAGCAAAACCAATCAAAAAGCTCAGAGAGGGCTGGTGAAACGGCTCGGTGGGGAAAGGTACTTGCCACCAGGTCTGAGTACCTAGGTTCAATTTCAAGGACACAGAAAGAACTCCTGCAAGTTGTCCTCCACACATGCACAGAGGTACACACCGCACATGTGTGCGTGCACACACCCACACACCCACACCCTAACTAACTAACTAACTAACTAACAATATGGTAATAAGCCCAGAGACTAGAAAAAAGATAAGGTATCCCAGGAGACAGATCAGAGTTGGTATCTCTGGTGGGGTCTCCCCATCTCCCATTATTGGTCCTGTGTCACATCCTGGGCTGAGGGCACTCCCTCCACAGTCTCATTTTCTCTCTCTTCCTTCTTTCTCCCCGCCCTGAAATCCAGCTTTTTTTTCTGCCCTTATTATCCAAAGCCTGCCCCAAGTTTGAGGCCTACTGGCATCCCAGATACTAACCCCAAGCCATCTCTCATCTCTCAAAAGGGCCTCTTCCTCAGGGCCTCCACCACCTTGCACTTCCCCCAAGTCAGTGCCCGGCTTCTTTGTTCCCCTGGCCACACGCCATCTGTGCATGCTGCCCAGGACCTGGAGACCATGCTGCCCACAGCTCATCAACCCATTTCTATGGCCCATTCTGGCCACCACCTGCCTGACCAAGCCATTTGCCTCTTTCACCATCCATGGTAGCCGCCTCTGGACCTGTATCCTCTGCCTCCCTGGATCCACAGGGCAAGGGGCAGAGGGGTGTGGGTGTGTGTGTGTGTCTGTGTGTCTGTGTGTCTGTGTGTCTGTGTGTCTGTGTGTGTCTGTGTGCAGGCCACCCTGGATCCACAGGGCAAGGGGCAGAGGTGTGTGTGTGTGTGTGTCTGTCTGTGTACGTGTGTCTGAGTGTGTGTGTGTGTGTGTGTGTGTGTGTGTGTGTGTGTGTGTGTGTAGAAACCTCCCACAAATGAGCTTAGGCAGGAAGGAAAAGGGAAATCAGACCCGAGCTCATGTCAGTTTTCTCGGGGCTCCAAGCTATGGATTTAGTGCACAGTAGGTTCTCATTAAGTATTTGTGGAATTGAATTGCAGCATCTTATCAAAGAATCAATAGGGAAGTCCTTGGCTTGCTTGGGTCAGTTATAAGTAGCCCTTTAAGCAAGTGAGCTTCTCTTCACTGGAAAGATCTGCCTTCAGCCTTACACGTCAACATCGATTCTTTAGTAAGCCTCTTTCCGGTGGCTTTTCTTCAAATCTCTGTAATGGGCCAATTATTTCCAACTGTATTTTACTTCATTCTGCCTTCCTGTTTGAGTAGCAGCAACAAAACACCGCCCCCTCCCCCGCCCCCCATCCTGGTGTGGCATGTAGGCGACCCCAGCAGCAGTGTCTCCACACTGTCTGGGTTTCTTGGTTTATTTTCCTGTTGACAGTATCTTCAAGACTTGCTACAGGCGGAAGAGCAGGAAGTGAGCAAGGGCGTGGGGGTCATGGAGATGGAGGGTGACCTGGGGGTGGGGGGCTGTTTCCTGGTAGGCACAAAGCCCCTGCCCTATGATGGGCATTTTATAGGGGTCTGGCTTCCAACAGGATGCTCTGCTGCTGGCAGGATGGGAAAGGGCTGTAAAAAGTACAGTGGAAAGTCAGGCCAGCGACTCCAGCCAGCTCCCATAAGGCCCTGAGATCAAAGACCCAAGGCCTCTGGAACCAGCACGTACTGTCTAAAATGGACTCTCCAGGTCAGGATCTGCTTCTGGAGAGGGGAGCCTAATCTCTTGGCTTGACAGCATGAGTTAACAGGACTCTGAGCTGAGAGGCAAGGCTGGGGAGGCCTGTGTGAGTCAGGCGGGGCTCAGCACAAGACAGATGGTTCATGCAAGATGGTGAAATCAGAGAGAGCTTATTAGAGAGACTATTTACAGCAATGTGGGTGAGGTGCAAAAAAAACCCAGAAGGATGACAGCAGGCCCAGTTACCCCGCAGGCCTAGGGGTCGAGGGGGTGGGCTTCACAGTACCTGGACTGCAAACTGAGAGCTAGTGGAGAAGCTAAGGGTGGGTTTGGACTTCAGTGGAGAAAGCTCCAGTCTATGGGGGAGTCTGATGTCCATCCCAAGTGATGGCCAAGCCTACCAGGTCTAGACACCAAGGGCCAAGGGTGGAGGTTCTACAAGTTAAAGAAGCCCACGTGACCAGAGCACCAATGAATCCAGCTGCCTTCTCTTATTGGGGAAACTGAGGCCAGAAAAATCTAAGTGGTCGAGCAGGGATTCTGACTTATATCCTTACCTTTACTGTATCAGCAGGAGGGGAGCCCATCCTGGGCTAGCTCTGCCCTGGGAGTTGGGTTCATGGGGGAGAGGTTTCATATGGGTCTTGATCTTGTGATCTGGTTCACTCTGTAATGTTCACATCCATGGGTAAAAGCAGTGAGCTCTGTTGGTCAACCACCCCACAAAGAGGCAGTGGGTTCTGAGAAGGGAACTTTCTCCCAGAGAACCAGGCTGCTGAGTACCAGGTGTGGCCATGCCCACACAGTCCCTGTAGCAAGAGAAACCCCACTGAGTATAGAGTCAGGGCCCATCCCTAATACCATATGAGCTGACATTTATATTCCAGCAGAGAAGAGAGCCAGAGGGCCCATTGCCAGGACTGGGAGAAAGTTCTGGATGGTTTTAGGTAAAGCCTTTCTGCTCTCTGGGCTTCAGCCCCCCCAGTTTTATCTTTCTTAGCTCTGACATGCCATAATGACCTGAGTGGTAGAGGTGCTGTGGCCAAGGAGGAGGGGGTTCACTGGGATTTTGGGGGTGAAGCCAGTTTGTGATCTATGGTAAGTAGAGCATGCAGGAATGGAAACTGGACACTGAGTGAACTTGATGCTGGAAGCTGCAGGAGCAGGGAGGAGGCCAATCATGGGCATTGTGTGCAGGATAAAACCCTGGGAAGAAGCATGTAAGGAGCTGGAATGACACACAGGAAGCAGATGTCCAGAGCTTGGGGCCTGGATCCTAGGGCTTGCCTCACAGGTGACCTCACAATTCTCTCTTTAAGAAAAAGATTGACTTATTTTATGTGTGTAAGTATTATTTCTGCATGTGTGTATGTGTGCCACATGAGAGCCTGGTGCCCATGGAGGTCAGAAAAGGGTGTTAGACCCTGAACCACCATGTGTGCCCTGGGAACTGAACCCAGGTCTTCTGTAAAAGCAACAAGTGCTCTTAACTGCTGATCCCCAGTCCCCATCTTGGCCCTGTGTCCTTAGCTGCTCACTCTACTGGCTCCTCGCCTGATGCCCATAAGCACCCTTCAATCCTTTCCATGGGAACAAAGGGATCCCAGATGCCCATAGTAAGTGGGGAAGGGAGTCTCCATAGGTCCCAATGCTGCAAGAGCATCAATTAAGAAAATGGAGATATAGGCAGTGGGCAATTGGGTGGACCCCTCTGGGACTCTAGGGTCCTGGGAGAGTGGGAGATGCAGAAATGAGGAGGATCCACTGTGGCCGTGAGGAGAAAGCAAATAGATTAGATAACCAAGGGCTCGAGGATGCAGCGATACGCACATTTGAGTGTGTGCATGCGTGTGTGGGAGCCTAAGCCTTCACTTAACTCTAAGAGGGACCCAAGGGTGTTTGCAGACTGAAGAGGCTGCAGATGACGATCCAGGAGGACCTAAATGATTAACTGAATGAGGCAAACACAGCCCGCTCCTCTACAGGTTTCAGGCCTGGTGTGGAGATGAGGAGTTGAACCGACACTTTCATGAGCTCCTTAATTGAGTCCGAAGCATTCGTGGGGGCGAGGCAGTGGAACATGTGGGGCAAGGAGTCGGTGTACCGTGATGCCCTTCCATCTGTCCTCTGGCACCATTGGAAAAGAGAACAGCCATGCTGCAGAGCCCAGGCTGTTGGAAGCTCTCTGCCGCTGGCCTCGTCATAGGCACACTTGGGTGTTAATTGTGCTTTTAACTTTCAAAGTGGTTTCACATTGATTTTATTTACACAGGACCTGGCATTTGTCATGCTCTGCCTCAGGAGCTAGCAAGCCATTTTGCGCACTGGGAAGTATCAAGAAGGTCTGAAAGATCTAGCTGATGCCCACTTCTCATGTGTATCCTGGACACACATGAGGGTCCAGAGAGCATTTGCTGACTGAATATTATAATGGGTGGATGGACAGCTGGGTAGAATAGTCTACAGGGAAGGTATCAGCTTTATTGTGACCACCAAAGAAGTCTTGTTAGGACTTCACCAGAAATTCTCCCCTAGTATTTCCCTCTCAGCTCCTGCCATGCTGGACATGCCCCCCTCCTGGGGACTTCTCCATGTACCCTGTCCTATCAGAGTCAAATTCCTTACCCTTCCTTAGGGTGGATCTCAGTGCTACGGACTGGGTGATGGGTGGACATGTGAATGTGTTTAACCCTACCTTCACTTCAAGGTGGGGAGGGGGGTCCATCTGGCCCCAATCCAGACCTCTTCAGTATCCGGGGGTGCTGGGCCTGATCACAGCTCAGGGAGAGCAGAGCTGCAGCAGCTGTGAGGGGCTGTCCTGTCCCTCTCCACACAGTTGGAGGGTTGTCTGCCAGCTGGGCTACACACAGGCCGTGGGCAGGGATTCCTCTGGGAGGAGTCGCAGCTTTCCGATAGTTGGGGTGCCTGCGTTTCCTTGATGCCAGTATTTTTAACTTGGCCCGACTTTTAATAAACTGTCTGTGTGGGGAGCCGTAACCAACAGTTAAAAGACTCAACTCACTAAAACACTACTCTGAGGGGAAAAACCTCCATGACCAGAGTCATGTCTGGTCCTAAGAAGGCCTGTGCTTCCTGGGGCCACCAAAGCTGCAGGGTTGGGACAGATGGGTGACAGGGCAGGGGAACCAGGGACTTCAGGGCCCCTGGCAGCTGTATCAGAGACCCGCTTTCCATGCCTCTCTGTAGCCCAACTCTATCTCAGACCATGCTGCCATGCCCTCCAGAGAATCCCCTCTGTGTGCTTGGCTCTCCTACACACTGGGGATCTGGCAGGGGTGGTCCTGACCCTACTTCTGCTTCTAATCACCTCCTGCTTGTTCATGCCTTCCCTCTCCAAACCCCACAAGACCCTGGTTCTGTCTTCAACCCTCACCAAGGGAATACAGTAGACCGTGGGGGCGATGCTCAGTCTGTTTATTCATTCCTATCCTTCTGTCTGTCCTGAATAATGAGCTGAAGCAATGGCTCTCTCCTCCCTTCATCTAGGGAGAGTGACAAATAGAACCTTTTCCTATTATCAAGTCTACCACCATGTCCAGGCCTAGCCAGGATCCGTCACCTCCCGCTCCTCACCCTGCCTGGGCTCTGGGCATGAGCCTGACTGTGCTATCTGCTCCTTAGGGACAGTTGTACCCACACTTTGGGGAGGTCAGTGAGGAAGTAAGCTACAGAGTGGCCCTGAGAGCAACAATGTGTGATTACACATTGGTCCTCTTCAGGTAGGATTGGTTTGCCAGGAAACTGAAGGAGGCAGTCACCCTCTACATGTGATCTGAAGGTGCCATGACTATCTGCTCCCCACCCCAAGCATTCCACAGCCGCTTTAGTTCCCATTAGTAAGCAGGGACCCCAACACCCAGTTTCAAGGTCTTCGATTGAATGAGTGTCATGGATTCCATGGGTCTCCAGTATGTATATATGAAAGAGGGGCAAATGAACTATGTTCTGACAGTCCCTCAAAAGGCTATGGGGGAGGATGGGCCTCAGGGACAGCCTGAAACAGAAGGACAAAGGGGTGTGTTATCACCACCTGCCCAAATTGTTCTTATTACATCCATGGAATGTACCCATTGAGCCCCAGGGTGACAGAGCCTCTCTCAAGGGTGGGGGCAGCCAGGCCACCTGCTCAGGATGTCCTGGCAATGATTGGCCAGTGGGCTGCCTGTGGGTACCCTGGAGCCCCAAATTATCTCGGAGCTTCCCTGCTCCTGTGTGCTCCTTAGTTCTGCTTATGATAGAGAGCACCGTCCGGAACAAAGCCTTGGCTGTGTTCCCAGGTTCCACATCTGCCTGTCTCCCCCCAGGCCTCCCACCCCCAACCCCCACTTGTCGAGACAGAAGCGGGCAGGGAGGGCTTTGCAGACACGGATGGAGGCATTCATATGTTCCCTGGCCCTGACTTTGTTGAAACATCTGCGGTGGCTCTTCCTCAGGAGAAGAGACGACAAGAGGCTTTCTCTACGCCTTGCTGTGAAGGCGGGGTGGGGGTGGAGGAGTGGGGGTAGGGTGGGGGGACAGCACAGAGGACAGTCCTGCCAGTGGGATCAACAGTGTTCCTCTGTGTAGTCACCAACTAATTAGTAACCCTGACTTGGTGGCTGTGGAATAAACCAGAAGAGAATCCACTGAGGGTCCAGGCACGGTGTCCTGGGAGCAGGCCATAGGAGCCCATGGACGAGCGGATCCCATTGTAGGGCCTGACCCAATCCTGCATTCCCTGCCCAGGCCTTAATTTCCCCTCTGCCCTTGGAGACAGTTGCAATAAAACCCAAAGACCACTGTAAACTGATATCCACTAAGCCATTTCTTCTCTGGTTGCTCAAGGACTTGTTTACTCCGGGGGCTTTCTCCTATCGCCCTAGACACTGGCAGAGGTCCCATTTCCTACTTGTCTTTACCCCTAGACCCCAAGTCCTGTTGTTGACTTCTTCACTTCCGCCACTTGTCAGATCCCAAGTGTGTCCTCTAGCCTGTGTAAAATACCCCAGAGAGCTCCTGCTTGACAGTTTATGTATAGCCCAGAGGAAAATGGAACCCACTCAGCATGCTCTCTGGTAAAGCCCCTGCTCAGAGCTCGGGATGCCACTGGCAAATCGGGAACGCTCCACAGAGAGTCTAAACTGGTAGTCTGAGTGTGGACTTCGGCTCAGGTATTAAAGAAAGAAACTAGAGTTTTGAAAGGAGGGTCATGTCTCGTCTCTACGGAAGCACAGACAGATACCAGGGGGCTGGACTCTCTGTGGGGCCTCTCTCTGACCTTGCTACTGGGCCTTTCAAGTGGGAACAACATGAGACAGACCTTGTAAATACATTCTGCTCTGCTATATGCCTAGTGGAACTAGCAGGTCACGGTGTATGGGAAAGAACAGGACAGTATACCTGAACCAGAGCCCCCAGCCCTGTGTAGCAGCCCCAAGGCGGACAGAGCGTCGAGGCAGGGCAGACCGCACCATCTATCCGCTAGCAGGACTGTAGGAGCGCGAGGTGGCCCGAGCAGGGCCTGAAAGCCTTTGGAAGGCATCCCAGTGGAGGTGGGGATGGACCTTGATAGGTTCAAATTAGTGTGCCAATGCAGGGGAGGGGGAGGCCTTCCCGGCAGCAGGAGGAGGCCCAGCCGGGGCAGGCCAGGGCGCCAGTGTGCCTGGCTATTTTGGGAACTGGACTCTGAGAAGAGTGAGGGGAGCAGCTGTCTCTTAGGGGGTGAAGCTTGGAGGGGTCCCCAACGTGACCTTACTGGGCAGTGCCACAGGAAAAGCTCAGGCAGGTTCCAAGAAGTGGAGCTACAAGGTCAGAGCCCCAGCGGGTCACTCTGGTGGCCATGGAGGAAGAGGAGAATGGCCACAGCTGAAAGGCCAGAAAGACACAAGTGAAGTGAAGGACGGGGTGGGGGGTAGGGGCTAGAGTGGGTGAGCTGGGAGAGACAGCCTCCTCAATTAGAAGGTAAAAAGCAGTTCTCCCTCTCCAGAAACCCCCTCCCACTCTCTTTGTCTGTTCTATATAACACAGAAGGGGGAAAAAATACATTCAAATATCCCCAAGATGAATGGTAAAGATTGAAAAACAAAAAAACAAAACACTTCAGAACAGTGTGTTTACAACGAACTCAAAAGAACGTACCAGATCCACTTTTCTATTTATATGTTTACACATGCATATAGATGTTTGCGGAAGATCACGAAGGAAACTGTTACTAGCTTTCACCTCTTGTGAGTGGGCCAGGGACTAGGGTGGAAGGAGGGCTCACTTCACATTTAAAGTGCTGTGCGTAAGAGTCAATGTTACTCTTTAAACCACTTCTAAAATAAAAAGAAACAGAGTGGGGGAAAGAGAGGGCTGGAGATGGCGGCATCTGGCTAATCTCTATGCATGGCCGGATATGGTTATCTGAAAGGCAGTGAGGGCCTGAAGGCCCCAGAAGGCTGCCGGCTCCCTCTTTACTTTTCCACCATGCTGGGCTCCAGTCTCCCAGGGCAGCACACCTACCCCGCCTAGCGCCCCTGCTCTTGGCGAGCTGGCTGCGCCCCCTGCCGGCGGGTCTCCTGGCCTTCCCTTGCCAACGTGGACGAAGAAGCAGGCTGGAAGGCGCCTTCTCTGAGGCAGTTAACAGTTCATCCTGGGATGTCTGCGTTTTCTCAGAGTGGCTCCTGTAGTGAAAAGATAAGAGGAGAGCTGTTATGAATGAATGCAGGCAAGGGGAGGCTATCCATTATCGTTTTCGGCCTAATGAAGCCCTCTGAAGGCTCTCTTCAGAGTGATAAATTCCTCCAGGGCCTCAGTCCTTCCAGCCACGAAGCCACAGGCTTGTCATAACTCATGTCCCAGGAATCACACCGCTTATCCCAAACTTCCTCACTACGGGCTGCTCAGGAGGCCCAAGAGTAAGACTGATAACACATTTTGGAAACACAGACGTTCACAGCTCATTGCACAGGCATTGGGATGACAATGCTAGGGTTAATTCGTCCCATTGCCCATCCCTGTCAGCCTTGGCAGTGTGGAGGCCAGGCAGAGGAAGCTGGCAGGACTGTGTCTGAGAAGAGGGGACCTGGAGGCAGCCAGGAATCTGTCACTGTGGTTATGGCTGGTCTAGGAGGTGATGGTGTGAGAGGGGTCTTTGTCCCCCTGAGCAAGGTATTGGGCAGTCATGTGGGGTAGAAGGCGCCTGCAGAGTCTTTCTCCCCCAACCAGGGCCCCTGCCTTCCCGTTACTGCTCCTGACGTCCGTTCCCAGCAAGCTCAGCCAGGTGGCTGGATGCTCTCACCCCTCATGGGAGCAGCACAGACAGCTGTCTTAGACACAGTCCAGACTGCAGGCCTGTTCCATACACTTTCCCATCCACACAGCCAGGCTCAGCCAAATGGCTCCCTGGTGTCAGGGCGGTGAAGGTCTTCTACATTGCCTCAGCAGGAGGGGCGCACAGAAGAGGCCCGTTCAGGGGTGCGGGAGGATGGAGAGGGAGGACAGAGGCCCAGGCAGGGGCTGTTTCGCTATGTGGACGCAAAAAGGATAAAGCCCTGCTTCCTTCATTGGTTTTTTTTTTTTTTTTTTTCACCCACCCTGCCCACTCTTGAAGTGTGAAGACCAGTTCTACTTTTGTACAGCCCTTGTGGTGACACGGTTCCCAGACCTTTGGCCTTCCTTATACAAACACAAAGCCCTTCCTAATTTGGTTCTCTGAAGGCCAGCCCCACTTTCACACAGCCTTTGTGGTGACATGGTTCCCAGACCTTTGGCCTTCCTTGTACAAACATGGGCCTTTCCCAGAGTGGTCCTCTGTCCCATCCACCCCCAATTAGGGAACTTTGGATGGACAGTGGTCTCAA
This sequence comes from Peromyscus eremicus, assembly GCF_949786415.1. NCBI lineage: Eukaryota > Metazoa > Chordata > Mammalia > Rodentia > Cricetidae > Peromyscus > Peromyscus eremicus. The sequence goes on along the minus strand of NC_081430.1, from coordinate 57,368,683 downwards.
CCCGCAATGGGACTACTTTAAACAGGACAGAGGAGATATTCTGGGCACACCCCTCCCCGGCAGCCTGGCCCTGGCTTCCGCCCCAGGAAGACATATGAGAGGAATTCTGAGAGGTGTAGGCAAGGCAGGGCAGGGCAGGGCAGGGCGGGGATGGCTCCAGCCTAGGACTGGTAGTGCCACCCAGAGGCCTGGGCCAGTAACTGACCTGTGGGGAACCTAAACGGGGTCTCTAGGCCAGGTGTGCCTGGAGATAACAGGGCAGAGGCAGATCCTGTGCCTTGCTTTATGTAAATATGCTTTGTTGCTAGGCATATCTACAGAGCTTGGAGACAATCCCATCTGTTTCCCCTGCTTGTCCCTCTGCATCCAGGGCAGGGGCAAAAAGGAGCATGGGAAGGGTTGCCTTTGAGTGGGGACTGAGTGATTTGGCCAGGGAGTTTGTCTTTCAGCTGGGATTCGAAGACGGTGAAAATTTACAAATGAGAAATAACAGACTGGCTTTGCGGTTGTTGTGCTATTTAAAGAAACATCAGAGAGGCCAGAAAACTGAGAGATAAAAGGAAGTCACACACTGTGCCCTCTACAGGAGCTCTGAACTGAGACCCTTCAAGTCTTGGCCTCCTTGGGGTCAGAGACTGATTGCAATCTGGCATCCCCATAGCTTCTCTGGGTGGACTTCCCCTCTAACTTCCCAGAATCCCCAGAGCTCTATCAGCTGCCACCTCAGAGCCATCCAGGGGTTTACATTTTGTTTGAGACACTTGGGACTTAAAATTGTATTTTTTAAGGCAGGTACAGCGTCACATCCCTGTGATCCTAGCACCAAGGAAGCTGAGGCAGAATTGCTAAGAATTCATAACCAGCCTGAGTTGTATACTAAAACTGTGTCTCCAAAGAAGAAAACTAAGATTTATTTTATTTCTAATTATGTGTATGAGTGTGTCTGTATATGATGAGTATGTGCATGTGAGTGCAGGCACCTGAGGAGGCCAGAAGAGGGAGCTAAGACAGTTGAGGGCTCCCATAAGGATGCTGGGAATCAAACCCAGGTCCTCTAGCAAGAGCAGCAAGTGTCCTTAATCTCTGGGCCATCTCTCCAGCCCCAAGTCCTTGAACTTTCCATGAGAAAACACATCTATGCTGTGGCTTTGCTATTTGTTAATGCTTTTTTCACAGTTCAGACACCCTCCTCTGGTTTTTCAAATGTTGGATCTCTGTATATAAGATAATAGATTGTGTTGTGGAACAATCTTTTTGTACACTGTACAATGTTGTTCTCATTGGCTTAATAAAGAGCTAAATGACCAATAGATAGGCAGAAAGAAGTTAGGCAAGACTTGCAGACAGGGAGAGAGCTTGCTGGGATGAAGAAGGGCAGAGTCACCAGGAGACACTGGAGAGGCAAGATGAGCATACTGTACTGAAGAAAAGTACCAAGCCACGTGATAGAACATAGATAAGAAATATGGGTTAATTTAAGTTGTAAGAGCTAGTTAGTAACAAGCCTAAGCTATTGGCCAAGCACTTATAACTAATAATAAGTCTCTGTGTGGTTATTTTGCAGCTGACTAGTGGAGCAGAAAAGTCCACTTATAAATGGTGCCCAATGTCTGGCCATGTACATCCACATAAAGCCTGAGAAAGTTTAAACAAAATAAAGTTCGGAACACGGAAGTCAAACATGGGGCAGGCACCATCTTAAACTTCATGAGCCCACAGCTCAAACATGGCACTTCATACCTGGCTGTGGACCTTGGGCTTCTGTCCTCCAAGTGGACCCTGTCCTTCCTCCCTTCTAGGATGCCTTTCCATGTGCCCCAGCCTGGTGATGCCTCCTTTTTGGGGACATTGAGAGACTGACTAAAACCAGGAGAGCCACCATCACTCAGGGAACTGAGGGTAGCCAGGCCTTGTCCCTGCCAGCACTTACCCAGAGGCCAGTCCCTGACCCAAAGATAGTCATACTTATCTTACGAGCATCCAGACACCTAATCACTGTCCTCCTGTACTCATTTCCAATTCCCTAGCAAAGCTGCTGGATTTATTTTCCAACCATATCCAGAATCTATCACATCCTTTCTTTCCATACCTTCCCTATCCAAGCTGAGCCTGCAGCAGCTCTTACCGGGACCATGGAGACATTGTAGTTGGTCTCTCCGCTCCTCATGCAGGAGAGGCCTGTCAAAGCTGGTGTGGGTGTTAACCAGGTCCTTCTGGCCTGCCCTCATCCTCTTCCCCTATGACTACCACCTCTCCTCAGCCTCTCCTCCAGCCACAAGAGCTCTGGCCTTAGCACAACCTGCCTGTTCCCTTTGCTGAACATGAGTTCTTTCAACTTGTGTATGCCTTGGCCAGTTCACCTTCTCAGGCCATCCCCAGGGTTCCCATCACTGTCCCTGGACCATCCATCCACCCACTGAGCACTTCATGCCAATAGTACCTCTGTCAGTGGGAGGCTGGCATGGCAGGGTCTGCATTCATCTGGGCACTGGGCTAAGGGCCGTCTCCTTGCTCCTCATTTTTCAGAAGAAGAAGAAGAAGGCAGTTCTGTCACTCACCTTATATCTGTCCCCTGAATCTTCCATGGAGTCCTGAAGGCCCTGATGGCCCTGCCTCCCTTTATCTCAGCCTCCACCTCCTTCCCTCCCATAGTGAAGGTACCGGGGACACTCAGGGCCCTACAAGTCTGGAGTGTTCCTCAGAGTCCAGAAGTTCTGTGCTGTCCTTGAAAGCAGGCTCAGCCCATGCATGTGGGTTCACACCACAAGGAAGAAGAGCCTTTGTGGGCTTTGGCTCAGCTGTTGAAACCCAGCCAAGCCAACAGCTTCATGACACCAGCCAACCTGTCCATTCTCCACATTGAGATTGTGGGTCAGTGCCTGGGGGTTGGGTTTGACCACCTGGACCAAGACTGGCCTATCACTCCATTTCCTCTATAGCCACCTGACCTTCCAGGTGATTCATCGATGAAAGGCTCAGAGAAGGTAAGGCCTGTCTCAAAGACACACAGGACAGCCTCGGGTGGTAGACCCAGAGTGAAGCCCACAGCTACAGTGCTACAGATGCATCTTCCCAGGAAGGAAAGAGCCCATCTTGACTAAACTACCTGCCTGGGAGGCTGCAGGGTCTTCAGGTCCATCTCTCCTCAGCTGTGATGAACTCTCCCTCCACAGTGATCTACGCCATCCTCTCTGTACCATGTAAGCCAACCCAGCTAAGCCAACAGGATGCCCAGACCCGAACACTGAGCTGGAAATGTAGGTGTCCTTCCTCAGGCCTCTCTGAGCCCAGATTCTTCATCTTTAAGAACAAAAAAGCCTCAAAGATAGCTTAGTGGGTGAAATGCTTGCCTTACAGGCCTGAGGGCCTGAGTTCAGTCCCCAGCAAGTGCATGGTTTCCTAAAGCTAGCATGCCATGGTAGCGTGTGTTTATAAGCCAACCCTGAGAAGGCAGACACTGAAGGATCCCTGGGGCTCACTGAAGGACCACCTGGCTTACTTGGCGAGTTCCAAGCAGTGAGAGACCCTGTCTCAGAAAATAAGGTATCTGGAACCTAAGAAATAAGATACGGCACTCAGGGTTGTGGTCTGGCCTCTACACGCACACACATACACATACTCACATGTATCCCCACACGTACATGCACGTATGCACGAAAAAGACGTGAGCATCTCACTGCCTTCCTCACCAGCACATTGGGAGATACAGGGAGGAAGGTTTCTGAGACAGCCATACATTGTGTAAGTCCCACCTCTGTGGGTGACTCATGAGTGCTGGGGACGAGATCCCTTCTGCTGGGACTACTGAAATCCAGCCATGGTCAACACAGGCCCCAGAAGAGAGACAGAAGGCCTTTATCAACCCCTCCCAGACACCTGGTCCTGTCACTGACCCTTCAAGAGAGGAGGCTGCGATGGATGGGCAGGAGACTGCCGGCCTTGTTCCAAGGAGACAGTGTGTGGTTGCTGGTGCTGCTGCCCAGCCCATACAGCAGCCCTCCTTGTTCGGGGCCTTGGCGGGCACTGGGGCAGTGTTGATCTTGGAGGGCTCACAGGCGCTTGCAGTGTTCCATGTGAGGTGTTCTCAGCTGCTTTATGGAAATTATTTTATGGCCCCTGTAGGTGTTGGGCAGCTCCTCCCCTGCAAATATTTCCAGGCTAAAAATACTGTATTCATGCTTAACGGTTGGAGAGCTTAGGGGACCATGCAAAGGTCTGAATCTCTAGCCACCAGCTCAGGCCTGCAGGGAACACAACTATGCTTTTCCACAAGCCAGCTTTTCTAGGGACCTGTCCTGCTAGGTGACAAAAGTTGCTTCAGTCCAGAACCCCACTCTCCACACCCCTACTCCCAGGGTTAGGTAATTCGGAAAGCATTTGGGTAAAAAGGCTCACATGCTAAGGACTTGGTCGCCAGCTGGCTATTGGCGAGGTTCTGAAAATCTCAAGAGGTGGGCCAAGGGGGATCTTGTCTCTGGTCCCTTCCATGCTTCCACTATCGTGATGCATTGCCTCTCCAAGGCCAGAACTAATAGAAGCAAACATTATAGACTGAAGTCTCTGAAATCATGAGTTGAAACCAGCCTTTCCTCCGTGCGTCACTCGGCTGTTTTGATAATCAAAAGTAACAAGTAAAGGGTCCAGACCTCAACTGACTCCTTAAGAGTCCTTTAACATCCACATCTTACCTACTCTCAACTGTCTCAGAAGACAGAGACATGGGGACCTCCAGGGTCAAGTTCAAAACCCAAAAGTCAAGAGTTGACTCAGAAAAAAAATCTATTTATTTACTGAGACAGGGTCTCATTGTGTAACCCCAGCTGGCCTGGAAATCACTATGTAGACTAGGCTGGCCTTGAACTCACAGAGATCTGCCTTCTTCTACCTCTTCAGTGCTGTAATTAAAGGCATGTGCCACCACACTCCAGTCAAAAAAATTATTTTTAAATAGCGTGATGGTTTCTCAGAAAGCCAAATATTGGGGGCTGGCACAAGGGGCCGATGGGAAAAGCCAAGCCTGGTCATCTTGAATTCAGTTTCTAGGATTCACATTGTGGACTAAGAGCATCCATCCCATGCAAGTTGTTCTCTGACCTCTACACACAGCCCATGGCATATATGCACATAAGTATAAACAGACACACAATAAAAAATAAATAGGGCCTGTTGATGGTGGCACATGTCTTTAATCTTAGCACTTGGCAGGTAGAGGCAGGTGGATCTCTGGAGTTGGAGGCCAGCCTGGTCTACATAGTGAGTTCCAGGGCATCCAGGGCTAAGTAAGTAAGTAAGTAAGTAAATAAATAAATAAATGAATGAATGAATGCTATTTTAAGTAGTTAAAAGATATATTTGATTTATGTACATTTATAGTAATGCTGTATCATGTTTATATTATTGTGGTCAAGGATGAAGCTAGAGCTTTGCTCATGTTAGGCGAGTGCTCTGCCACCCAGCCACAAACCCAACATCTTACAGTTTTAAAAAAGTCACCCCAAAGAAAGAGAAGGCAGGGGAAAGAATTAATAAATTTCACCGTTTCTTTTCTTACAGAATCTTGTAGAGAGGCTGACTTAGGGGTGGGGTGGGGTAGGGAAGCACAGCATGCCCTCTTCTGGGGACTGTTCCAGGGTTAGCGGTTCTCTGATTCTGATGGAAGGAGGCTCCTGGTCATATCCAGAGGTGTCATGGGCTGTGCCTGGGGAGGAAAAAGTTGGCTGTGGCGTGTTTAAGGTAGAGGTCAGATTTTGCTGTATATCTTGGGGTGTACAAGACACCCTACCCCAGGGAACCTCCCAGCCCTAACACGGTTACAGCACAGGCACAGACAGCTGGGAACATACAGAGGGGTACAGGGGTGCCAGTGCCAATTCCTCTGGGTCCTGGCGAAGAAACTAAACTTTGCTAAGAAAAATATAACTTTTGTGTTTGTTTTGAAATAAGATAACACTCTATAGCCAGGTTGACCTCTGACCTGTGATCACCCTGCCTCAGTCTTCTGAGTAATGAAATTACAGGTGCGGGCCACCAAGGCTGGCAAAAATAACCATCTTATTTTTGCACTAGCTAGCCCCCTGGGCTCTACCCTCTATTCTCTTTGGGCCAGGGGTGTATTCTGTTCTTGTGGGGCTGAAAGCCAGACCTGGCCCTCACTGCAGCTCCCTCCCCATGTCTCCTCAGTAAACAGGAAGTGCAGAGCAAGCAACTTCCAAAACTATAGAAATGACAGTCACCCAAGGTTCCTCTGCAACATTGAGGCATCCATCTTTGGCCTACAGGCCTAGAATATCTGACAGACTTTTCCGTGAAGCAGGAATTTTAATGGACTGGCCTGCTTTGTCTTGGCAAAGTTTGACAGTTGACTTCTTTTGTGTCATGCTTGTCCATTTTGGACAGCATACTGTCGAAGGTTGAGACAAGGGCAGTTTCTTGTCCAGTGGCTAGCTTTTCTACATTGAAAGCAATTGAACCATATGGAGGTTCTTTGATGCTCATCATATTCTTTGAAGTAGATTGGTGCTACCAGGAGCAGATATATCTTTCTGTCATGAAAAGCCTTACGTTATTAAAACATCTTAAATATCATATTGTGTAGGTCCTTGAAGTGTTTGAAGACCACATATCTATCTAAAATATAAATCTGTTTAACCTTGAAAACACACCTAACATGACTACAAGTTTGATTGTTATAGATGACTAACTACTAACTTGCATTTCTTATTATCCTAAACAGTTTGCAATAGTAGCTTTCAAGGACTAGAACTTTCCGTTACATTTTTAAGTGACTTGCATAGGTACAATACCTTAAACAAGAGTAGAAACATATATATAGTATGTTATAACAAAAATAACCTTAAATTTGTATCAATATATAAAAATCCATACCAATGTAAAATATTTGAGACTAATAGTTGCTTTTTAGTTTAAAAGTAGATTCAATATCTAACCTTTTTATCCTATCATTCCTAAATCCCCCCCTTTTTTCTTTTCATCCCCCACTCCCCCTTTTTTCCCTAAACTAGATAGGAGAGAAAGAAGTATAAAAAAAAAGAAACAATGAAATCCTATAATATGACCTTTTTTGTTTAGTTTCCTCCCTGACCATGCCCAATAACAACTTGTAACCAATCCCCCCTAAACGACAACAAACATCCATAACCCAATGAATGACCTAAAACCACCCACCCTACCTCTTGGGAATGTGGGTGTTGTGTTCTTAAAATTACTTCCTGCTGTCTGGAGACAACTGTATCTTTAGGGGACCCTGAGAAAATTGGGATAATGGTCAAGTCCTGGAACAGCTAGCTGTATCATTTGTTGTCTGGTCTCTGTGTGGTGGGCAAGTGCATTCTAGAAAGTGAAGTCCCTGCTAGAGTAGTCTGTGAGGCTGGATCATCTTAGCTAGCAGCTCTAAAGTTGTTCTGGATGAAGGTTTTTGAGGAAACAACAATGGAGGCATTCTGTGAGTCTGGATCACCTGGGCTATTTGTCTTGTCTTCAATGGTGTCTGGTCCTTTTGTTCTGAAAAGACACCTCTGTGCACAGGAAACAGTAGGGAAGCCAGCCTGATCCAAATTGGACCAGGAGTTTCTGCCTCATGAACACAGCAGAGCTAACCAGCAAGCTCTCAACCTACAGCCTTGGCTCTTGTCATCCAGGCTTCTCTATGATTTCCACACTTGCCCTTAGATTAAGGGTTACCCACTGGACTGCTCAGGCAAGAGAGTAAGTAAGTCCTAGTGAGGGTCCACGGGCAGCACTGGGCAGGGAGTTGAGCCCAGCTGGACCCTTTGTGGGAAAGGGATGCCAGGTATCTAAGAGCTCAAATCTCCAACAGATTAACAGGTCTCAAGTTTTCTTTTTGCTAAAAGGAATGTTCTAGAATTAGATTCTGGTAATGGTTGTACAATTCTGTAAATTTACTCAACACTATTGAATTATACATTTAAGATGGGTAATCTTCACGGTTTACAAACACTGTGTCAATAAAGCTGCTTTAAAAAAATCAAGTTTGGCTACTAGAGACTGAAAAGGTCTTGAAAAAAGACCAAGGAGACAGACTCTGGGAAGATACCAGAAGGAACCTTCCAGAGCATTGCTTTGGTCCAGATACGTGGTGGGATATTGTGGGATAATCTTTTTGTACATTGTGAAAATGTGTCTCTGCCTAAGGCACTTTCTGATTGGTTTCATAAAGAGCTAAATGACCAATAGCTAGACAGGAGAGGATAGGCAACATTTCCAGGGACAGAAAGGAATTCAGAAGAATCTGAGGCATGCAGATTTTGCCAGTCACATATGGAGGAGTCATACATACAGTATGGAAGAGAGGTAATGAGCCACATAACATTAATATAAATGGATTCATTTAAGTTATAAGAGCTAGTTGTGAACAAGCCTAAGTTAAGGCCAAGCATTCATAATTAATAAGAAGTCTCTGTGTCATTATTTGGAAATTGGTGGCCCAAAGAACGTCTGACTACAGTGGGAGGGGAACTGGACTGATAAAGCTAGTGCTACCCGTGCCCTGTCACAGCTGGAGGGATGGGATGTAGTGCTGGCCAACTTGGAATGGGTATGAGCTTTGGGTACTATGGTTGAAATACCAGTCCCCAGTCTCCAGCCCATGTGTGCTGGCTAAAGTTGACCCTGGTGTCTCGTCCCATCCCTGTGTCATTCAGCTCATATAACTCCAGAAGTTCCCTGTATCTTCTTGCTGTTCATTCACTTGGGTCTCTCTCTAAAGCACCCAGATCCCTTAAATTCTATCAGTACCAAACCCAAGCTGCCCCCTCCCAAGCGTGCATCTTATTTTTCCTTTATTTTTATTTTTGTTTTCTTCAAGACAGTGTTTCTCTGTGTAGCCCTGGCTGTCCTGGAACTCACTCTGTAGACCACGCTGGTCTCAAACTCACAGATCCACCTGCCTCTACCTTCCAAGTGCTGGGATTAAAGGCATGCACCACTACGGCAAGGCTCCAGGCAGGCATCTTAACATCTTCTGAACTACACAGCCCATGCCTCAGTTTCCCCAAGGAAGCAATGGTTACCAGCAGGCCCCAAAGCAAGAGGTCACACTCTCACCAGGCAGCACCTGCCACTTTTTCAGGGGTTCTTCTAGCTATGCTAGGTGATCCCTCCCTAAGTAGGAGTCTGAAGAACTGAGACTTCATGTTTCCCTGTCCCCTGACTGAAGCATGGAAACTTGGCCTCAGGTGGGACAGACACATAGGTGCAGCTGTACCTAAGCTCCAGGTATATCCAGAAGACCCCGGCCAAGCGCACACAGCCATTGAGGATCTGCCATGGGGATCAAGGGTGACTGGGAGGGTCAGAGGAGTACTTCAGCTGCTAAGACAGGGCTTCATGCTGTGTGTACCTCAAGTCCCTGCTAAAGTCCCACCCCCACTAGACATGTGTGGGTGACACGGAAGCCCTGCCAAGAGGAGACTTTCTTTAGCTTACTTTTCATATATTATTATTGTTGCTGTTGTTGTTGTTGTATGCATGCAGTGCTAGGCAAGAGCTCACAGCTGAGCTACATCCTGTCTTTGATTGATTGAGTGAATGAATGAGCGAGTGATTGATGTGTGCTTGACCTCCCACGGCACACATGTGTAGGGCAGAGCATATGTAAAAGTTGGTTTTTTCCTTCTACCAAGTTTGTCTCGGGGTCAAACTCAGGTCATTAGGCTTCACCGGAACTGAGCCATCTTGCTAGCCAGCCAGGCTTTTTTTTTTTTTTTTTTTTTTACTTTTTATTTTCAGACAGAGACTCATTGAGCTTATGAGAATGGACTTGAGCTCTGTAGCTCAGGTTGGGACTTGAAATTATAATCTTCCTGCCTCAGCTTCCTGAATAACTAACTGGGATTATGAGCCTGCACCAGGCCTAGTCAGTTCAGCTTACTGTTTTTTTGTTTGTTTGACAGGGTCTCAACTTCTCAAGTGCTTGAATTATAGGCCCCGGGGTGGTATATTAGGTTACACAGTTGAGGGTCAGCTGCAGGACTTTGTGCACGTGAGGCAAACACTTTACCAGCTGAGCCACATCCTCAGCCCCAGGTTTTATTTCACTTTAAAAAGATTTGTTTATTTATTTTATTGTATGAGTGTTTGTCTATCTGTATGTATATGTACCACATGCATGCCTGGTGTCTAAGGAGACCAGAAAAGGGTATTGGATCCCCTGGAGTTAGAGTTATAGATGGTTGTGAGCCACTATGTGGGTGCTGAGAACCAAGTCTGCACCCTCTGCAAGAGCAGCAAGTGTTCCTAACCACTGAGCCGTCTCGTCAGCCCCGGCTTACCTTTCAAAGTGCACTTCGATGTTTGTTTGTTTGAGATTATAATTAAATCTTTTCTCCCTCCAAGCCTTCCCTATATCCCTCATTTCTCTCTTTCAAATCTTCCTTTTTCATTGTTATTGCACGTCACATATGCATATATATACATATGTGATTAAGTACATAAACATGTAATTAGTTCTAATTGGTGCTTCAACCAGCAATGAGGATCACAGATTAAAAGTGGGTGTGGAAAGTACCAGATCAGTAGCATTCAAGCCATGCTGGGTGATAAGGGTGGTCACTCTCACGCAGCTTGACACACTTCTTTAGCAGAGCATCTATGCCCAAACTCCCCATCCACACACAAGTGCACCACACTTGGAAACACCCGTAAGACCTCAGGGATGACAAACTGTAGCCCTAGGGGACATGTACCCACGTGTTCACAGCTTCTTTCTTCACAAGGACCTTAAGGTGCCTCTCTCAAGTGTACGCAGGCAGTTGAGCAGATGTGGAAACTGCAGTCCAGCCCTCCAGTGAAATAGTATTCAGCTGTGAAGAGAAATTAAGTCTGAAACAGACCACAACTGGGGTAAATCTCCCAACATTAGGTGTCATGAAAGGAGCCAGACATGGAGTTCCAGTATTTTGATTCTATTTATACAGAGTGACCAGAAGAGGGAAGTTCTGGAGACAGAACCTGAATGAGTGCCCGTTAGGGACTGGGAGGATGGAGGACCACTGCTCTGGGCATCCTGGAACTCTGTGGAATGATTGACTCTTGAATGAATTTTCCACAGCATCCTGAGAAAGCAGTGAGAGCCAGGTAGTCCATCCTGTGGACGGGAGGCAAGAATAGGTTCTTTTCTGGGTACAGTCCTGGTCTCTCCTTGACCCTAGGAGTAGGGCCAAGACTTGCCCCAGCTGCCTAAATAGTCCAGGATGATCTTGGACACTGACTCAGAGAGCAGACTTCATTTTTGCAAAATGAACTCAGTGCTTGGTGAAACCTGGGCCGTTTTTTCCACTGAGAAAACTCAAAGTTGCCACTGGGAGAAAGCAGCCCTGGCAGCCCAGGCAGTGACATTGACAGGCTGGTCATGTACTCGAGAGAGAGCTACATCTGAAGCTTTTGCTTTAGCACAGAGCGAGTGGCCTTGCATCCATTCACAGTGCTCGCCAACGCATGGCCAGGATCAAAGCCTTCAAGGTCATGTCTGATGTCTCCGGAGAAGAGGATGTTGACACGGAGCTTGCCTGAAGCCTTGAACATTCTGCAGCTGAGCGTGTCCCTGGCAATAGAAGCAAGGAGGGGATCTTGCTGAGCACCCTTGCACTCTCTCACTCTCTCCGTCCCTTTTTTGTTTGTTTTGTTCGGGTTATCTCTTGGTTCTGGTCCCCCGACATGGTGTGCAAAAAGATGCAGTGATGGATGGTGGATAAGAGGGAAGGGCCTGGGGGTGTGGCGAGCTTGCTGAGGCAGTGCAGGAGGTGTGGACTGGAAAGAATGGGGTTCCTGTTTAGGGGGTCCCCATTCTGATCTGGCTCTCCTTGGCTCTCAACAGCTGCACCCCTAGCCCTTTGAGACCCTTGTCCATGGTGTTCACCTCTGTCACAAAGAGTGGGCTGGTGTTGGGCTATGTCAACCCTCCCCTTCTAGAAAATTCAGAAGGAAGAAGAAGGAAACAGTGTAAATTGCCCCCTTCCTCCAAAAGGAAGCTGGGGAGATTAGAGGGGCAGAGAGGTCCCTGACCTGTGGTCTAGGGCTTTTTTTTTTTTTTTTCATGAAAAGAGAGGGATAGCTGGGGATGTAGCTCAGTTGGTAAAAAACAGAAGGTCCTAAGCTTCCTCCCCAGCACCACATAAAACTGGGCATGATGAGACAGGCCTCTCATCACAGTGTTTGGGAGATGGAAGCAAAAGGATCAGAAATTCAAGGTTATCCTCATCTACATAGCAAGTGAGAGGCCAGCCTGGGCTACAGGAGACCCTGTTTCTAAAGGGAAACAGGAAGGAAGTGGGAACAGAAGGAGGAGGCTGTGCTTTAGAAGACAAGAGCAAATTCACTCTCCAGTTTCTTTGATGATGCTGATGCGTGACTCACAAAGCGGGGGTTGTGCGGTGATGGATCTGGCTCAGAGGCGTCAGAGGACCCTCCCTCCTCCGTGCAATTGTTCTGTGTCTGGCTTGGAGGAGGAGGGGGCATGGAGAAAGGGACATAAGGTCAGCCTTGGAGACTTCTGGCTGTAATAAAAAAGTCAAGTCTTGGAGCAATTAAGTTCTCGGCATTTGTCTAGTCACCTCTGGGCAGGTGCGCCGGATGGAGGGCAGACCCGGTGATCCCAGGCGCCGTGGCTGACAGCTTTCATGTCATTTATCCCCATTTCATTCTGCCAGGCTTTAGCAGGGCTTAGGAAGGAACACCAGAGCCGCCAGATGAATTAGAAGTGGGCGAGAAAGACGAGGGGAGAGGGAACGAAATCAGTGTTGGGCACTTCAGGGCAGCCGAGGTCTGCTCCCGAGGGGGCCTCTCGGCGCTGGCAGGACACAGGGATGAGGCCCTGTCTGCTTGCAGGCAGCCCCATCAGCCTGTGTCTTCCCTGTCTCTCATCAAACCACACTGCTTCTTGTGATGTATTCTTGCTGGCAACTTCAGGTAGAGAGGAAGCACATTCGAGTGGTCCCCGAGTCCCCGGAGCCTGGCTGCTAAGTTAGTGTTTGACTAATGGACAAATGAGCGAAGGAACGAACATGGGACTTTAAGAAAAGTCGCTTCATCTAATCAGCCAGGCATAAGCAAGGGGCTTCCTGTTACCACCACGGCTTTGCTGCCCAGAGCCCAGTTTATCTGCCCTTGTGTCAATTTCTGTGACAATTTCAGTCTTATAACTTATGAATGTTATGAGTCACCCGTCACAGCAAATTCTTGCTCTGCTGTGTGTTTTTGATTGGGTTACTAAACCTCTCTGTGCCTTCATTTTCCTCTCAAAGGAGAGTGCAGGAATTCCAGTCTCTGAAAACACACTCAGCCGAAGCTTGGCATACAGCAGGCATGAGGTCAGGGCAGCTGCCTGTGTTATTGACCTGACTCTGAGCTGAGTCCATTTGCAGGAGGCTACGCTCCTTCCTCCAGGAGGTCCACACGGATGTCCCAAGTTCCAGGTCCACCATGATGGTCATGTATAGGCCCAATGGTCTGTCTGAAAGCCATCAGAATTGCTGATTGTGTGTGTGGCTGGGCAGTGGCCACTTTCTGAGTATCATGGTGGTGGCAGTGGCTGCATGGGGATGGGGGTATCCTTACCCTGGCCACTGTCTCCACTTAGGTCCCCCTTCCTGGGCATCAAGCATGGCCGCCAGTATAGCACATGCCTAGGACACTGCTTTTCCTCCACTAGGGCAGCATGGCAGTGGGAGGGTTCAGAGGCTGTGGGTGGGGCAGGGGGAGAAGAGGGGTGCCGAGGGGAAAGGGTAGGAGGCAGGGAAAGACAGCAGGGGGAAGGGGAGAGGGAAGAGGAGAGGTGGAGAAGAGCAGGGAGAAAGGAGGAAAGAGGGGGAGGAGAGATGAAGAGATGGGGAAGAAGGAGAGGAGAGGAGAACGGAATAGGAGGGGGATTGAGGCAGGCTCAGGCCTCCCCAGGGCTTGGCAGTGCTCTGCACACAGCCTGGGCTGGGTAAATGTTTGTAAAACGAATCAAACCAAATTGTGTCCACAGAGAACACAGGGCACACAGCCTAGAAGCTTCCGAAGAGGCTCATCCTTCAGGGCTCATTGCAGGCAGGAGTGCCCCCCTTCATGCTGGCTGATGCCTATCACCCCTCCAGCTGCTCCCTGAATAGGACTTGGCAGCCAATTACCCCCTCAAGCTGCTCCCTGAGTAGGACTTGGAGGGCATCTTGGTTGAACGGACATGGAGGGAATGCTGAAGGGAAGCCAAGGGTAGTTAGAACAAGGCTTGGGAAGAAGACCCCAAGTTTCCATCAGGCTACCCTGAGTGAGGCTGAGGATGACACATGGAGTTTGTGGAAAGCAGAGGGTCTTACTTGTGCATGGATATTTTCCAGGGATGGCCAGAGGGTATCTAGAAGGAGAAATAGCTGGAAGAGAAATGGTTGAAGGTTCCAGAAGGGAAGCATGAAAGAGGACTGTGAAGAGAGAAGCAAAGAGGTCTTTGGAAATGAAAAGCAACCTAGGGGACATTGTTGTCCCAGCAAATGTATGGCCAGGTAAGCAAGTGCCCACTGTACCTAGTAAGAAGGGATGAGCTGGTGGGAGAGTGGGATGGGGGTTAGGGGTCCAGCTGGCCAGAGACAGGTTGCCTTGGGGTGTCAGAAGGGAGCTGAGAGACTGCCGTCTGGATGGGTGTGTGTGACTCCCTTGAATGCTCACCAGCATCAAACTCCTACACTGTCATGATGTGACTCTGGAATGTTCCCCAAGATGCTGTGCTGAGGACTTGGTTATTCACAAGTGACATCTTTGGGAGCTAACAGGACAGTGAGACCTCTCTCCTTATCCATGGATCACTATGAAGAGGTTCCTGATTTGATGGGGTCCTAGGAGGTAATAGAAACATAGAACATTGACCTAGTTGAAGGGAGTGGGTCCTTCAGGGTGTGTCCCTGGGGGTCATATCATGTGTTTGGCCTCATGCCCTACTTCTGGGCCACCATGAGGTGAGTGTTCTGCTCCACCTCACCATAGCACAGAAACAACAACCTTGGCTGACTGTGAGCTAAAACCTCTGAAACCATGCACTCAGGGAGCCATTCCTCCTCTGAAGTCTTGGTGCCATCAGGGAAAACCACCAGGCACAGGAACTTACACTCTGTTCACAGAGACAGACAGCAAACAAAATGGCAAGCGTGCATGGGTGGCCCCAGATAGGAGGCAGGGTACAAGGCCAGGTTTCAGAGTGCTGAGGGAAGATTTGCTTGTAGATACAGACTCACAGCTCTGTCAGGGATACTGTGTAACAGTTTCTTACCAGAAGCTCCTTGAGCAAGAAAGTAACAACTGAAGCTAGCTTCAGGAAGTTCCTGAAACTGACTAGATTCACTAGGCCCCTCCCTGCCAGAGTAAACAATAAAAACTGAGAGTCTGTCTTAGACCAAAGGAAGCAGAGCTGAGAATAAGACCCAGACAAGCCAAGCAGCCAAGACTCTGAGACCTGTCTGGAAGAGATTTAGCCCATGGAGGCACCTGGAGAGAACACTCGCCAACCTGTTGAGCTGCCTGCAGGCTCTGCAATATGCTCCAGGTTGCCAGCTTTGTTAGCTATCACCCATGCTGGGGTGGGCTTTGGTGACACAGCTGTCTCTGAGTCATTTCTGATCCTGTAACTAATCCCTCACCCAGATTCCTATAAGGAACCCAGTAAAACTCATTGGCTCACCAAGTTGGACTTTGGTGATGTGTGTACTTTGGTCTGCGGTGGGTTCCCTGTCTGGGATGAGTATGTGTGTGTTGCATCTCCCCAGGAAAAGTTTGCCACACTGTATTAACATTCAGCTAGAAATTCAGGAGGTATAAGGGCCCTGGGGTGGGAGTATGGCCTCGATGTTTTTGCACAAATAGGGGGCCTATGTGGCTGTGCACAAATAGGGGGCCTATGTGGCTGTAGGGGAGTGAGAGCCCTGATGGAATGATGGAGACAAGGCCAGGAAAGATGACTCACTAGGAACTAGAGAGGCTTGGTAAGGACTTGCGTTTGGCTGAATATCCTAAGAGCCTTTGATGGGCTTAGAACACATTTACACGCACATGCACTCGTGTATGTACACACACACACACACACACACACACACACACACTCACATAGATTCCCTCAGACACTGAGGTTAGGCCAGGTGGAAGGGTGACTAACAGGCCAGGTGGTTGGTTGCCTGATAGTCATCAACAGAGAATGAGCCATAGCTGGAGGCTAGTCGCTCTAGGGAGATGGGTCCCTGAGCACTCGCCATCGAGATAGATGTGAGGTGCCTGGGAAAGAAGGGTCACGAAGACCCCCATCTTGGGCAACACTGGAAGGCTACATAGGAAGAGGTGCAGGGAGGACTGGGTCACCATCTCAGATGCCCAGGGGACATGGTTGTGCAGTTGTCATGAGAGACTCTTAAATGGGGAGCCTAGCTCAAGAGAGAGGTCTAGGCTGCAGATGTAAATTCAGGGCCTGCCAGCCGGGAGTGGAATTTACAGCCATGTTTGGAGTGAGATCACCCACCACTAGGGACCCCAGGCGCCTGTGCCTGTCTCCTCTCTGAGACTCCTAGGGTACACAGCCACTTCTTGGGTTCTCTGCACCTTGGCCCCAGCCCAGCACCTTGCAGGCAGTGGGTTGACCTAGCTTGGGTGATCAATGACCCGCTGCAGAGACAGATATGGGGAAGTAACTGGGTCAGAACCAGACAGAAAACGCCAGGGCTAGACCACTGTCTGCATCCACTTGTCCAGGGCTAGACCACTGTCTGCATCCACTTGTCGCCTCTTGTGGGGTCTGTCTCCCCAGCACACCACTGACTCTCGATAGCAACCCACACTGTGGAAAAGCCTCGTGGAGTGTGATTAGAAAGCTCAGGGAACCCACGACTGCTTTGTTCTGCTGCTGTTGAAGACAATGCATTTTAAACAGCTCTCATATTGAAAGCGTACATTTGACCCCATCCCTATGGCGATCATATTTTCCGAACCTGGGCCCCTTGAAACCGCCTGACACTCGCCCAGGCTGATGGATGGCCGAGAGGACAGGACAGAGTGTTTGCAGCTGGGCTGTCTCGCCTCTGTTGTTCTCTTATTCTGCCCGCGTGCCAGGCAGGATATTAAGGACTCACAGACGGCTGCTATCTTCACCCATGTCCCCACTTGTAATGGGTTGACTCCATGAAACCTATTTGGGAGGATGTTATCTCTGCCTCACGGCAGAGGGAGGGGCCTCTCTGGGAAGGAAGACACTCCTAGGACTAAGTTTTTCCATTTTCTGTCCATCATCTTCCTGGAGAACAGGGAGGTGACCACAGAGCGTGCTGGGGCTGCAAGGCAGGTGAGCCTGCCCGGGCTGGGTGCCAGTCTCTCATAATCATTGAGGCAAGTGCTAATGGGCACCTGAAAAGTGCCAGGCTGTGTGCCAGGCGTCCTCGATGAGCTGCTGCATCAGGACTCTCCGAGTTTCCCAGGAAACATGGTCCATGATGTCACCACTTTTTGTAGGAAGTTGCGAGGTCTCAGAGAGGCTGAGACATTTGCCCCCAAACACACAGTAAGAGAAGAAAAGGGACTTTGTGGTCATCTTTCTCAAGTGCATCCCCGAAGCCAGTCCCAAGTTCTCACTTGTCCTGGTCTGTTTGTGCATCACATTCACCTTCAAAGAAGAGGGTCCATGAGAGCACTGGAGAGCTGATGGGGCTCACTTGGTGGGTGCACAAAGCCCTGGGTTCAGTACCCAGAATTGTGCAAATTGGGTGGGCCTGTTATGTCAGCACTCAAGAAGTAGAGGCCGAGAGATCAATAGTTCAGTGTTACTCTTGGCTATGTAGCAATTTGAAGGCCAGCCTGTGCTACATGGCACATTGTCTCAAAGAATGAAAGGGGGGGGCAGGGGGAAGAGGATGAAGATGATGATGTATGCACGAAGAGCCACTTAGGGACATGTTCTTGGAGACAGGGATGACTCATTGGGTAAAATGTCTCCCATCCTAGCATGAAGACCTGAGTTCAGATTCCCAGAACCCACGTAAAAGTCAGGCATAGTAATGCACATTTGTAACCCCAGCACTGGGGTTCTAGAGACAGACAGATCTCCCAAGCTCACTGACCAGCCAGCCTGTACGCTCCAGAGTCTATGAGAAATCCTGTCTCAACAAGTAAAGAGAGAAATTGAGGACGGCACCTAATGTCGACCTCTGGACTCCGTACATGCCCACCCACCTGTACATTCATACCCTCATGACCATGCACACACAGAAAAAATAAGCAATAAAAATTTAAAGCAGTATCTGTTGTTAGAATTTCCATGTTCTGAGGTAAACCGAGGCACAAACATTTACCTTGCTTTTCCAAAGACATGCATGGGTGAAAGACATTGGCCTCCATAGCTTAGGAGCTTGGATGTGGGGAATTTGCACTCATCCTCTCCATCCCTCCTTCTGTGTGGCCAGGAGCAGAGGAAAGCTGTCGTCTCAGGGCCCTGGAGCACCTTTCACTCGAGCAAGCTGCCCAGGAGACCATGAAAATAAATAAATCTGTATTTAAAAGCCAAGTGGTGCATGCTTCTCATCCCAGTGCTCAGGAGGCGGAGACAAGCGGATCCGGGGGGCTTTCTGGCCACACAGCCTAGCCTTATGAGAAAACTCCAGACTGAGTAAGAGACGCCCATCTAAAATCACAAAGTGGACAGATAGCACCTGATAAATGACACTAAGCTTGATCTCTGACCTTCCCATAAACACACAGACACGTGCACTCACACACACATGCACTCAAACACACAAGAACATACAGGGATGTGCACACACACACACACACACACACACACACACACAGTTGCCCCCTCAAACCTGAAAGACCTGGTTCCACATCTCTCCCTAATGTGGGGTGGTAAGCTAGATTGGAGAGCGGCCTGCAGCTAACATCCGGGCTTCTAGCCTCGCTTCTGCACCTAGAAGCTGTGTGGTTTCAGGTGAATTACTTCACCTTTCTGTGCCTCTGGCTCACCCATCTGTAAGCATGAGAGGATAGCCCTGTCCTTTACACAGTAAGTCCTCAGTCTAGGGAGCACAGTGTCCATAGCCTACCGCGCCTAGAGAAGTCATGTTCATCCTGGTTCACAGATGTGCCTCCCAGGCCTGTGTCATGTGCCACTGTGTGTTGCTTGTGGGTACAACCTTCGGGGACTGTCTTGCTGTTCAGGGTTGTTGTCTCCTTTGCTCTGTGAGTTTGACTGATTTGCTGAGGTCCCAGCAACCTATAGTCTCCAAGTCCCAACTGGGCCACAATTACCTCATGGATTCATGGCAGGGAAACAAACCAAAGACTTATATTATCAGTAGAGGCAGAGCAGCCTTCCTAGCAGAAGGAAAATTCTAGAACAAGGAGTCAGATCTCCATCATTTAGTTTTTAAGATTCTCTGAGCTTCCCACTCACAGCTTACTTTCAGATTAGTCAGCCAGTGTGAGTCACTCAGGGCCTCACCAGCCCTGTGCACAGAATACTGATGCAGTCTGCCCTGCCAAGGGGGCGGAGGGACCCCTGGGGGCCCAGGGCCCTTGCTTGCAGCCATTCCATCCGCTTCAACGTTTGCTCAGCTCCCCACCAAACACACAGGCGGCCCCATCCTTGTTTCTCTGGCTTACCAGAATTGGCCCCCCTCTCCAGCGACAGGGTGATTAATCCCCCCATGCCGGAGAAGCAGGGGCCAAGCAGCCACATAAGTCATGCCCACGCTGACAGCAGGCAAGGGAGAGGCCCAGAGCTTTGGCCTTGATGCACATTGGAGAGGGAGGCCCCGTTGGCCCGCTGGGAAGGGGGAAAGGGGCCTGGAAAATAGATTGCACAGAGACTTGTGTTGTCTCCAGAAGGAGACGGGAGAGCAGCCCACACCCTGCTGAGGCCCCACCGTCCCCACATTCACTTATTCATGTATTCATGCTTTCATTCGCTTATTTACCCACAGCCATTTGCAGAACATTCCTTCCCTGGTGCTCCCGGTGGAGCCCCACCTAGATGTGGGGTCTTGTGGAGAAAGAAAGCTCCCACATGTGGGGAACCCAGGGAAAACAGGTCATATGAACCTCTGTAAGACGAGGCAGCCCAGCCATGGAGGGCCATGCAGGCAGAACTGTAGGAAGGAGAGGCCTCAGCTGAGGTCCAGAGTTGGATCCCAAGGAAGTGGCGTTCCAGGCTCATTGTCACTGTGACAGGAGCTAGATGGCAGAGGGGTTTGTGAAGCAAAGGACACAGCCTTATCGGGGACCATAGCTGCAGGGACAGAGAAGAAGGCAGAGGACACACGGGCAGTCATGTATGAACCAGCGGGAGAGGTCAGCCATCTTTGCAGGCATCTCCCCAAGGCTGTATGTGGGGCCAAGATGGGGTGTCTGGAGGAGTACCTGGAGACACTCAGGGCAGCAGTTACTGGAAGCTGGCTATGTAAGGTCACAGGAGGGCCACTGGGGATGTCCTCACTTGCCTGGCACCTGTCTCAGGAGTGGGGAGAAGGAAGACAGGAGGGAGGAGGAAGATGTCTTTATTCCTTAAGCTGACCTGGAGCTTAAGCTTGTCTGCAGCTGACAGATCCCAGGATCCTGTACCTGCACCCTCTTCAATGCAAACCCAACATGCCCAGCCCTGCCATACCTTGGCCTCCCTCCATTCTGGAGAGGTTACATCAGTTCCCTGAGACCATGCTTACAATATCACAGAAATCCCAGGTTGGGCTGCTGGGGTCTCCTGGATCATTGGAGATTAGGCAATGCTCCTGCCTGGTGCTATATAGCTCCATCCCTAAGCTATAAACACAAAGAAAATTGGCCCTTCCTTGAGATTAGTCCATTCTCCTTCCCAAGGGTCAGGCCCAGGAAGGAGGCCTCTACAGCAGTGTGGGTCCTGTTTCCCCACAGCGTCCCAGGATGATGATGGCACACTCAAGACGTGGAGGGATAGGACCCCAGGACTAGAAGACGGTTGCCATCTGGATCCGCAAGGAGAACCCAGCCTGTCCCCACTCCTGGTCAAGAAGTTTTAGAGTTTGCTGAGGCTACAATGGAGCAGTGATGGGGGAGTGAGAATCGAGCCCAGCACCCCACTTAGCCCTAGGCCAGTTCCTTCTTACACTCACGGCTCCTCCTTCATGTCACTTGCTGAGATCCCCGATCTTGACAGCCCTGGAAAAGAGGCTCAAGCAGAGCAGGGGAAATGGGGTTTGGTTCCCTCAAGGCCCTGGGAGGGAGAGCCTAGAAGGGATCAGGGAACACCTGGCAGCAGGGGGCAAATGTGAGCCAGCCCCACAAGTCTGAGCACAGACTGGGTGAAGCTGTCCCCCTGTTACCTTTGAGACAGGGATAAGAGCATCAAGTGGTTAAGCCAATTGTGACAGAAGGGAAGAGACTCTCGGTGACCCCCTGCCTGCCACCTCTACTCTATGCTCTCCTTTCGCTGAGCCGCCCTCCAGCCCACGGCGCTCACAGGCACAGCTGGATTTGTTCTCTGCCTCTGAATCTTGTCATGCCAAGCTCACTCACTAGCTGTAGGAATTTCAGGTGTGCATGTGCACACCTGCACGAGCCTTGTCCCTGACAGCCCTCTGCCAGCAGAATGCTGGCTCAACCTAAGTGAAGCCAACACAAGGAACACTATCCAGGGGGAGAAAGAGGTGGGATGTACACAGCAGGATGTGGCTCCATCATGGTCAAATTTTCTTTTTCTGTAGAAGGTTCTAGATCAACTCTTAAATCACACTTCCTTACCTGTGGGATCTTATCTTGATGTGACTGAATGTGGAGGGTCTTGCTCACACAGAACTGAGTATCTTGAAGTCCCATCCACACAACACTGGGGTCTTAGGGTCTTAGAGTCTCACATCACATTCAGTCTCCTGAGACTTCACACACACCTCATTGAATCTCTTGGGGTATAATTCACACACAGTTGAGTCTCTTGGGATCTAATTCAACACTGAGTCTCTCAGGGTCTTAGCCGTTCAACATTGAGTCTCTCAGGGCCTCACTTATACAAATATTAAGTTTCTCATAATCTCACCCGATATTAAATCTTTAATGGTCCCACTCTCTCAATGTTGAGTCTCTCAGGGTCTCATTCATTCAACATTGAGTCTTTCAGGCTCTCACTCAACATTGAGTCTCTCAGGGTCTCACTCACTCAACATTGAGTCTCTCAGAGTCTCATTCAACTTTGAGTCTCTCAGGGTCTAACTCACTCAACATTGATTCTCTCAGGGACTCACATACCATTCAAATCTCACACATAGGCCTGCCCTTCCTTGGAGCCCCACTTGACATCCTATGTCTGAGGCAGGTCCACCTAAAATACTTGTGTATTTTCAAGAGTCTCCACACAGCATTGGAGGGAAACATCCTATATTTTCTCTGTTTGTTGGAGCAATGGATTACTTTAAGTCTCAGGAAAACATTTCTCATGGACCAGCCAGCAGAGAGAGCTTTGATTCATCTCCTTTTCTCTGGCTGGATCTCATGTGGTTGTCCTATTATACAGAACCATATGGAGTTGCCTAAGGCCCCACTTAGGTGCCCCCCAAAGATGATAGCTTTCTAAGGTCAACCCCACCTGAGGACTACCCAGCCAACGTCAGGAAGCATTGCCTCTGCCTAGCCAGGATCATGTCTTTAAGACCTCCACTGTCCCCCTTCCTCAGACCAGACATGGTGACCCCCTGCCTGGAGCCTCACTCCTCTTGGGGAAATGTCTCTTGGTGCCACAGGCTTCAGGCCCAAGCTTCACACTGCCTTGACCACCAAGTACTGTATTTTTGTTTGTTTATAATGCATTTGCTATGTTTTATTTGTGGGAGGGTCTGTGTGCCACAGTGTGCATGTAGAGGTCAGAAGACTGCTTCCAGGAGCCAGTTCTTTCTCTACCATGTGGGTCCCAGGTTTGAGACTCAGGTTTGGCCTCAAATGCCTTTATGGCCAAGCCCCTGGCCTCAAGCACTGGATGTTTTTGTTTAATAAATACATTGATTGACCTAATAACAAAACACAAAACTTATAGTGGGATACACATGGCCATGAGTAGGATGCCTGTGGCACTCAGCTGGGAAGGGCAGCAGTGTCCCTGAATATCCATCACTTACTTCCCTAGAGCCTCCCCAGATCCTGCAGAGCCCCTGACCTTCACACAGGTGAATCCTGGCCATGGGTAGAGTAAATCTTCTACCCCTGATGCACAGCTGAGGGCCGGGATCTGGCCCTCCCTCTTGCCCAAGCTGGTTTTCTTCCATAGGCTTGTCTAGCCACAGTGGCTCCATCCTCCCAAGAGCTGAGCCCTATGTGTCTCTGGCTGTGAGCCCTACCTGATGCCTAGGTCAAGGTCCCTTCCAGGTCCCATGTGCTTAGTGGCAAATGACCACTAGTCACCCAGAATCACAGACTTGTGCCAGTAATCCAGTACTCTAACCTGGAATTGTACCCAAGCCAGAAATGCTTTGTGACTTCCACCTTCTAGAGAACGCTAGCACACAACCTTCACCCAACTACTGCCTTATCCAGCCACCCCATCACTTGTCTGGGTGCTCTTGGTGCCCATGCCTCTGATTCCAACCCATTCTCAGTGGCTCCTCTTTGCCTCTTTGGGGGGGGGGGCTTATCATCCCCAGGCCTGGAGTTCTTACCACTCCAGTCCTGCTCGGAGAACGAGTTCGTTGGGGATGGAGGATCAAAATGTCACTTCCTCTAAGGCCCCTGGCTGGAGTCTATGAGGTCATTTCCTCAGTGATGTCACTTTCCCTCTGAAGTCTGGGAGCCCTCTAGGATCATGATGGTTGACTATCTCCCAGCGTATACTGCAAGGACTGGAAGGGTATTTAGGTGGAAGGAACTACGTATGCAAAGGTCTGTATTGAGCACCAGGAGAGCCCAGTACCATAGAGCAGGAGGGCAAGATGGAGATACCATGGCTGGATCTGGGAGCATCTTTGGATCCCTCAAGGGAGGAGACAATCTCTGTTTAGAGGGCCATGGGGAACATGGCTAGTTGGGTTTAGAGCCTTAGGAAAGGTCCTGGGGAGAAGCAGGAAGTGGCCTCTGGCCCAGATTGCCTGTGCTCAGCCTCAGCACTTTCTGCTTTCCCACAAGGTTCCTGGCCAAGGCTGTTCGGGCCACAAGATTGGAAGTTTATAAAACTTCTTAGCTTGTGGAAAGACAAGGGGTGCCGGCCAGTCCTCTGTGGTGGTGGTGCAGTGGCAGCGCCTACCCAGAGCACACCCTCATGGCCTCTGGCAACAGAAGAAGGTAGGAGGGGACCCCCCAATCAGGCCCCAACTCTGCTTCCCACGAAGGGTGTCCCCCAAAAACATTACCCTGAGGGAAAGGGGCTGTCCTGGCTTGTAGCCCTACAGACATGGGTTCAATCCAGGTCTGCTACTTCCCAGATACGTGTCCAGGATAATTGTGGCGATACCCAGGGGCTGCTGGCAGGCACAAAGCAGACCCTCTGGTGGTCCCTTAGCCCTATCACCTCTTTCTGACATCCACTTAGTGTTCTAGCATACCCCAACACCAGTTTTCCATTCCCATCGTGGACCCTCCCCAGCTGCACTCGCTCAGTGGAAAGGAATGTACAGCCCCACAGCCCCACAGCCCCAGAGCCCCAGAGCCCCAGCGAAGAAGGTTGGCCACGTCAAGCCTTGAGCGTCTCTGGAGCAGCAGCACTTGGGGCCCAGGGCCCCTCGCTCTGCGCGCCTAGCCAGTAATGAAGACCATGTGAGGGCTGCAGGCTCCCCCCACCCCCCTGCCTTCCTGGCTTAGCAGAGAGGCTCTCAGGAAGTGGGGAGGGGAAGGGGGGTCTGCCTCGCTGTCCAGCTGGAAGAACTGTGCTGGGAAGATGGGGAGTTGGCGGAGGTCAAAGAGGCCCAGTCCTCCCCACAGCTATCTATACACGTAGCACTCTGAACAGTATCCTGTCCCCCCGAACCTCTGTTTCCCCAAACTGGGTGCATTATCCTGTTTCAGAAAGGTCACTAATAGTAGGACTCAACAGTGCAATCATTTCTTCAGAAAATAACTATTGGTGGCCCAGGGTTCAGTTAAGAGGGTCACTATGCTCTGGCTTGAGGGTGGCAGGAGTCAGTGACAGATGGCAGTTTGGACACTGATGCTCAGTTCTGGGTCCTCTTCAGTAGAAGACACCAAGGTAAATCTCTCAAAAAGCCCTGAGACTTGGTCTGGAGAAGAAAGGTCAGGGGAGTCACAGTTACCAGCTCCAGATATGCTAGGGCCCAGACTTGGTTTTCCCAAATACCTTTCCTGGTAAGAATGTGCCTCTTCAGA
Source organism: Peromyscus eremicus (assembly GCF_949786415.1). Taxonomy (NCBI): domain Eukaryota; kingdom Metazoa; phylum Chordata; class Mammalia; order Rodentia; family Cricetidae; genus Peromyscus; species Peromyscus eremicus. Next base: position 57,343,375 of record NC_081430.1, on the reverse strand, counting down.
GGACTGTGCTCCTAGATGGGTAGTGAGCTCTCTAGTGCCAGAGAGAGTAGGTCTCTAGGTGCGATCCTTGAGGTCTGTGGGTAGTTCCACTGAGTGCGCACTGAAGGACTGAGTGATTTCATGAGTTCCATGAGGTCTGGGGCTCTCCTCTCAGCAGCCTGCCCCAGAAATGCCTGGCAGTACTTCACTGGGCCACTGAATACCTCAGAGACCGCAGGGAGAGGCTTCCCATGCCCGGTGGAGACCTGGGTCCTTCCTGCATCCTGATATAGCTAGTGGAGGGCGACCCCCCAGCCCACATTCCCAAAGTGAACCTCAAGACCTCATCCATGGGCCTCACACAGATTTCCTGTTTGGGAAGGCCTGATTGTACATTCACCGGAATCTGAACAGGCTATCTCTTCCCTCCCAACCACTCGGGGTCTGAAGGGTCCATACAAATAAGCCGTCCAATCCCTCTTCTCTTGCACTGGCAGGAGGGTTGCCTGGCTGGGCCATGCCCTGGTCCCACAGATGGGCAAGAAGACCCATATACTCAGAGACATGACCCTGTATTGGCCAGGTCCACATGGACAGCCAAGCCCCAGCCCCCAGCCCCCAGCCCTGTATTTCCTGCTGCCCTGGCCTCTACCCCTGCCCAGCTGCCGGGGCTAATCCAGGCCTGTGGGAAGCATGGGGCGGGGCAGCCTTGCTGGCCAGAGAAGTCTCGCTTCACCGGGATGCCTCCATGCACAGATGAGCCTCTGGGCTCCAGCTCGGGTGGATTTGATAAACTCACTAAATTGCAATTCTCTGTGGCTTATGGGAGCTGGGCTTTGGCCAGAATATGCATTATCCTTTGCAGCTGCAGGCTGTAGAGAGCCAAAGGGTGGAGGCCTAGCTGGGGCTTTCCCACCCTCCAGCCTGGGGCCCAGTGCTTTTGGGGGTGCTACGCCTAGAGCCATTGTCCCGGCCAAGAGAAGAGTGCCTTATGATACACCGGGGAGGTACAACCCAAGAAAGAGCTGTGCCAACACTGGATCTCCCAGAAGTTTCTAGAGCAAAGTGCCAGCAGGGGCTGTGTACCCACCTTTCATGGGCAAGCAGTGATGGGGTCCTAGGCTGAACTCACTTCTTCTGGGCAGGAATGCTACAGACCTCCTCCCTGAAGCTGGCCATAGGCACTCTTTCACCTTGGCTCATGGCTCTGTTCTAGGGATAGAAAAAGTACCTCTAATAGTAGCTCAGAGATTCAGGGGACCTGGAGTCCAGCTTGCTACCCTCCCCAGTGGTGGCATGGGGGCTGGTGAGGAGGTACAGGAAAGTGCTGTGCACAGTGGGCCTGCAGGAAGATTGACATCTTTAACCCAGGGTGAGCTGGGGGTGTTTTTGACATCAGAGCCTAAAGCGCTGCTCTGTGCTCTAGACAATCAATTTCCGCACACGTACACAGAGAGCCACAGCTCTGCTTCCGGCTGCCTCGTCTCCTGGAATAGCTGCTTTTTAATTACATGGAAAGGTCACCAGGAAAGAAAGAAGCGAGAAGCCTGAGTCTGCTTAGCCTTTCTCCCCAGGCTAAGAACTTTGAAACTCCACAGCTGAAGGGCAAACCTGGGGGTAGGTAGGGAGCCAGAGAACGGTGTAGGGGTTACTGCCTCAGTTTTCCCAGCTGCAGAGTGGAGTAACTGGTTTGCAGAATGATAAAGCCTTCTTGCAACCCAGCCACCCGGTACCTCTGCAACCCAGCCACCCAGTACCTCTGCAGCCCAGCCACCCAGTACCCCTTTAACTCAGCCACCCAGTACCTCTGCAGCCCAGCCACCCAGTACCCCTGCAACTCAGCCACCCAGTACCTCTGCAGCTCATCCATCCAGTACCTGTGCAACCCAGCCACCCAGTACCTCTGCAACCCAGTCACCCAGTACCTCTGCAACCCAGCCACCCAGTACCTCTGCAACTCAGCCACCCAGCCACCAGCACTTTCGCAACCCAGCCACCCAGTACCTCTGCAGCTCAGCCACCCAGTACCTCTGCAACCTAGCCACCCAGTACCTCTGCAACCCAGCCACCCAGAACCTCTACAACTCAGACTTGTGGGCATTAAGCCAAAAAGAAATAAAATAAAATAAATGAGCAGGGGACTTAAAGTCTAGTGTATGTGGATGGGGACAGAGAAAGAGAAGTCTTTTGATTTTTGGCATCCCGGAGCTCTGTCTGAAGTGGGGAGCTAAACTATTCAGTGAGATCACAGAAGGCTTCCTGGAAGAAATAGCCCCTGAGCTTAGAGCTCAGGCAGGCAGTGGTCAGCGAGAGGAGCCTTGTTCTCTGCTAGGAACAGACTTCCCAGCTGCTGCCCCTACCGTCCCCCCACCCCCAGACACTGCACCATTGTACCCAGAATGCCTTTCCAGAACAGTCTTTGCTGCCTTTTTGAAGCTGTGGGGAAATAGTTGGAGGAGCCTGTCCTTCTTCCAACTCCTCTTGTGCCCCAGAAGCCCCAGAGGTCCTCAGCCAGAACCCCAGGATAGTGTGAGCTGGAGTGAGGAGACCAGCCCCCACCCATACCCCTTCGACTGCTGCACCAGCACAGGGTTGGCGGGGGTATGTCAATCACTATTTTAAATGAGCGAGGATATTCTCTTCCTCCCCCTGCAAGGGGAATTCAAAAATTGGATTTACTGGTCAAATTAATGAAATGCATGCATCCTCAGGCACCCACCCCTGGGATGCTTCCTTTACTGACAAACAAGTCTTTAAAATACAGCCAGCCATCTTCACAGTATAAAAGCAGCCCCGACATATGTGTGCACCCAGGGGAGGGACCGCCAAACGCCCCTAGAGTCATGGAGGGAGGGGGAACACTGAGGGGATTTTAATTTTCTTCTTTCCGCTGACTCCAGCTTCCTCCACTGTCAACAGCCTCCTTTTACGATCAGGAACGAAGATAGCATTTTTAATAAAAGAACAATGCATCGATATTACTAATTACAGTTTTGCCTTTTCAAAAGCTCCCCACCCCAATCCCCTCCTGTCCCCATAGGGCAAGCAGCTGACTCCCTGGGTGGCTGCCTCTAGGTAAAGATTTCTGCCCAGGGTCCCTGGCTTTATTCACTTCATACAAGTGGCAGTCATCTCTCCACTGGGACGACTCCATCTTCACAGTGGCTGAGGCTTCTCCCTACCCCTCGATCTCCTACCCACCCCCCACCCATCAACCCACCCCCACGCCTGCTCCCCGCTTAGCCTGGTATGAGACAGGGAGTGGCGGCTACAGAGCTGGGAATGATGGATGGTTTGCTCAAAGCGAGGCCTTATTAATCCTGTCTGGCCTGGAAATCTCTGTATCCAGAGCCCAGGGCAGCAGCCAGCAGGTATTCAGCAGCCCCACAGCCCTAAATCTCTGGGGGTGCCTCAGCACTGGGCCTCACTTTCCTCATCTGGTGCTGTGGCATGTTTTCACTGAACCCCATGTCGGTACTCTCCAATATCCTTGTGTAGCCAGATGTGACCAGGTCCCATCTGATCAGCCCCTGCCCGTGTGTCCAGCTCTGAACTGAGGGCTACTTGTGCCTTCCAAATGGGTCTCCAGCCTTGGAACAGCCCCAGTGGTGAGGGCTTGGAAGACAGACAGACAGAGCCCAAGCCAGACTGCATCACAGAGGGGCTCGGTGCCAGTGAGGGAGCAAGGGAGGCTGAAGTGAGTCGTAAGATGGGGTGCCCAGGAGTAGCTCACAGGGATCCCTTGTTAAATTGTGTAGTGGTTCAGCAAACAGAGCCCACACAGGCAAACTGAAACAGGGGCTCTGAGCCTCCATGGGTCTCCTCAGCCTCACTGTGGAAAGTGGGGTAACAACCTCGAGTCTAGGTGATCTTGGTGACCATCAAGATAGCCACTGGCTTAGCTCGACAGTGATGGAGGGCTGAAGATTTGCAGCATTTCCAGGAGGCCCCATTTGGGAGCAGCACTCAGCCGGCCTGCCACGTGTTGGCCCTGGGACCTCTGCATCCAGGGGTTGCTCCCAGGGTGAGGGGTACTCACACAAAATCAGAGGTACTCAAAAAAATGACTCAAAAATGGTGACTTTACTAATCTTTCTTAACTAGCCATTTTCTAAACAAAGGTGACCGTAGTCCAGATTGGAAGGTCACATAGCACCCTGTGGCAAAGAAGGATGGAGAACGCCTTCATCCTGGATGGCAGCTCTCAATCCTTTCTCCTTTCCCAGCAGTAGCTCAGGCCCGCAGAGAGCCAGTCTCAGGGTTCTCCAATAATAGAGGTAAAAGTTATGGCTTTCCTGTTCCTCTCAAAGAATTAATTCTGCTGCCAGGCATTTGTCCCCAAAGCTCTCGGATCTGGGGATCAAATCATGGCCCCTGTCTGCACCAACGTAGCACTTCAATGTTTCAAAGGCAGATTCTTGGGTAAAATATTGCTGTCCCCAAGGCCCTCGCGCACAACCAGCTCCCAGAGTAATCTCTCACGACACAATACAAATGGGATACAGTGTTGCCCACCCTGGCTTTAAATGAGAAAGTTAGAAAAACAAAATGCAGAGGGGAAAGCTACTCTGATCGCGGGAGCCCAGAGTAATTGCCTTCTAGCTGAGAGCTGGGCTGCGTCTAGGGGCTGCGTGGAGGGGGGCTGTCCCCACTCGGACTTTGAATATTAAGTGAAGTTTTATTTACGGTTCTTCTTGAGAGCTCACGACTCTCAAGCGAGGCAGGGATCGTAACAAACCCTCTCGCATGAAAGTCAGGCTATAAAAAATAATTAAGGGAAAATTTCCCCACGGTCCAGGCAGCTCAGAGGGTCCCTCTGCAAACATATGACATGGAGGTGTTGGGGATGGCAACTCTCATGGATATGGGTCCTGGTGAGGTAGAGGCCACAGCATCCTGAGCAGAGGAAGGTGGCTTTCCTTTATAGAGGGTGATGTATGATTGATTCCTGCCCAGAAGTATGTGCCTTTTCTCTGTGCCGGGAAACTGAGTCTGTGTGGATAAGAGGAGAGGATTCAGGGGACCCTAAAATCAGGATGCCATGTTCCTCTGGGCTTCCTGTGGAGCCAGACTGGCTGAAGACAAAAGCCTGATGTCTAAAGGTAACAAGCTGGCCTACCAGAAGCAGTCAGACATCTCAGAGGAGAGTTCTAGAGTCAGGGCAGTGTCTAGATTCTCTCCACAACAACCACTTTTCCAAGCCCAGCACTTTGCTCACACTATGGTGATGGTTTGACCTTGTCCCCATGCTACCTGTGGGGACACTGAGGCTGGAGGGTTGCTCATGTGTGAAGAGGCTGACCTCCAGGCTCTGAGAGAGGCTGCCATTTTGACAGATAGCTTGAACTCCCCTGATTGGTTCCCCCCAGTCAGTAAACCACCACCTGCACCCCAGGAAACTTCTCTTATTTGGCTTGGGTTCTGACCTCGGCAGCCTCTCCTCATAGACATCCCACTCAGTAAGTGGTGTGGGACACATGTGAGCTCAAGACTTCCAAACCTAAGTTGTGTGCAAGCATATGAACCTAGGACACAGAGAGCTGTCACGGAATGTGGTAGGGAACAGTGTTATGAAGCAGAGGGAAGTGCAGTGCAAAGGTCCTGAGGCTGCAAAGATTCTCCTCCCTTCTTCCCTTACTGGATATCAGCCAGTACCCCACTCTCAAGTTTTCATAAGAAAACACGTGGGATGTGTTTGGAGGGTACCATCTTCATAAAATAACTGAGGCTGTACCCTCAGTTACTCTGTCCCCTGGAGTGTGGATCTAAACTCCCTTCCCACTCTGTACTTTCCTCTGAAAATACCTTCCTATGTACATTCCCAGAACGCTCTTTCCACCTCATTTGCACGTTGAACTCCTCTTCACCCTTCAAGACCTAACTTCAATGTCACCTCTTCCAGGGCACCTCCTTCTGTCACCCTAGCCCCTCTTCTGCCCTCATGGGCTGAGCAGTGTATGTAAAATGCTTCCTCCTAGAACTGCAAAACATAACCTGCACTTGTCCAGCAGACAGGGCACAGATGGAGGCTGGAAGTGTAGCTCAGGTAGTAGAGTGCTTGCCTAGCATGCACGGAAGGCCTGGGCTTGATTTCCAGTATTGAATAATGGTGGTGCACACCTGTAATCCCAGCACTTGGGAGGTAGAGGCGGGAGGATCAGAAGTTCAAGACCACTCCCAGTTGTGTAGTAAGGTTGCGATCAGCCAGAGGTACGTGGGGACCTTATCTTAAAAAAAAAATTAAAAAAAAAAAAAAAAAAAAAAGGAAGAAGAGATGGACGGTCATATAGCCTATCAGTGGGGAAGAGGGACTAGGAAAGGGACCTAGGCTCACCACCATGTAAACTGTACAGCACCCAGCACAAGGCTGTACATTTGTGTCCAGTTGACACCAGGAATGGGTGCAAGATGAAGCCCCAAGCAGGTCACGTGATCCAAGCATCTGTTATCACTTTGGGGCTAATACTGTGTCCCAGAGCCTCTGCATATGCCTGGGCCCCATCATGCAAGCTCTAAGGCATGCCTGCTGGCCTCCACCTGGCCCCTGAGGCCCTGACATGAGCTATGGCTGCTTTATGAGGCAGACTGAAATTCCAAGAACAGGGCAGAGGGGTCACCTGTGAGGAATGAAGAGTGGGCTGAGACAGGGGGCAGGATTCATACGCAGGTCACAGGGCCCCTCTGCCCCTCCATCCCCCTGAGCCCAGTATGTCCGGCTCTGTGGTCAGTCCTTGCCCTCCCTGGGCCACTGTATCCCTTACCAATGGAGGGGAGGGGAGGCCTAGCCCAGGAGGGGCTATGAGCCATCCAGGCCCTGCGGAGAAACCCATGTGCTCAGGCTGCATGTAGATGGATGCCTACAGCAAGAGGCAGGGACGAGCCGGGTCTCACAGGAGCCGTTGGCTGCTCTGTGGCTAGGACAGCTCCCCTCCTGATGACACCCTTCTCCAACGGGGCAGAATCTGAGATCTCTAGCACCCCAAGGCACATGGGCACCAGGGGTCAGGGTATTGTGATTCTGGGGACTCCATAGAGACTTACTAAGTCAACCATGAGGAGCTAGACACACTTTGCCAGGAGGCCTGTTCTGTCCCTGACTGGACATTTCTGGCCTTTGATGGCTTTGGACACCAGGGCAGGTCTATGTGTGTATGAAGAAGGCAGGAAGGGTGTGTGTGTCTGTGCTGTGAATGCACATGCGTATACCAGGGGGTATGGTGATGGTTCCAACAGGATCTCCAGAGAACCTAAGGTCTCTCCTGCTCCCTAGCTAGGGACCTGGGGTCACCTCTGCTCCTCTTAATGCTTAATTCAGCTCTTTCCCCATGCTCACCACCCTCCAACAGGTTCATTCCCCAAAGTTCCCATGCTCCTGGTCTGTCCCAGGCCCCCACCTCCTGGAAACTCTCAGCTCTTTTCACTCTTGAACCCCTAGTAAGAGGCCACAAGCCCCTGGGGATCCTTCCCATGTCCCCAGCCTGGGCCAGCTGTTGCGCTCACCCCTTCCCAGGCCAGGCTTGGGACAGGTGAACCACTTCCCAGAAGTGGGCCTGACAGGCTGGGTGGTCGAGAAGGCCAGAAGGGTCATGGGAAGATCCGGCTGCAGCTGCTCAGGGGTCCTCTGTGCCAAGGAGCCCCCTCCGTGGGAGCCCAGCTGCTTGGCACTACCACAGGGCACATCTGCATGATGACAGCCGGTGGCAGGGTTCGAGGACAAGAGAGAGCTAATCCCCATGTCCGCCAGCACAGGAACATTTGATCTGTTGGCGAGGAACATGGGGTCGCTTCCTGCTCTGGGCAGCCCAAGGTACTGCATCTGTGCTGTGGCTAATGGGCATCCTCAGGAGATCAGCAGCATCTGGACCTGGGACCCTCGCACCCCTCTGTCCCCCATCCCTGTCCCCTGGAACAGGAGTATGAAAGAGGTCATTTCAGGAAGGGTGCCCCCAGTCACTCTACAACAACATGGTCATTGGTGTCCAGTCCAGAAGCTGCTGCCCAGGGAGGCCATTAACTCCCACAGGCCCCCTCTAACCTCAGTCTTCCTCCTACAGTGTAAGGCTGGTGGCCTCAAACCCTCTGCAAACCAATGTTCTCCCACAGGCTCCAAATCCCAACATGGACCCAAGTGGCCCAGGAAGGCCTGAGACCATATGGTTGACAGGGACAGTTTGGGGTCTGAGTAGGCACAAGGGCCTATGCTCCTGTCCTGGCCATAGGTGAGATGTTAAGCTTACTAAGCCTCATCCTACTCAACTGAGACACAAGGACAGCATCTCCTGTCTGCCCAGCAGCGACAAAGTTGGTTCCCTGCAGGCTCTATGTCCTTGTCCCCATCTTGGCAGCCAGCCTCTGACAATGGGAACTCAACCCTCCTATCCTTCCCAGGAGGTATGTGCTCTTCAGACAGTGGCCATTGTACATGGGCTGTGGACAGAGGAGCCGTGAGCTGGGAAAGGTAGAGCAAGGCCTTGAAGCTGAGGGCAGAGGGTGGCTGCGGGACTCGAGCCAAGGCAGGATCTGTCGGCATAAGCCAAGTTAGAATGATGAAGGTGACCTTTGACCTTAAGCTCTTCTTTCTACTCTATCAATAACATAAGGAGGGCACCAGCCTGTCTGACCTCAGAATCCATCTCTGCAACATCTTCATGGATGACTGCAGTCCTTCACCCCAAAGTCAGGCCCGGTGAGATAACAGGACCATTAAAGAAAAGAAATGTGCAGGGTCTCTGCAGCAGGAGGCGGGCTGTGTCCAAGGATGGGGACCATGGGGAGGTACCGCAGAGGGCACACTCCACCCTACCCCGCTGTGCGGTGAGGACCCCTGACCACAATGACCTGCCTTTAACCCCAATGAGGCCAGAGAAAGGGCCATATTGGGCCTCTGCCTCCCACCGTCACTAAAGCCCACATGTGCAATCATTTCCAAGATGGATGGCTCACACCCGTGACCCTGTCCTCCCTAGCATCAGAGTCCCAGAAGTAGTTTATCCCAAACACGGAGGCCAGGCTCTGCTCCTCCTGAGCCAGCCCTGAGGGAACTGGGCTTTTCCAGTTTCCAAAATGAGTTTTCTCTAGTCATTGGCAAGCCCAGGACCCAGAAGTCCACACATCCGGGACACCTGAAGAGGAATAACAGGCAATGGCCTTCATTAGGCCGGGAGGGTCTGGACAAGCCTGCGTTGCCTCAGGAACTGCCTCCAGATGAGTCACTCACAGGCTTCCTTCCATCCCGCCGCCGCCGTCGAGAGCTGGATCAGGAGCGCCCTCTTTGGGGCGGTAACTGTTGACTTTCCTCTCCTGTCCATACCACGGAGGCGCCTGACCACTGCCACCACCCACTGTGCCACACCCGCACCAAGTGTGCCTGCCACCTCACTCCTTGCTGTAGTCAGAACCATCTTTGACCAGACCACTTTCCTGGTGAAGAAACAGCCTCATCAAAGCTCTGACCTGGCCGAATTGCCCGTCAGCTCCCGAATTCCGAAGCTGTTTTCACTCCCTCCTTCACCATCTTCCTCCCTCACACAGTTGTGTGAGGGCGACTGGGTGCCAGGCACTGTCCTACATGTCAGGGTGTGAGGACAAAAGGGGCCAGGCTGCCAGGAGAGACAAGTGCTGTGGCAGATGCTGAAGGGCAGGGGCAGGAGCTGGCTAAGTAGCCCCTTTGAGATCCTAACCAGAATGCGGGAGCATCGGGTGGGACAGGCATTGCTAACACTGGAGACTGAGAGACGCCACTGAAAAAGCATCATTTCCTGAGCTGCTCCCCCCCTACCAGCCCCCCCAAGAAGGCAGCAGGCGCTGCTGAAAGCCCAGAGGACCTTGCACGAATCACAGCACGCTCTTCACTCACCTGGGGCTCCACTGGAGCCCCATAACCTTGCAATCTCACCAGCCCACATCTGTTTATGTGCTATTGAAATCCGCGTTGACAATATATTTGTTTAATTTCCAGGAAGAGAGAGGCGATTTGTCAGGGTCAGGGATACGTCTTGCATAAAACATTTTGATTAAACTCTGTTGGCCGGAGAATTACTTCCCCGTCATACTTAGGAACATCTAGCTATTCCCTAATTGGAGGCACAGCCTCTCCAGCGCGTTCGACATGTAATGTTGCTGATATGGAATCCTCCCCAGAAGAGAGCCCAAGGTGTCTTGGGAGAGGCGTTAGCTCACACAGGCCGCGCACGCACGTTGCTGTGTACTCAGCTGGAGGCCAGCCTGCTTCCCATAGGGAACAGAAGTTATTAACAAACATGGGAGGGTCAGCAATGTGTCGCCATGCCATCAACCGCCTGAAAGGTGTGGAGGCCCCTCGGGCAGCCTGCTCCCACAGTGTTATTGTGCTCTTGTGCAGAGGACCGAGCCAACCTTGGCCTTGCAAGAAGAGGCCCACTGAGGGGCCCCGCAGCTAGTGAGCAAGCAGGAGGCCTCCCTCGGCCTTGACCCAGTCATGCGCAGTAAGCCCTGTCTGCCTCCTGAGAGGGAGCTGGGCCAGGGCAGACTCTGTTCCTGGGGTGGAGGGGGGACTAGAGGGGGCGGGCATTGGGATGAGAGCAGGAAAAATGAGCGATGCTGCTTCCTGTCCTTGCTGTGTGCCCCTTTCCAACAATCAGTAGTCTCACTAAGTAGGGGTTCATACTTAACTCTTCCTGGGTTGGAAAACTGAAACACAAAGAAACATAGAAAATGGCTCATCTGGATTCAAAAAGAGTCACAGGATGTGGGCTCAGTGACACATGACGCCAGCCCACTGAAGACACTAAAACCCCAGGAGAGCCTAGGCTAGAGGAGCTCATCACCCCAGGTACCACCCACAGGATTACAGAACCCCGTTCATTGCCAAGTCCAAGTCCCTTTCAGTCTACTGTGTCAGGGAACAGCCTAATCCTCTCTCCCTGTCCTGTGTGGAGGAAGGCAGGCCTAATCAATCCTGGCACTCCCTAGAGAACCCAGATACAGCCTCAGAGCCCTTCTAAGCCCTGGCCTCCAGCACCTAAGGCTGCATGATGTCACTTCAGACCAGCTCTTTGCATTTCTGGATCGTAGATGTCACTGTCCAACTCTGTAGCCATGAGTCACGAGTTGAACACACAATGTACCTAATCTGTTGAGATTTAAACAAAGGTAACGTGCCGGATTTCAAAAGCAGAGCGTGTCAAGAAAGAACATAAATTCTTGTACATAAATTTTATGCTGATTTTATGTCAGAATTCTACATTTTGGATAGGCCAGGTTAAATAAAACATAAAACCAATGTCACTGGGTTTTTTTCCCCCTCTTATGAAACATGGATCATGTTGTTTTTCTCTTCATCCACTTGCATCCAAGGCTGAGGCTGCCGTGCACAGCGCCTCTGGTGGCTGGAACAGGTAAGTTCACATCACTAAAGACTTGTGCCCAGAGCAGGGTACCTGAAGGACCCAGCCCCTCACTTTGCCCATCTGTGTAATGAGGGCATTGACAGTTCCTTCTCGTAGGGTTGTAACTGAGGAACACATTCATCAACGCCTGGCACCTTGGCACTAAGGGTGTTCTGGCTACCTAAGTATCTCGTGGCCTGGGTGGGCCCAGCCCAAGCCCCTCTGCTTCCTGGACCGTTCAAACTCAGGGTCACCTTAGAGTAGACTTCACTCCCCAGAGAGTAATGAATGGCTGCATAGGTTGATCTGAGTCCCAGCAGGAAGAAAAGAGCTTCCTGCTTGTGTATTGAAAAGGCTCCCCTGCTGGACCAAAGCAATCCTTGAAAAACTTCCCCAAGATCCTTATCTGGGTTCCTGCCTGCCAGTTCCCTGTGCTCTTGAACCTTGAGCCCCAGTTGACAACCCTGGTGTCCTCAAAGTGCCCCTCCCTTTCATTTTCTTGTTCTTCCTTGACAGTCTCTTCAGGGTGGCTCCTCAGCCAGCGAGTTCCAGGCTCAGTCGGAACACTTACTGGTGCCTTTTTGTGTATCAAGCAAGGCTAACTCTGAGGCCACTGCCACGTTTATGAGATCATAAACAAAAGGGGGTGGGGCTCTTTGTAAACTCACCACCAAGAGATGGCCTCTGCTTAGCACTCCCTTCCAGAACAATACAACATAAGGAATTAAAAAAGCAGACCACAGAACGCATTTGAAATGTTTTAAAAAGAACAGATGAAATAATTTTAACAACATTATTTCATTCAACCTCATTGAAGCCAAACTATCACCATCTCAATACACAATCAGTAGGAATGCAAACTATAATTGAGACGGTTTACATCCCTCATCGGCCACATCTTTGAACTCCGGTGTGTGGCTGACACAACAAATCTCAATTTGAACCAATTACATTTCAAGTGCACCATAGCCCTGTGTGACACACAGCCATCATATTGGGCAGTGTCAGTCTCACGGGCTTTAAACATTTTTATCACATTTGTTTATTTTGTGTGTGTGTGGGTGGGTGGGGTACTGCCATGGCATGCCTGTAGAGGTCAGAAGACTCTTTTCAGTAGTCAGTTTTCTCCGTCCATCGTGTAGGTCCTGGGTCTAGAACTCAGGCTATGAGGCTTGAACCACCTGAACCATCTCACTGGCCCTCACAGGCTTTTTAAAGCCACGGGGTGGGCATGGTTTTGACAGATGAGGCTGGCATGGCCTACCCCTTGACTCTAGCCATCAAGAAATCCTTCCTTTTCCTGGGGCAGGCACCTGTACCAGAATAGAACCCACAGATTTCTTCCATAGCACCCTCTGTTTTGATCCTTAATAAATAATTGAATTCTAGTAGGAATAAATGGGAAGTGGCTCCATCATGGCCAGGACTACACTGGAGACCAGGTCTCCCAGAAACCCCCAAGTGTGAGATATAGGGAGTCCACGGAGCCCTTCCATAGCCCTCGCCAGCCTCCAGCAGCCCCATTTCCACAGCCTGCTCCTGTTTCCACAGATCTGTACTCTAAGCGGAAGCTGGGAGAACCTAACACTCCACACTTGACATCCCGCCAACTTGGGCTCTGCACAACGGGCTCCCCGAACCGCGGCGTGTCTCCCGAGATGAAAGATTGCAAAAGAAGATAAAAATAGTCCTGTGGAAAGGGACTGCTTCAGCTGTCCCGGTTTGCGGAGTCCCCGTTTCACCGCAGATGTGAATAATTCATCGTGGAAAGCACTGCTGTGAAGTCAGGGGCGTCATTACTGCATTTTCTTTGATGAGGCCCTTAAAAAAAAAAAACATAAACACACAGAGCATTAGGAGGGAGCCCAAGGAGCATCATTTAAAGTTCTTTCCTTGGGCAGAAAGCAGCACCCATGATCCTGTGCCACCCATTCATACCCCAAGGTGATGAATCACAGCCACTTGGGGTTTCCTCCTGGGCTCAGACACAGGTAGGCCCGTGTCCTCAGGTGAGGGCTCTGGGAAAAGAAGCATTTGGAACATGGCTCCTGCCACTGGCTTTCCCTCTTGCCTCTTGTCTTCATTTCCTCCTGAAGACAGACAGAATGACTCTGGAAGGCACAGAAATTCAGGGGGACCTGTGGGTATGAGTAGTAGAGGAGAGTCACGTTTGCCCCACACCCGGGCCAGGCCACTTGCACTTCAAGCTGGTCCATGGACTCCGTGAGATTCTGCAGACATGCCCTTTAGCCACTTGATCCACTGGGCTCACTGAGGCACGGTGGGTCACTCGCAGCGCTGTCTGTTCTCAGAGGCTCCAGCGTGGCGATGGTTGCTGCCCCAGCTTCAGCAATCTCTGGGCTCCCTGAGGGAGCTGAGCGTCAGGGCTGGTATGCAAAAACAAAATCACAAAAGCAAACAATAAAGGTCACTCTGAGACCAGCCGTTTTCTTCAAAGCCAGACTACCGTGAAGGCTCAGGTAAGCTGTGGGTGTTGCTATCTGTGAATATTGGGCACAGTGCTGCCCCCACCCCCGTCAATCTCTCTCTCTCTCTCTCTCTCTCTCTCTCTCTCTCTCTCTCTCTCTCTCTCCCTCTCTCTCTCTGTTTTTTCTCTCTCTCTCATTTATGGGTTTTTTGATTATGGGAAACCCATTTTTTTAAAAAAATATAAAATCTCATGTAGCCCAGGCTAGCCTTCAATTCTCTATGCCATCAAGGATAACCTTGAACTTCTGATCCTCCTGCCACCAGCTCCCAAAGTGCCACCACCTCCAGTTTATGCCATGTTGAGGACTGAACCCAGGGTTCCATGCATGCTAGGCCAGTCCTCTACCAACTGAGTTACATACCTAGCCTGATTAATTCTAGGAGATTCTTATCTAGAAGTTCAACATGTTGAATAGGTTTTTCTGGACTTGGCCTAGTTGAAGTTGGAAGGCTACAGAGAACTCTCCCCTGATTCAGAGCAGCCCACAATGACACCCTGGGCCTGTGATAACCATTTCTCTGTGCAGAAGCAGGTTGGTAAACTGAGTCCCTGGTAAGACCTTCAGGGCTGAAGACACTGTACTGGTCATGTGAGGTACTGTGTCTAAATTCTCAGTATTACTCTCGGTGGTAACCTAGCCTCCTTCAACTCAGAGCCTGGGGTTCCAAGAGAGAACCAGACCCCATTCCAATCCCCACCAGCTAATTTTCTTGTACCCACAAGATGGATCTGTGCTTTTTGACCTCAGTGACAGCTGATGGGTTCCAGACTTTGAATCTCACTGTAGCGGGAACAATGGAGCCCAGTTTGCCTCTTGAGTGGAAAATCCAGTCTGTCACTTGACTAGGACTGGCCAAGACTGACTGGGTACCTCTTGCCTTGGAGCTTCCTTCCTAGTACAGTAGAGCCTGGGGCAGAGAGGCCTAGCAGGAACAAGGCTTGGCAGGGCCATCAGTGAAGCAGCCAGCACGGCAGCTGCCCCCAGCTGTGGCCTAGGCCTTGCCCAGCGGCAGATGCAGGGCCTATTTAGGCCCTGTGGGAAGAGATTAAGAACGATTCTCCTTGCCTTGAGGAATCCATACCCTGGCATGAGCACATTGCATCCCCTTCCTGGGAAGATAGAGGGATAAGCTTCTCTCATCATAAGGAGCCAAGGCCTGGGCTGTGGCCAAAGTCCTAGGATTCCTGCCCTGGCCACCAGCATCCTCCCCTGCATTCCTATCATCTCCTGAATCTCCTGGGACTGATCACCATGGACCAGTGGTCCCTGCTAAAAGTCTGACAGCGTTTATTATCATTCTTCTTGTGCAGACCATGGAGACCAAATCCCAGCACCACCTAACTGGAAGCCTGAGCTCTCCAGGGGGATACTCTCAAGATTCTCCTTTGTCTTGTCAGTCTCTCAGGAAGCCACTGGGGTGGGCAGAGAAGGACACTGAGCCCCATCACACATGACCTGGTCCAAAGTTAGCAGTGTCTAGTGCACCACTGGAAATCTCAGGCCTCGTGGGAATATCTTTAATAACCAGTCTCCTCCCCCCTCAGAGGTGCTGGGTTTCCTTGAAGCAGGGGGAGTTCATCCTCCTGCTCTGTGGCAGCTGTCTAGAGACAAGAATCTGCTTCTGTGGACCCCGAGAGGGAGGGGAAGAGGACTAAAGAGAAAAGGGAGAGGAGGGTGGCAAGCAGGAAGCATGGCTAGGACTGTCACCTCCAGCAGCTTCTCATGCCCCCTCCACAAGCTCTCTGCCCCAATGCCCAGCCACCTCCTTTTGCCTCTTGGTTATAGCTTCTGTCCCCCCCCCCCATCCCCATAACCCAGGTCCTCATGGACACACCACATCTCATCACCCACCCCAACTTCTCCAGAAGTTTCTCGTAACCACGTAGTCCATCTCAACTCCTCCACCAGGATGAGGCCAGGCATCCTATGACCCCTGGCCCCCCAGCCCTGGCTGTACCCTGACCCCTCCCCCACTGGTTCAGGACACTCCTCTTCAAGCCAGAAGGTCCCTGCCTGCTGCACATCACCCAGGATGTGTCTCAGAAGCCTATCTCCATCCTTCCCCACCACATTACTGTCCCATGTGCCTCTCCTGATGCTCCAGCAAGTGTCTACCCTAAAGTGAACCCCCAAAGTCACCAGCAGAACATGAACCTCTAGGCTCTGAGTCCTCCTCACTTTCACCTCTGCCCAGGAGCATCGTGAGGTGAGACTTACCTGAGGGTGACACATCTGTGTGCCTGAGACCCGCCTTTCCAGCAACTGATCTCAAGTTCTTCATGAGGGCTCAGTCTCCCATGACCCTCAGTGGGAGGTGCTGCCTACCTCCAGGCTGGAGCCCCAGGGTCCCTGTGTCCAGTTTCCCTGGCCTCACAGATCATCGTGGAAGCTGCTGTTTCCAGGCTTCTTAGAAAAAAAAGAAAAATTCCTTGTTATCTTTTGTCACTGGGCTCTGCCTTGGTGGCACTCAGGACAACATCTTCCTCCCATAGGTGTGGGTCTCTCTTGCACAGACCATTGGAGTATGTTCTCTTCACTGTCTTTCATGTTGCATGACTTTTATCTGCCTCAGGGAGCATGCCTTAAGGCCCCAGAGAAGTGTATCTCAGAGTTTTGAGCAATGGCAGTGTATGAGATTTGAGTCCCAGCCTGATGAGGGCTTTCAGGGTACTGGATATGCTGGAATCTGTAACACTGGACGGATTTACCTGGATACGTGTCACGATGTTCCTGTGCTTGTATGACTTAGCCATTTTTTATCTCCGAGAGGGACCTTCTACATGTCAGTAGAGATGTCACTCAACTGGTCTCCCTGATTATAAAGTGGCATCTCCTACCGTGGGGCCCTGAGTGGCAATCTGCTCCCACACACCTGTGTCTGCCTCAGAGGGTTGGGAGGACTAAGCTGCACTGAGAACTGTCTCTAGCTGCAGAGATGGCTCAGTGGTTAAGGCTGCATACGGCTCTGGCAGAAAACATGAGTTCAGTTCCTAGCACGCAGGTCAGAAGGCACAGAAGCCGTGGCTCCATCACTGGGGGATCTGACCCCCCCAGCCTCCTCAGGCACTGCCCACATACACATACCCCCCCAAACATACTATAAATCTTTTTTAAAATCTCTAAAAATTAAGAAAAAAACCCCAACTCCATGTGTTCCATGTGTATCAGGGTTATGACCCACTCACCTCATTACATATTTTGATTCCCACAGCACACATCCATGACACTTTCACCAAAGAACCAGCCAAATGAATCAGTAATGGAGGTAGATCTAAAGTGTGGGCAGCTCCTCTCCCTCAGCAGTTTGTAGCAAGTGAAGAGGCTGGTGATCCCAGTGGTCAGCTCCTGGTGTACCAGAGTGCCCTAGGCCCACCATTCCACCCCATGAGGGGGCAACACTGGCATCTCAGACTCCATTAAGGAAGGAGAACAGCTCCCTCCATGCCTGCAATACTGCTGATCCACAGACACACTCTTTTGATGTTTGTGGTTCTGTTGGTTTATTTTTGCGACAAGGTCTTCTTTTATTCCAGGCTGGCCTTGAACACACTATGTAGCTGAGAATGACCCTGAATTCCTGATTCTCTTGCTCCACCTCCCAACTGCTGAGTTTATAAGCATTCCTTGGTGGTGCCGGGGCTCGAACCCAGAGCTTCATACATCCTAGGGCAAGAACTCTATGGACTGAGCCACATTCCCAGACCTGCACTGGCTTTTGAGAGAGGTGTCGCTTGCCCATTAGTGACTTCTTGGCAGTGTCCCTCAAAGCCTCCTCCTGTTTTCCCCAGGGCCATCTGTGACTGAGGGCTGTCCTGCTGCAAACACAAGGCCTAAACTGGATGGCCTTGATTCTTTCATCTTTAGTTTGCCTTGTGCTGGTGGGTGACGACCCCATCTGCAGCATCTGACGGGGAACGGACAGCCCTGTGAGGCACAGTCAGCCCACCCCTGCTCTGTCTTATCCACACCCTCAGTGATGCAAGGACACTCACTGGTAGCGCCTGGGTGCTCTCTGGAGTCTTCTGAACAATGTCTCCCCACCTCATTGTTCATCACTGACCGTTACCCATAACCTGGAGACAATGGCACATATTCCAGCCCCAGAAGGTCACTCTCCAGCAGACCATCATTAGAGTGTAACCAGGGACGCATCACGCTGGTATTTAAAGAGAGAGAAGGGAAGGGCATCTGAAGACCAGCTTGCTGCCTTGGAGCTGGTGGCGCGTGGCTCATTGCTCCCAGCCCCTCGGGCTATAATTAAGCCAGGCAGGCGCCGAGCATGTCTGCGGCTCAGCTCAGTCCCAGCACAATATTCCAACCCACGGTTAAATGAGGATAAATAAAGGCAGCCCCAGACAACAAGGACGGGGCCTCTGATTGCTGTCTGCAGACAGCGAGCACAGTAGATGGATCACAGAGGTGGTCTCAGGATGGCTGGAACACACAGGGTTGCCTGGACAAGCATGTGGGCCTCCCTCTCCCAGGTCTTCAGCACCCCGTGTTTACAACATAGGGGCACAGAAGAGCCCTATCCCCTTTTCCCTTGCCCCTTCACAGTCTGTAGTCTTTGCTCTCAGTTTTAGCTTCCACCCTGACCTCCTCAATATCCACAGAGGATATTGGCAAGGTGGGTTTGTCAGGGTACCCCTCCACCAAATCCTGTGTGAGGGTCACCTGTGCTGAGACTTGGAAAGGAGAGCTAGTAGCCTTTGATCCTGAAGTCCCTCTTGGGGCCTTGCTGTGACCGTGGTGACCTCCTCAAAGCTCCAAGAGAGAAGATGTCTCCAGTGGAGACTGAGGAGGCCACACAGCCCTCTGTGCCTGGGGGTGAGTGGCTGTGTGATACCCTTGGGCCACCAGGGGGCAGAGGCGC
The DNA here is from genome assembly GCF_949786415.1 of Peromyscus eremicus. NCBI lineage: Eukaryota > Metazoa > Chordata > Mammalia > Rodentia > Cricetidae > Peromyscus > Peromyscus eremicus. The sequence goes on along the minus strand of NC_081430.1, from coordinate 57,324,665 downwards.
TCATGCGAGGCTGCTGCCTTCACTTGGGTGAGCAGGGCCCAGCAGGGGAGGTGGGCAGCTGGCCGTGGGCTGGACAGGAGGAGAGACTCTCCCCGGTAGCCCAGAGGGTCCGAGGTGCATGGCTGTCGGCTCTTGCCCTGCTGAAAAACTTACAAGAACACTGCCTAGGCTTCCTAGGCTGGGGACCCAGAGACTCAGGCTTCATACCAATGCTGCCCCCTCAGTTCTGAAGGGCTGTGGGTTTGATCTATAGGGTTCAGATCTGGTCTTCACTTGCTCCATTTCACAAGA